>NC_080596.1:72918184-73235769 GCF_027887145.1 Ammospiza caudacuta
TTAACAGCTGCCCTTGGTGATCTCTGAGGGCTTTTCCAGCCTAAATGATTCTGTGATTCTCTCATTTTCATAACTTCCTTTTGCTTTTGTCTTTGGTCACCAACTTCCAAATTGGTTTTATAACCCCAGTTTAGTTTTCACAGTAACTTCTCCAAACTTGGTAAAAATCCAGGTGATGCTGCTTTGGAATAAGAACAGAATTATTTCCTGTGTCCTGTGGGACAACTTGAAAATTTTAAGCAGATTTCTGTCTGCAGGACACAAAACCCGACAGCAAATTTGGACTTCACTGGAAAATTGTTGATGCCCCATCTCTGGAAGTGTCCAAGGCCAGGTTGGATGGGGCTTGGAGCACCCTGGGATAGTGGGAGGTGTCTCTGTCCATGGCAGGGCGTGGGATGAGATGAACTTTAAGCTCCTCCCAACCCAAACCATTCCAGGACTCTTCACTCCACCTCCCCCTTGGTGTTTGGCAGGGAAAGCTGCAGGCCTGGTTAAGCCTTTCTGGGGGATTTGAGTTTTGGGCAGTTTTAAACTTTTAAATAGCTGGAAATGTGTTCAGAGTCCTCAGATAGTTTGGTTGGAATGGACCTTGAAGCTGATCTCATTCCAGCACCTTCCACGGATGGGGAGTCCAAAACCTCTTTGTGTAACCTATGCCAGGGCCTCACCACCCTCCCTGGGAAGAATTTCTTCCTAACATCCCATTTAACCCTGCTATGGTTTTGCTGTTCTTAGATCTTCCTTCTGGCAAAATAATACCCCTTTGTGCTGCTCCTTTATTCCCTGAGTTGGGGTAACTTCTAGAAGTTCTAGAGAACTTCTGTAGAACTTCCAGAAAGTAATATATTGAATTTCTGCTTTCACTGAGTGTCCCAGAACTGGCACTTCCTTCAAACCTGGATGTTCTTTTCTACTAAACTCCATTTGCACAAATGTTCTTCCTTCACCTTTCCCAACCAGTAATGGACCAGTTCATGAATGATTACTTGGAAGAAGCCAACAGGGAAATTGAGAAGTACAACAGGGAGCTGGAGGAGCAGGAGTACCACGACCTCTTTGAGCAGAAGATTTAAGCATGTGGATCCTGAGTGTTCCTGTCCTTGTGTCAGGAACCAAAAATGCTCTTTTGTCCTTCTGGCTCACAAGAAATCAAGTGAAATGTTTGTTTTCAGCACTCCTTCCCAAACTAAGGGATTGTTCCCCTGAGGTTGGCATTTAACATGGTAACTGCTTAGCTGTTTGTACTGTCAGGATTGCTTCCACTTCACCTTAATTCCAGACTGTCCAAAGCATCACCTGGAATCTCTGGCTTGTGGTGGAAACGTGGGAAAAAGAAGAAGAAGGAGGAGAAAAGAAGCAAAACTGGATTTATTTCCTAAAACAAGGTCAGAATGTAATTGTGGAATTGGGCCATGGTGCAGATATCAAACAATCCCTGGGTGTCCCTTGGAAATCGTTGCACAGGAGCATTGATGGTCAGGGGGAGCTCAGGGTGTGGGATTGGGGTTCCCAAAGCGAGAAATGGGGGAACAGACTCGGAAGAGTCCCCAATCCCAGAACTCTTTGGGTGTTCCTGAAGCAAAAAATGGGGGAATAATTAAAAAAAGTAAGAGAGTCCCTAATGCCACAGCTGCTGGGATGTTCCCAAAGCGAGAAATGGGGGAACAAGGGGAACAACTCAGAAAAATGCCTAATCCCACAGCTCTTGGTGTGTTCCCAAAGCGAGAAATGGGGGAACACTTTCTCAGAGTCCCTAATCCCACAGCTCTTGGTGTGTTCCCAAAGCGAGAAATGGGGGAACAAGGGGAAAAATTCAGAATTGAGTCCCTAATCAACATCTGTTGGGATGTTCCCAAAGCGACAAATGGGGGAACAGTGGGGAAAACTCAGAACTAATCCCTAATCAGTCCCTAATCAGCAACTGTTTGGGTGTTCTCAAAGTGAGAAGTGGGGGAACACTTTCTCAGAGTCCCTAATCCCACAGCTCTTGGTGTGTTCCCAAAGCGAGAAATGGGGGAACAATGGGAAAAACTCAGAATTGAGTCCCTAATTCCAGAGCTGTTGGTGTGTTCCCAAAGCAAGAAATGGGAGAATGATTCAAAACTTGGAATCCCTGAATCTGCAGCTTTGGGATGTTCCCAAAGTGAGAAATGAGGGAACATTGGGAAGAACTCAGAATTGAGTCCCTAATCCCAGAGCTGTCAGAGCATTCCCAAAGTGAGAAATGGGGGAATGGGAAAAGCTTGGATGAGCACCTAATCCCACAGTTGTTAGGATGTTCCCAAAGTGACAGATGGGGGAACAATGGGAAAAACTCAGAATTGAGTCCCCGATCCCACAGCTCTTGGTGTGTTCCCAAAGCGAGAAATGGGGGAGTAACAGTGGGGATAACTCTGAAAAGCCCCTGATCCCAGAGCTGTGGTGTGTTCCCAAAGCAAGAAATGGGAGAATGATTCAAAACTTGGAATCCCTGAATCTGCAGCTCTTAGGACGTTCCCAAAGCGAGAAATGGGGGAACATTGGGAAAAACTCAGAATTGAGTCCCTAATCCCACAGTTTTTAGAGGATTCCCAAAGCGAGAAATGGGGGAACAATGGGAAAAAGTTCAGAATTGAGTCCCTAATGCCAGAGCTGTTTGTGTGTACCCAAAGCAAGAAATAGGAGAATGATTCAAAACTTGGAATCCCTGAATCTGCAGCTCTTAGGACGTTCCCAAAGCGAGAAATGGGGAAACATTGGGAAAAACTCAGAACTGAGTCCCTAATCCCAGAGCTGTCAGAGCATTCCCAAAGCGAGAAATGGGGGAACACTTTCTCAGAGTCCTTAATCCCAGAGCTGTCAGAGCAATCCCAAGGGGAAAATTGTGGAAACAGTGGGAACAACTCAAAAAAGTCCCTAATCCCAGAGCTGTCAGGGTGTTCCCAGAGCGAGAAATGGGGGAACAGTGGGGAAAACTCAGAACTGAGTCCCTGATCCCACAGTTTCTGGGGCATTCCCAAAGTGAAAAATGTGGAAACAGTGGGAACAACTCAAAAAAGTCCCTAATCCCAGAGCTGTCAGGGTGTTCCCAAAGCAAGAAATGGGGGAACAATGAGAAGAACTCAGAAATGAGTCCCTGGTCCCAGAGCTTTCAGAGAGTTCCCAAAGTGAGAAATAGGGGAACAATGGGAAAAACTCAGTTGGGCACCTAATCCCACAGCTCTTGGTGTGTTCCCAAAGCAAGAAATGGGAGAATGATCAAAAAATTTAGAATCCCTAAATCTGCAGCTCTTGGGATGTTCCCAAAGCGAGAAATGGGGGAACAATGGGAAGAACTCAGAATTGAGTCCCTAATCCCAGAGCTGTCAGGGCAATCCCAAAGGGAAAATTGTGGAAACAGTGGGAAGAACTCAGTAAAGTCCCTAATCCCAGAACTGTCAGGGTGTTCCCAAAGCAAGAAATGGGGGAACAGTGGGGAAAACTCAGAACTGAGTCCCTGATCCCACAGCTGTTGTTGGGTTCCCAGAGCAAGAAATGGGGGAACACTTTCCATAGTCCCTAATCCCAGAGCTGTCAGGGCAATCCCAAAGGGAAAACTGTGGAAACAGTGGGAACAACTCAGTGAAGTCCCTAATCCCAGAGCTGTCAGGGTGTTCCCAAAGAGAGGGATGAGGGAACCCTCCCACCCCCACCTTTGCCAGGGCTCAGCCCATCTCAAACCTCAGCACAGTTTGAGTCTGCACTCGAAATTCTGACTTTAAAGAAAAGCTATTTATACATTTCAGGGTGAAATCAGTGGAGAAATCTTTAATTTCTTCCCAGTGCTCTCATTGGGATTCTTGAAAATATTTCCTGGCTGGCTGCAATGTGCACCTTGCTTAGATTATCCCTGGAGGATTCCTATTGCAGTCCTAAAAATGAGGCAAGGCAAGGCAAGGAGGAGATTCTTCAGCTGAAGAATTCCTTTTCATGAAGATAAATGATTTCCAAAGGTAAAAAATAGCAAAGGATGTTACTTGAAAGAGGCAGGAACTTGTTTGTGGAGCTTCCAGAAGAGTTTGCACGCTGTAACATTTCCCTGTGCTGGTGAGAAATCAGCTTTTTAAATACTTGCAACAGAATTTTTATAGTTCCTAAATGATAGAACAGGAATGCTGGCAGCCTGTCCTGACTTAATTCAGTATCATTTTAAAGGAGGCTTTATAAATCCCTGCCTGAAGGATTCTAAAGTACCTTAGCAGCTACTTACAGGTAATTATTGGAGTTTATTTGAATAAGCAGATTATTGCAGCATGCATGTGTTCAGAATTTAGGCGAGAGCAGCCCAGCAGGAATTTTTTATTTTCATATTCCTTTGCCTTAGGGACAGCTCAATCTTTTACTGCAACTGCAGCTTTTCTTTCTGACCAGATGTTTGTGATACAGCAAGAAATGGAATGAAAAATCTCTTGCAGGATGCTTAAAATAATTCAAATGTATCTGCACAGCCTCATCCCGAGGCAGGAAAATGAGATTTAACCCCTGCCATCAAACTTGAGGCTAAATTAGAGTTTATACTTTGCTAAGAGATGTATTTTTTACCTTTGGAACATGAAATAAGTGAAATTTCAGTAACCTGAAGCACATTTTAGATGGTTTTGGTCTCCATTGCTGGATGCCTGTCCCGTGAGTGTTGCACAGTGCAGAGGTGGAATTCCAGGTGCTGCAGGCTGGGATAGAAATATTGATAAGGTTTCATTCCTTGCTTTCCTCCTAGATTTAAAAAGCTGTCTGAATTGAAGACTTTAGTATTTTATTTTTATTTTTTTTTTGCACACCACGAGACTTTATATAAAAACTACTTGTATCCTGTTAGAGGCCAGTAAAAGCCAGCAATTAGTTTGTGTTTTTAGGCTTTCCTGGGGTATTCCCTGGATCACAAGTGTGGAGCATCCTGATAAAGCTCGTGAGTTTTATCTATGCATGGCTAAATTTTAGTCTTAATATCCTGTAGTGCCTGTAGAGCAAAGGTAGCTAGCAGGGGGTTTGGGGGGGCTGCCAGGGGTTTACAACTAAATCCAGTTGGTTGCATGAAATGATTTCACAGCCCAGAATTTTTTAGGAATCCCAAAATTCTGGTGGTGGTGGGGCTGCAATAAAAAGGGGCATTAGGAAATGGAGCTCCAATTGGAATTGTTTTGCCAATGAACTCAGTGTAAACCCAGCTGTTCCAGTCCCAGTTCTCTCACCTGCAAAGCCATATTTTTAGAGTAGTGGGATGTGATGTGGGAAGAAATTGCAGTGGTTGGGACAGCAGGCACGTGCTGGAGGCTTTGTCTCAACTCCTGAGTGGATACAGAGTAGATTTAAGTGCAATTGATTGAAAATAGATGAAGATGCTGTAGCTGATTTTTGCTCTGCTGAACTCTTTTTAAGAACTCCAATTTGTGCAGCTCTCAAATCAATATGGATATGGGGCTTGATCCAGCTGGAATTCCAAGCCCTGTGAACAAAAATAAAAGGAAATAATTGGGTTGTGAGTGTGCAAATTGAGATGTTCCTTAAAAACTGGAGCAGGAGAGCTTGGAACAAAGGCCTAGAACCCTCCTGTGCTGTGCTGCATGTGCTCTATGGTCATAGCTGTGTATTACCAAGACCTTTCACCAGACTGGTACTGGCTCAATTCATGTATTTTGGTATTGAAAGAAATTGATTACCTCAATTTTTATCCTTTATTTTTAAACTGTGACTTTCAACCGTTCAACCAGAACAAAATAAAAAGAAAAAAAGTAAATAAAAATACCGAAATAGTGAAACTGTGACAATGGTATCCTTTAAATGTAGTAGTGCCTTGCAGATGACACCATTTGTTCCCCAAATAAATGGATGTCAGGGGTTGCACCACCCCTTTCTTTTTTTTTAAAGGAAAATAACGGTTTTGGTGAAAGGACTTAAAAAAATTTAAATTTAACCTAGTGACAAATATTAGCACAAATGGTTAAACTGTTCAAAAGAAAACTCTTTGAGGACTGAAATGCCTGATGCTGCTGTTGAAGAGCAGTTGCTGATTTTTTGGGAGTCAATTCTAACAATCAGCAGTGCTTTTTGAATTTATTATTTTCTTTTTTTTTAAGAAGAGTGTAACTTTTGTACTCTGGTCAGAGCTGTTTGTACTGTATGGAATCCCCAGCCCAGGGGATTTGGTGTCCTCACTCCTTGGAAGTCAAGGTGAGGATGAAACTCGAGGTTTGAACAATTTTTTCTACTGTATAATTAAAAAAAAAAAAAAAAACAACAACAAAAAAAAGCACCATTTCTAACCCACTGATGTTTGGATACAGCAAAAGTGCCATTACACCTTTCCTTTTTTATTGTACTTGGAAAAATTTGTGTCCAGGCATTCCTGAGCTTGGGAAGCGCTGAAGAGTCCTCAAGGGGTTTCCACGCTTTGCTGACCTTTGTTAGCAGCTTGTGGTGGTGTTTTTTAATTTCTCCTCACCGAGAATGAGTGTGATCAGAAGTTACTGAAGTTATAGGATTCAAATGTGACAAACTTAGCAGGAGAACCTTTGCAACTTGAGCTGCTCTGCAATCTGGGAGTATATTTGAATTTGAAGCTGTGCAATTTGGGATTAATCCAGTTTTACACTTTGCAATTAACACACCGGATTGCAGGGAGGAGTTGAGTTGCATGTGAGGGTTCCCTAATAAGTTGAATTTTTTTTTTAATTATTGTTATTTTTTAATTGAAACTTGTCTGAATTTGCACAGATTTAAGCTCTGGAATACTTTGGTATTCTTGAAAAGGGAAAAAAAAAATTGTGACTAGTATAGTGAATTGTGAACTGTGAGTTGGTAGAACCACAAGGTTGGTCTAATCTTAGGTTGTTAAAAATGTACCTCAGAAAGCTCGTGAGAAATTGCTTCATTTTTACCCAACAGCCAGATCCTGGTGTAACACTTCTCACTTTTCAATGTGCCAAAATTCACTTTTATACTAGTTCTCAATGCTTTAATATTTGCAAGTCTAAGTGAAAAACGTGTTATTTACAAACACTACTGTAACTTCAGTTCAGCTGAATGGTGTGATTGAAGCTTTTTGCCTCTCGTATTTATTACACAACTTGATTCAGTAAATATAAAATTACCTTTCCATTTATTTTTGTATTGTTTTACATGTTTATACCTGCAGTTTGTGTGACTTTTACACCTGTAACTCAGATGTGATGGAAAGAACCAATAAACAGTATCCATCCACTGCCTGGCTTTGATTCCTTTCATAAACTCACATGTTCCTAAACTTGGAGTGGTTTTCATTTAAAGTTTTTAAACTGGCAGAAAGGTGAGTTGTTTGCATTCAAATTAAAATATAAAAATTTAAGGTTTTATGGGGTATTTTTAGCTGCTATTTTAGTTTAGACCTTCTTGCTTGAGCTTTTAATTGGGTAAAATTCAAACTCAAAACTGCTTGAGCTTTAAATTGGGTAAAATTCAAAAAGTCAGGCTTTGACACTAATAAACTCCCAGGTTCCTAAACTGGAATTTTTAAACTTTGAATGGTTTTAATTAAAAATTTTTAAGCTGGCAGAAATGTAATTTGTATTCAAATTAAAATATAAAAATTTAAGGTTTTATGGGGTATTTTTTAGCTGCTATTTTAATTTAGACCTTCTTGCTTGAGCTTTTAATTGGGTAAAATTCAAAAAGTCAAGCTTTGACTCCTTTAATAAACTCACAGGTTCCTAAACTGGAATTTTTAAACTTTGAATGGTTTTAATTAAAAATTGTTAAACTGGCAGAAATGTGAGTAATTTGTATTCAAATTAAAATATAAAAATTTAATGTTTTGTGGGGTATTTTTTAGCTGCTATTTTAAATTTAGCCCTCACTTGAGCTTTTAATTGGGTAAAATTGAAACTCAAAACTGCTTGAGCTTTTAATTGGGTAAAATTCAAAAAGTCAAGCTTTGACTCCTTTAATAAACTCACAGATTCCTAAACTGGAATTTTTAAATTTGGAGTTGTTTTCATTTAAAAGTTTTAAACTGGTAGAAAGGTGAGTTATTTGCATTCAAATTAAAATATAAAAAGTTAAGGTTTTATGGGGTATTTTTAGCTGCTATTTTAATTTAGACCTTCTTGCTTGAGCTTTTAACTGGGTAAAATTCAAAAAGTCAAGCTTTGACTCCTTTAATAAACTCACAGGTTCCTAAACTGGAATTTTTAAATTTGGAGTTGTTTTCATTTAAAAGTTTTAAACTGGTAGAAAGGTGAGTTATTTGCATTCAAATTAAAATATAAAAATTTGAGGTTTTGTGGGGTATTTTTTAGCTGCTATTTTAAATTTAGCCCTCACTTGAGCTTTTAATTGGGTAAAATTCAAAAAGTCAAGCTTTGACTCCTTTAATAAACTCACAGGTTCCTAAACTGGAATTTTTAAACTTGGAGTGGTTTTCATTTAGAATTTTTAAACTGGCAGAAAGGTGAGTTGTTTGCATTCAAATTAAAATATAAAAATTTAAGGTTTTATGGGGTATTTTTAGCTGCTATTTTAGTTTAGACCTTCTTGCTTGAGCTTTTAATTGGGTAAAATTCAAACTCAAAACTGCTTGAGCTTTAAATTGGGTAAAATTCAAAAAGTCAGGCTTTGACACTAATAAACTCCCAGGTTCCTAAACTGGAATTTTTAAACTTTGAATGGTTTTAATTAAAAATTTTTAAGCTGGCAGAAATGTAATTTGTATTCAAATTAAAATATAAAAATTTAAGGTTTTATGGGGTATTTTTTAGCTGCTATTTTAATTTAGACCTTCTTGCTTGAGCTTTTAATTGGGTAAAATTCAAAAAGTCAAGCTTTGACTCCTTTAATAAACTCACAGATTCCTAAACTGGAATTTTTAAATTTGGAGTTGTTTTCATTTAAAAGTTTTAAACTGGTAGAAAGGTGAGTTGTTTGCATTCAAATTAAAATATAAAAATTTGAGGTTTTGTGGGGTATTTTTTAGCTGCTATTTTAAATTTAGCCCTCACTTGAGCTTTTAATTGGGTAAAATTCAAAAAGTCAAGCTTTGACTCCTTTAATAAACTCACAGATTCCTAAACTGGAATTTTTAAACTTGGAGTGGTTTTCATTTAGAATTTTTAAACTGGCAGAAAGGTGAGTTGTTTGCATTCAAATTAAAATATAAAAAATTAAGGTTTTATGGGGTATTTTTAGCTGCTATTTTAGTTTAGACCTTCTTGCTTGAGCTCTTAATTGGGTAAAATTCAAACTCAAAACTGCTTGAGCTTTAAATTGGGTAAAATTCAAAAAGTCAGGCTTTGACACTAATAAACTCACAGGTTCCTAAACTGGAATTTTTAAACTTTGAATGGTTTTAATTAAAAATTTTTAAACTGGCAGAAATGTGAGTAATTTGTATTCAAATTAAAATATAAAAATTTAATGTTTTATGGGGTATTTTTAGCTGCTATTTTAAATTTAGCCCTCACTTGAGCTTTTAATTGGGTAAAATTGAAACTCAAAACTGCTTGAGCTTTTAATTGGGTAAAATTCAAAAAGTCAAGCTTTGACTCCTTTAATAAACTCACAGATTCCTAAACTGGAATTTTTAAATTTGGAGTTGTTTTCATTTAAAAGTTTTAAACTGGTAGAAAGGTGAGTTATTTGCATTCAAATTAAAATATAAAAAGTTAAGGTTTTATGGGGTATTTTTAGCTGCTATTTTAATTTAGACCTTCTTGCTTGAGCTTTTAACTGGGTAAAATTCAAAAAGTCAAGCTTTGACTCCTTTAATAAACTCACAGAATCCTAAACTGGAATTTTTAAACTTGGAGTGGTTTTCATTTAGAATTTTTAAACTGGCAGAAAGGTGAGTTGTTTGTATTCAAATTAAAATATAAAAATTTAAGGTTTTGTGGGGTATTTTTTAGCTGCTATTTTAAATTTAGACCTTCTTGCTTGAGCTTTTAATTGGGTAAAATTCAAACTAGAAGAAGATTCATCTGCTTTGTGCTGCTGTCTGTTTTTCAGCAGCTGTGTGTGAGCATAAATTGATATTTACATATTTACAAATACGGGGAGGTGCTAAACCTTCCTCCTTGTGCTCACAGAAACGAGGATGCAGCGTCAGGATCCCTGGATCTCAAATCTGGCTGCCATGGAGAGGGCAATCCCACCTTACCCTGCTTTCCCTCAGGGGCTGAGCATCGATCACATTTTTGCTGGTTAAGCTGAACCTGCAGCTGATTTTCTGTCTCTGTTTTACATCACTTTTGCATTTTGGGGGGAGGTTTTGTGCTCGATTTGGTTTTTATGGACACTTTATGTAAATCCAGCCTGCTTTGCATATTCCAGGTGTGCCCATCAAGCAGCAGCTTCTGGGGCACGGATTCTGGATTGGAATCCAGGAGTTTTCCTTTGCTGTGCAGCTGGGTTTGGAAAGAGCTCCCAGCTGTAAATCAGGAATTTGGGTGGCAGCAGGACCAGGGCACTGTGCTGGCACTGCTGGGGCACCTCCTGTGCTGGGGTGGTTTTGGGGGCTGGGGAAGGGTCTGGAACTCCAGGAGGGGATGAGGGAGCTGGGAAGGGGGATCAGGGGGGACCTTGTGGCTCTGCACAGCTCCTGCCAGGAGGGGACAGCCGGGGGAACAGGGACAGGAGGAGAGGGAACGGCCTCAGGCTGGGCCAGGGGAGGGTTAGACTGGATATTTGGGAAAATTTCTCCATGGGAAGGGTTATTGCTCATTCCTCAGAAGCTCTCCAGGGTTACCAAGTCAAATCATTCCCCCAGCACTGCCAGGGCCACCACTGACCCGTGTCCCCAAGTGCCACATCCACATGGCTTTTAAATCCCTCCAAGGATGGGGATTCCATCACTGCCAAGGCTGGACACCCTTTCCATGAAAAAAATGGGAAGTTAAAAATGCTTTTAGAGGCTTTAAGTGATGGAGAACTATCTGAGTTTCATTTCCTAACAGAGATGAAGTAGATTTTCCTGAGCACACCCCAAATCAGGGTTTTTAGTCCTGTTTCTTGCTTTTCATGATCTCACTTTGGTCAGTCTGGTTGTATCTGGAGAGGTTTCCAGCTCAACTTGGCTTTTCATGAGCTCCTCTTCCTTCCATGTGAACTCATCTGGAATTTCTTTGCCTACGTGTCCACCAACAAATGGTGCCTCTTTAGCTTCATAAATTACCAGCCTAATTAAAGGAGTGAATTCCCAACAGGAATTGCGTGGAAATGGGAGCACTTGTTAATTGAATAGCCCTGGGTTAGGCTCCCATTGTACACGTCCCACAAGGTGCTTGTGTGATCCCTCCTATTGAATTGGCTTAAAATAAACCTTCAGGGCAGTTTGATGTCTTGGTAGGAAAGAAAACACCCAACAGGCAAGGCCTGGAGGATTTCAATAGCTTGACTGCTCCAGGACAGACAGAAAAACAACAAAAAAAAAAAGTATGGAAATTAAAATGTGGGTGACCCATTCATGGCTAGGAATTCAGCAGGCACACAATGCATTGTATAGATCGCTGCAAAACCTCTCCACGCAAGTGAAACAGGAAATTTCTAATGGTTCCAATTGAGCCCTCGCTCAACCCCACCAAAAATCTTCCATTTTTCTGTGTTATCAAAGTTAGTTCAATATTTGCTTTATATACATCCTGTTCCGGACTTTGATTCCTCTATACAGCACCTTCCTGCCTTCTAATATCTGATTTATTGCTGAGCCCTTGTTCTTCCAAAGGTTTGGCTTGGCCTGCTTTAACTCTTTATCTTGTCAGCCTGGGCCACAGCCTTTCCTTGGGCCTCTCCTTGCTTTGGGAAGCTCTGGAGAAAGGATAAAAGAGGAGATGGAAAAGAAGGAGAGGCTACAGGGGCTGTTGGGAAAAGTCACAGGATTTTTGGGCAGAAATCTGGGATATGCAAGGTGCTTGAGTGCATCAAACCAGAAGTTGAGACCTTAAAGATCATCCAGTTCCTGGGCCATCATCCCAGATGGATCCAACACCTTCCATCATCCCAGATGGATCCAACCTGGCCTTGGGCACTGCCAGGGATCCAGGGGCAGCCACAGCTGCTCTGGGCACCCTGTGCCAGGGCTCACCACCCTCACAAGGAAGGATTCCTTCCCAATAGCCCGTTCATCCCTGCCCTCTGGCAGTGGGAGCCATTCCCTGTGTCCTGTCCCTCCATCCCTTGTCCCCAGTCCCTCTCGAGCTCTCCTGGAGCCCCTTCAGGCACTAGAAGGTGTTTGAAGGTGTCCCCAGACCCCTTTAGGCACTGAAACGTGTTTCAAGCTGTCCCCAGACCCTTTAGGCCCTGGAAAGTCTGTGAAGGTGTCCCCAGATCAACCCTTTAGACCCTGAAAGGTGTTTGAAGGTGTCCCCAGATCCTTCTCCAGGCACTGAAAGTTGTTTGAAGGTATCCCCACACCCTGGAAGGTGTTTGAAGGTGTCCCTATACCCCTTTAGGCCCTGGGAGGTGTTTGAAGGTGTCCCCAGACTCTTTAGGCCATGGAAGGTGTTTGAAGGTGTCCCCAAGCCCTGGAAGGTGTTTGAAGGTGTCCCCAGACCCTTCTCCAGGACCTGGATCCTTCCCACCCTCTCCCAGCTGTGGTGCGGGGTTGGGATCCCTGCCCTCCCTGTGCTCTGGGGTTTTTGCCCATCCCAGGGAAATGAGGAGGGAGTTCTCTGCCCCAGGTCAGTGTGGATGTCACCAGCCCCCAGGGAAGGTTCCAGAGGCAGGCTGGATGCTGAAGACTCCTGAAGATGTGTTTCCTGTGCAACAATAGGGAATTCTGTTCCATTTCTTTGTGGAACCTCTTCAGGTAAGAGCTGAAGTTCCTCCTGTCCCAGCAGACACATCCCTTCTCCTTTGCTGGCACAAAGGAGACACAAGGACAGAATTGCAAATTGTGGTGGCGGCTCCTAAAAATGCCTTGAGCTGTCAGAGCTGACCTGCCCCATTCACTGTGCTCCATCCTGGATGGACCATGGGATTATAGGACACAGGGAATGGTTCCCACTGCCAGAGGGCAGGGATGGATGGGAGATTGGGAAGGAATTGTTCCCTCTGAGGGTGCCCAGAGAAGCTGTGGCTGCCTCTGGATCCCTGGCAGTGCCCAAGGCCAGGCTGGACAGAGCTTGGAGGAACCTGGCCTAGTGGAAGGTGTCCCTGCCATGGCAGGGGGTGGAATGAGACAAATTTTCATGTCCCTTCCAACCCAACCTATTCCATGATTCTCTGCATTCCCTGCAACTTTCTTTCTTCTGAAGATGGAGTAAAACCTCTCCTTGAATTCTGCAATTTTCCCCTAAAATCTAAAAGGCCCTGCTGTCCCCTGCCCTATCCCTGGCAGTGGGATGTGGTTATGACAGAGCAGGGCTGCTGAGAGATTTCTCAAAGGCAAGGCTTGGAGTGTGCTGCAGATTAAAATTGCTGCTGCAAAGCCAATGGAACACAAATGTTTTGGGCTTGGCTGGCTTTGGGAAGGGTGTCCCTTCCTCTGGCCGCTGTTTGTTTGCTTAGGTGAGGTGGGTGCAAGTTCTAACAATAAACTTTCCTGGGAACACCGTGGGAGAGGCCAGGGAAAAAGGAGAAACCAGGAGCAGGCATGGGATGGGATCCTGGGGGGGGATGTGGGAGGATGGAGTGGGCACAGAAAGGGTTGGGATGGGCTCCTTGCTGTGTTTGCCTCATCCTCCTCACAGGCTGAGAGGATGATCCCTTTGGGCCTTGTGTCCTTTCAGCCCCTCCTGCCAAGGTAAATCATTAAAGGGGTTAAATCAGTGTGGGGTGAGAGAAGAAGGGAAAAACAAAACAACAAAACAAAACAACAAAAAAAGCATGGAAATTAAAATGTGGGTGACCCATTCATGGCTAGGAATTCAGCAATGCATTGTATAGATCACTGCAAAACCTCCCCACACGAGTGAAACAGGAAATTTCTGATGGTTCCAATGGAGCCCTCGCTCAACCAAAAATCACCAAAAATCTTCCATTTTTCTGTGTTATCGAAGTTAGTTCAGTATTTGCTTTATATACATCCTGTTCTGGACTTTGGTTCCTCTATACAGCACCTTTCTGCCTTCTATCCAGGGTGGCTATGGATGGCCTGGAAGTGTCCCAGGCCAGGTTGGACAGGGCTTGGAGCCACCTGGGACAGTGGGAGGTGTCCCTGCCCATGGCACTGGTGGAACTGGATGATCTTTAAGGTCCCTTCCCACCCAAACCATTCAATCATTGCAATTTACGGAAGGAAACTTGTAGTTTGAGCCTGGTTGAAACAGGGAGAGAAAAATCCCATGGCCAGGTCAGAGCAGGTGGCTCCAACCCTGTCAAACCTGGCCTTGGACACCTCCAGAGATGCAGGGGCAGCCACAGCTTCTCTGGGCCCCCTGTGCCAGGTTCTCACCACCTTTACAGCAAACGGTTTCTTCCTAGCACCACTTCTGGAATCCAGCCCCTCTACCTGGTGCTGAGAGACACAAGGAGGGACAGCTCAGCATCACCCAGGATCTCCTGGGACAGCTCAGCATCACCCAGGATCTCCTGGGACAGCTCAGCATCACTCAGGATCTCCTGGGACAGCTCAGCATCACCCAGGATCTCCTGGGACAGCTCAGCATCACTCAGGATCTCCTGGGACAGCTCAGCATCACTCAGGATCTCCTGGGACAGCTCAGCATCACCCAGGATCTCCTGGGACAGCTCAGAATCACCGAGGATCTCCTGGGACAGCTCAGCATCACCCAGGATCTCCTGGGACAGCTCAGAATCACCGAGGATCTCCTGGGACAGCTCAGCATCACCCAGGATCTCCTACACTCCATCCTGCACTCGCTGCCCCCTCTGGGATGCAGAAGTTCCTGGGAAGTTCCTGCTGCCTCTGGCTCCCAGACAGAGCTGAGCTCACCCATCTGCTCAGTCTTGGCAGCAGGGGAGGGGAGGAAAAACAATCCTTTTCAATCCAAGCCTGGTGTGTGCACAAAGAGCCCCGAGGATTCCTCTGGCACAGCCCCTGCAGGGGGAGGATGGCTGCTGGAGAGGGCCAGGGAGGAGTTTTCCCCCTGTCCTGGCTCAACCTTATGTTGGAAGTGAACATTTCTGACTGTCTGCAGCCAGCCTGCCGTGGTTGAGTGCCTCTTGCTCTCCATGGAGGTGTTCTCATGCCTTTTGTGCCTTTGGGAGTCCATCCAGCAATTCCAGCACAATTCCTGCACTGTTGCAGAGAGCCATGAGGACACTGCTTTGGGACTCATGGATTTCTCCCAGCAGGTTTCCCATTGCTGCCCAGGCCAGCAATCCACATTCCCACCCTACCAACAGGGCAGTGAGGAGCAAATCAACATTTTCTTTGTGACCTGGACATTGGAGAGGTTTTGTGATCATTTAAATCCCCATTTTTCTGCTCCAGGTGTGCAGTTGTCTGTGCAACCTCATCCAGACCTGTTTTCCTCCCTGTTCCCTCCCTGGTGTGGGCACAGAGTAGCTCTGGATGCCCCTGGATTCCTGAAAGTGCCCAAGGCCAGGCTGGACAGGGCTTGGAGCACCCTGGGATAATGGGAGGTGTCCCTGCCCATGGATGGGGTGGGATGAGATGATCCTTGAGGTCCCTCCCAGCCCAACCCATTCTGGAATTCTAAAGCAAAAGGTGAAAGATGCTTTTAGCTTTTCCTAAGGAAAACACATTGCTTAATCCTCAAGGCTGTCAGTCAGCCCTTGATGAGTTCACTGACACCTGCACAATATTAAAATTTAGGGAAAACCTGTCGCAACCAGGGCATCACACCAGATAAATTATTGTAACTTAATTGAATTGCCTTTTTTTCTCTCTATTTTTCCCCTTTCTTTTGTCTCTAAGTCAGAGGCTTTCAGTTATTTACGTATCATGTGAAGCCAGATTTCCTCTCATTTCCAGTGGAAGAAAAGGGAGCTGGTGAACCCTGTCCAGAAAGAAAAGCTGCTGGGCTTTGGGGGAAATGGTGGTTTCTGGTTCAAAGCCCAGCCCTGGTGCTGAGTTGTTTGTGTCTTTGCTTTTTGCTGCTGTATCACTCCTGGCTTGCATGGAGAGAACCCTCTGGATTCCTCCTTCCATGGAGTCTCATCCTTCTTTTCCTTGAAGGGGTCACTTGATTCACAGAGGGGCTTTTGAACTTTTCTGTTGTGTTAAAAATCCATTCTTGGCCTCAGTGCTGTTGTGGAGCTGCCTCTTGTAGAAAAAAAATGGGGGAAAAAAGCAAAACAACGGGAAAAAGATGCAGAGTGAATCCCCTCTCAGGCTTGGGAGGAAAAGCTCAGTTAAACAAGGCTCTGAACACCAAAATCCTCCCACCTGCTCCTGCTTTTTAGTTGACCCTACAGATGATGTAAAGGAAGGGGACAGCCTTGATATAGCTGCTTAAATCCAGGTCAAAGTGCTTACAAACCCCAGTGAGAAGTTGCTGTGGAGCTGCAGACCCCTGCATGGAGCCCCTGCCCCAAATCAGCAGAGCAAGGAGCAGAAATTCCTCTGGTTTTCCTCCCAAGTGAAGATAAAAAGAGGGTAAGAGAAAGAAAACCCAGAGCAGAGCTGTTTCCCTGCTCCTGTGTTGCCTCTGCTGAGGGTTATTTTGGGATCTGAGCTGTGTTTTGTTCCCTTTTTGAGATACCTGAAATGTTCAGAATATCTCAGGGGAAGGCTTAGAGGAAAAAAAAAAAAAAGAATGGATTCAGCACTTTTCTAGTAAAGTTACTGAAGTAAAACCTGAATTTAAATCTTAATAACATGACCTGGAAACGGACCCTTAGCCTGGCTGTCCTGTCTTGTGATGCCACCTCCACCACAGACGACCAAGTTCTCCAAGGAAAGGAGAATTTCTGGAGACAAAAACCCCTAAAACAACTAAAAAAAGAAAAAAAAATTAAAATAATGCATTCTGTAGTGTTTCTAAAGCACATGTGAACAAAATTTTGGGTACAGCAGCTGGATCCTCTCTCAGCTCTTGGAAAGGGCAAACTGAACACATCTTTAGAGCCTGAGGCTAGAAAGTGTAAAATGAGGAATTTTGTTGATCACTGGTTTCCCTGTTGCTGCTTGACATCTGCAGCCTCTTCCTAGGAGGTTCAGGGATGCTGGATCCTCACCTGGCTCATTCCCAGGAACAGGAGTGCAACATCCTCTCCTCCAGCTGGATAATCAGGAATGCCACCAATCCATCACTCCATGTGAGGACTGAGTCAGTTCCCAGACATTCCCTGCAGCAGGAACTGCCCTGAGATAAATAAATAAATAACCCACATTAAATACTCAATATTTCCAGCAGGGCTGGATTGAGATACCCTTGGGGCTCTCTTGGGAACAACCTGCAGTCCAGCCCAGGAATTCTTGCTGGAATTAGAGAAGAACTTCTCCTTCAGGAGGCAGTAAGGAAAATGGAAAGGTAAATTTGGTGTGTGCCAGGGTGGGCATGCAGGATGCTGGAGGCTGGAAGGGTGAGGAGAGGTGAAGCTCTGGTGGTGGAGAGAATTTGGGGAGACCTGAAGGGGCTTACAGGAAGACTGGAGAGGGACTTTGGGCAAAGAATGGAATTACAGGACAATGGGGAATGGCCTTAAGCTGAGCAGGGTTAGGAGGGATTTTGGGAAGGAATTCTTGGCTATGAGGGTAGTGAGCCCTGGCAGAGAAGATGTGGCTGCCCCTGGATCCCTGGAAGTGTCCAAGGCCAGGTTGGTTTGGGCTTGGAGCAACCTGGGATGGTGGAAGGTGTCCCTGCCCATGGCAGGGGGTTGGAAGATGGTCTTTAAACCCTTTCCAATCCAACCAACCCAACCCAACCCATTCCATGGTTCTGTGATTTATTGGCTGCTCTCTTTGGGGTGTGGGATCTGCTTTCCCATGCTCAGAGTCTGGTACAGCAGAGCCCTGCTCCATTCCATCAGTGCACCACCAAAAAGAGGGAGGGGGAGTTTTGCTTTCTCTGGGAACAAACCTCACAGGAGCAGAGCCCCAGTAACCCTGGTGACCACATTTCATTTGTGCTGAGCAGAAAGACTGGGATGAGAAGTCCTTTCCTCATGGATGCGCTGAGCACTCCGTGTCCCCACAGAGGGGAAGCAGCACAGCAAGGAGGCAAGGAGGACTCTGGTGAGGCAACAAAAGTGTTGTCAGTGTGGTGTCACGGGGTTCTCATCACTCCAGTGCTCCTGGCAAGCCCCTCCTGAGCAATTCCACTCTTTGACACAAGGAGAAGTTGTTCCTTCTGCCCTTTGTTCTTACGTCCCCCGTGGAGATTTGTTTTTGTAGCTCCTGGAGATGAAACAACCCCTGAGTGAAAATGCTAACAAGGTGTCCATGCTCAGATGGCTTTGTAAAAAGGGAGTTGTGCTTTAAATCCTTAATCATGCTGGATTTGGGAGGTATTTTTGCCCAGTCTTCAGCCTACCCAGGACAATACTTGGGTTCTGTTATAAAAACGCCCCTTTGTGGCTTTCCTTTGGCTCTGGAAGGTCTCTCCTGCCCCATGCAGAAATTCCTGCTCATAATTTCCTCCCTTTTCCTGCTGGAAGTGAGACTTCCACAGCCAGAGCTGTGACTTGTGCTGTTTCCTCCTTCTCCTCCTCAGGGAATTCCCAGACTCCTCTTTCCCTGTGCTCCCAATGTTGTGTCTCCAGTCTGGTGAGGAGGATGGCACCTCCAGATGTCTGTTTAATCTCCAGCCCCTCCTGTGCTCCAGGCCCCTGGAGACACATCTCACAGCCAAGCTTTCTCTGAAAAAAATATTTTTAACCCTTCCTGCCTCCTACTCGTCTTCCCAAGCCAGATCCCCTGGGAACTCTCTGAACCAGATTGTTCTCACTTACACAGTCTCTGGTGGCTGCACAGAAGAGCTCAGCTCTGCTTTCAGAAATAAACTTCTTACACCTATTTTTCTTGTCTGTACCCAGTTTTTTCCCTTTACATTTTCACATGAAATCCCAGTTGTCAGGCCAACAAGGGGAAGTTTGAAGCCTATTTGAATTTTAACTTGAAGAGGAAGTTTTTTTTTTTTTTTTTTTTTTTCTTCTTTCTGTATTTTGAAGTCCTTTGGGCAATGTTAGGCCTGTTTTTCCCAGCGCATTCTCTGACCTGATTGACCAAAGTTTTTGTGCTGTTCTCACACTAATTTTGGAACTTTTTTGATGACGTGCAGGCTTTTATTTAGTCTGGTATTTTAAAGCTGTGTGTCCTACCCCTGTGCAGATATTGCTGCTGCTGTATCCCACACTTGATGATTGGACTGGATGACCTTGGAGGTCTTTCCTTACCTTTAAGGATTCTGTGATTCCATCACCCCCAAGCTGTGGCAGCAGCACAGGGGAGTCTCTCATCCAAGATGGACCAAAGTGGGGTGAAACCTCCTTGTTTTGGGTTTGTGAGGCCAGGTTTTGCTAGCCAGGGGCTACAGGGCTGGCTTCTGGGAAGCTGCTGGAATAAATTAAATTAATTCCCCCAGCTGAGTCTGTTTCACCCATGGCAGTAACTGGTGAGTGATTCCTGCTCAGTTTTTGGCCATGCACAGCTCGGTGCCTGCCTGGAGGCCTCCTCCTGACTTTTTGAACCGAGTTTGCTCAGAACAAGGTGTGTTTTATAGCTGCAGGTATGTGCTGTAATCTCCTTCCCCCTGATTTAATCCTGCTGGGCAGAGAGGAGCAGAGATGTGTGGGTTTGTTCTCATTGTTGTTCCACCGGTGACGCTCAGCTCAGGGCTGTTATTTTTGGAGAGTTTGGTGCTCGTGTTTATTGCGGAGGCTCCTCGAGCTCTGGGGCTTTGAGGTGCATAAATCTAAATAAAAAAAAATAAGGATGACATTTTAAAATAGGTTGCACGCTCTCCCTGAGTGTGCAAAGAGGAAATATGAGTAGACTGACTTCAAATACTTCAAGTTAAAAAATCCCCAGTGGGAGTGTCATTAAAGTTCTCAGCACCTCCAGGTAATTATGTTCTGACATAAGTTGTTTGGACCACAATTCAAGGTAACTCTAATCTGGACCTCATTATGATGGATAAAGAGGAATTAATCACTGAGCTGGAAGCAGGATTGCTCCCTGGAGGCGTGTGGTCACGACCTGCCTGCTGAAATTTGGGCAAAGATGGGACAGTTGGAGCTAAAATCCTGTGTGGAAACACAGATACAGGGAGAGGCTCGGGAGGGTTGGGCAGCACAGCTGACAAAAGTTAATGGGAAAGGATTGGGAAGGAAAAGGACATGGAGAGGGAGATGGAAGTAGGAGCTGGGAGTCATGGAATTGGGTTGGAAGAGACCTCCAACACCACTCAGTGCCACCTCCTGCCATGCAGGAACACCTTCCACTGTCCCAGGGTGCTCCAAGCCCTGTCCAACCTGGCCTTGGGCACTTCAGGGATCCAGGGGCAGCCACAGCTGCTCTGGGCACCCTATGCCAGTTATTTTTCTTCTCCCAGACAAAATTCTTCCACAAAACCCAAGAGAAATTACAGTTTTTGGGAGCCTGCTGGGTCTGCAGGTACAATTTCCCTTCCAGAGCTGCCCCTGGATAATGAACAGCTATGAAATTCCCAGGAGCTCTGGAGGAGCAGCATTCCATTTCTCTTTCGAAAAGAAGCCTCATGCACAGGTACTCAGCTGATGGGGGGAGTTTGGAGGACAACAACCACTTCCAGCAGTTTTCCAGGCTCTGGAAGGGTTGGATTGTCTGCTCAGCCCCGTGGGGAGCAGAGGTTTTTTTGTCAAGGGTTACTCCCAGCCTGGGCACAGCTGCCCAGGGCAATGGTGGAGTCCCCATCCCTGGAGGGATTTAAAACCTTGTGGATGTGGCACTTGGGGACATGTCAGTGGTGGCCTTGTCAGTGCTGGGGGAATGGCTGAACTGGATGATCTGAGTGGAATAATGGAATAAAGGATTCTGTGAGTCTGATTCTGAAAGACACACACGGGGTCTGAAGTCCCACTGCGCTTCTCTTTCCCTTATCCCTCATTCTGATATGGAATATTGAGAACATGGCTGAGAAGAGAAAGATCTGGGGAATTTCTTAACTTCTCCAGCACCACGGGCACGAGTTCAGCTGATACTGACTGGTACAAGCTCTTCCCTGGGTGAAACTGGTCCTTGTACTTTGTTCTTCAGGGGAATCTTCCAACAGCCTGGAGTGACCCCAGCAGGTTCCATGTCCAATGTGGATCCTGGTATTTTACCTGTAATAATTATTTCCTGGCCCAGAAAAGGTTTAAACCTACCTGAGCTTTTCCTACAACTCAAATTTAAATTTCTAGATCTGAAGAAAGCAAACCCTGTCCCCCCACTATCTTTGGTGCAGCACCCAAAAATCAACCCAATGTTTTTTCCTTCATTGTTACAACCAGAATTTCCCTTTGAAGCATCAATCCAGGTCAGGTATGGAGCAATATTTCCTCTGTGCATCTTTTAACCCACCAAAGCAGGAACATGGGGTTGTCTTTCAGGAATCTGGGGGTTGTCAAGGTTTAAGGGCAGAGTTGCCTGTGCTTTCTGTCCAGTGATGAGATGTTTTGCTTCCTTGCCTGTTCCCTCTCTTTGTTTCAATCCTTTTTATATGAATCCTCAAGATTTACACACCATCCTTGATAACAAAGGTCTGGGAGATATTTTAAATATATAGATGATAAAATGCTGCATCTCTACTTTTTTCCCCCTTTCCTCTGCCCAAACAAGAAGGCTTTACTTGTTTTACTATATATTTACATTTAAAAACTCTTGCTGCCATCTGAAGCTGTTGGCTCCAGTTTGGGCTCTCTTGGCTGGTTTTTTAAAAATTTATTTATTAATTTTTTTGTTGTTGTTATCCTCTGGAGAGCAAGAAACCGCGCGGGTTTCCAAGTTCCTTGAATAAATGTCAAATAAAACATTCCAAACAATTATTCAAGCTGGTAATAAGCAGTGAGACATCCTTCCTGTAGAGAAGCTGAACAATGGTTTCCTCTGACAGAAGCACAACATTAGGAGCCTTCCATATGTTGGTTCTGATTTGAATGGCGGCAGCATCTCCGAGAGGGACCCGAGGCCCCAGTGAGTATCTGGAGATCCTGTGGGAAGAAAAGCTCTGTGGGTAACACCCTGACTGCCCCTGAAAAAATATTATCTGGGAGTTTTGTCCCTGTCTCCTCAACATCCTCCAGTTTTGAGAGTATTTATTTCCTTCCCTGGGATTTTCCATCACATCCAGACTTGTTCCTCAGGGAGGCAGGTGAGCCATGCCTCACCTCCAGCTCCAGGATGGCCTCCAGGGAGGAGCAGCACTGGCTCCCAGTTTGACCAGTTTGACCAGTTGGATGTGCGTCCCTGCAGCCCTGGTGAACACATCCCCTTCCCAGTTTTGCTCCAGCAACACCCCCTCTCCTCCGTGGGCTGTATTCCCAGGGGAGGGGATCCCACCTGGGATGGGAGAAGCAGCAGATAACAGTCTCACATCTCAACAAACTCGTTCTTTTCTTTCTAAAATTTTCCTTCTTTCTTATTTTCCTTCTAAATTCCTTATTTTCCTTCTCCTCCAGCTCCTTATTTTCCTTCTAAAAATTGGGCTTTTCACAATTTTTAGATGCCCAAATGTGGGACCACAATGCTCATCCTGGCTTTCCACCTCGGGTGGTGACCAGGATGGGCCTCTCCAGGTGAAGGTGACACTGGTGGTGTTGTCCTTGCTCAAGCTGGTGACCACATTGATGTTGGGGACATAATGTGGGAGGTGACAGTGGAGGCAGAGTGGCTGTGGATTTGTCCTTGCTCAAGCTGGTAGCCACCTTGACATTGGGGACACGTGGAAGGTGACAGTGGGGGCAGAGTGGCTGTGGTTGGCTCCTGGAGCTGATCCCACTCCTGCAGTCCAGGCTCAGCCCCCAAGGGAAGAGCCTGTTCTGGTTGATGGGTCCCAAACAAGGAGTGAGAAATTTGGCCACATTCCTGGTGTGGTGTCTCCTAAATCCTGCACAAACATGGACAGCTGGGAGTGACCTGGAGAGGCCAGAGCTCCTTGGGTAGTTCTTGCTCAGAGCAGCATCTCAATCTTTATTAACCAGCTCAGACATGGCCAGAAAAAGGTCGGGATGTCTGGAGAGTCAGGAGCAAAGTTCTCCTTTGGGCTGCTCTCCTTGACGCCAAAATCTCTCAAATTTCGGTGAAAACCCCAGAAATTAAAAGGATTTTTGGGCAATTTTTCTGTCTTGTGTGGCCTCAGGCATTGGATCTGGTATAAGCACACCTAGCTGTTCTGGGAGTCAGTGAGGTCAAACAGGTCCTTGGTTGGGGGAGTCACCTCAATGGTCACTTGTTCTTGGACATCATCACCATCCCATGAACATCCTCTCCACTTGTGATGTCCTGGATTTTGGAGAGCTGGAGGTGAACCCTGTACCTTGCTAGTAGGAGATCCCAAATCACTGCCATGTTTTAGGAATTAGTTTAATTTTCCTGTTATTATCATTAATAGTGTTGTTAAAGTATTTTTTTCTCTAAATTTTGGCCTCCCCAAATCACAGAACCCACAAACTTCTGGCTCAGGGTGTGTGTGCTGACCAGGGAGGAAGTCAGAGCAGGAGGTCCAAAGGAGAGGAGCTGGTGGTACAGCAATGCTGGGGCTCTTTCCCAAAGATTTTTGTTCCTTGGGTGGACATAACCAACCTCCTGCTCAGGATGGTCATGAGGAGCTCAGTCTGCTCCTCCAGGCTTTAAAGCCCCCCTGGACCCACCTTCCCAGCAGAAACAAAGAACCTCTGGGGAGGTCACCATGGAAGGGAAGTGTTGTGGAGGCCTTGGTTTCACCCCAACCCTCTGTGTGCTGTGTCCTGCTCCTCACAAACCCACCCTGCAGTACAAGGGACCAGTTTTTGGTGCAGGGAGCCTTCTCAAGGGATTTCCCTCTGCTCCTGGGCAGAAGGGTTATCTGCCTGATTTTGCAACAGGGACAGAAAAAGGTTTCACAAGCCCTGAAGAGGTTGAGCACCTCACGAGCTCCTTATCCCACGGGAAGCCACAGGTATGGGGCAGCCAGGCTAGAAAACCCTTGTTAAATGATATTTTTGACCTCTTTATTTCCAGGTATAGCCAAAACCATGGGGAAAACAGGCCCAGAGAGCAAGGCTTGGAGTCCTTTTAGCTCTGGTACAGAGCTGAGCTGCGTGCCTCGACCCAGCGCCCTCGAGGCCGAGCAGATGAAGCCTGCCCTGCATTCCCCAGGTTCCCCCAGTGCCCAGGGATGGATTGTCCCACATCCAGCATGTGGCTGCTCTGCATCCTCCCATCCTCACCACGGATTTGCTGGATAGAGGGGAGGAGGGAGCCCCAGCCCAGTGGGAGCCCTCGGCCGGGCCCGGCACCCGCGCTCTGCACAATGTCCATTTGTTCTGGGTGCTAACACAAAATGACAAAAGACTCCAGATTCATGCTGAACAAAATTGTCCCCTTGCTAATTATTAGATTATGAAATGTGTTTCATAATGTAATGAATAATGGGGGGGGGGGGGGGGACGTTGGCTTATTTTAATTTCTTTTTTCCTGCGTGAATCTGGATTTTTTCATTGTTTGCCCCCGAGTTTTTGTTGGTAGGTTGAAACAGAGATGCGAAAAGAATGGGAAAGGCTGGGTTTTATTTGTGCCTTGCCTGTTAAAGCTGTGACTTGGCTCACACAGTAAGTGCAAACAATTCTCTCCTGGCAAGTGTTCAGTGGAGACATTACTGATGACAGACTTTATTAAGTGCAGGTTTGCTTGTTATTAAATTCGCTCTGTGCTTGTTTCCGAAGCCGCTGGCCCGGCCGGCTGCATCCCATTAGGATCTTTAGGAAGAAAGAAAGGAACAGAACATTGTCTGCAGCACAGCCAGCGATGAGGTGATAGGGAAGCCAGCACTGGGGAAGGAGACCCAAGGAGATAATTAATTGCTACGTTTTAAAACAAACATTTGTTTGGTTTATTGAGTTAATTCGAGCCATCCCTTGGAGATTCCTGGTTTCCAGGTGAAGCTGGGCATGTGTTCCCATGTCAGCACGCTCAGGGCTGTGGGAGGTTAATGTATGTTGCATTAATTGTTTGGGGGGGAGAGAAAAACCACCATTAAAGCAGAGGCATGTTTTTAATTTCTCTAAGCCTTGTTTAAACTCTTCCCTTTTCCCATCCCAGCTATTGTATGGACAGCATGCCGTCAATGACAGCCTTTCTATACAAAATAAATATTTTATAAACTCTTAATCTCATGATTGAATGCCTGCATTGCTGCAGTTCCCAACCCTAATTGCCCAGGCCATGTTAAAAATGAAAAAGTTTGAGTGTCCAGCAGGTGGGTGCCAGGTATTTCCTGAAAATCAGGTCCCTTTTCAAGGTGTCCCAGCTCCAGGTCCCATCAGAGGGTGATTTGTGGGAGGAATCCTGGCTGACAGTTTGGAAGCACTCAAAGCAAATGGGAGCTGCTCAAATGTAATAGAGCAGGAATTGATCCACAGTAGTCAAAGAGGAAAAATCGGCTGATTTTACACTGAGGATCTCAAGAGTTTTAGACTGACATTTTTCAAGTGTACCCTGTGAGGTGATATCTTGCTCCTATCAGCCTAGATCAATATAACCATAATTTTGGATCAACAACTGGTTTGGTGAAGACATCTGGGGTGTTTTTTCCTCAGCCTGAGTTTTCAATTTGTTCTTTAAAGCACATTTCCACATTTCTGATGTGGGGTTTGGTGTAGACATCTGGGGTATTTTTTCTCAGTCTGAGTTTGCAATTTGTTATTTAAAGCACATTTCTGATATGGGTTTTGGAGTAGATATCTGGGGTTTTTTTTCTCAGTCTGAGTTTTCAATTTGTTCTTTAAAGCACATTTCTGGTATGGGGCTGGCTGTTGTAAAACAGCTCAGGTTAAGTCTAGGATTTATGGTTCTTTCCCTCCACAAGGTAAGAAATTCGCAAAGAAAAACAGAAAAAAAGTTGAATTTATCTTTTTTCCTGCTTCTGATGGAAGAATCTCCTTTCACCTCAATTTTGGGGCAAAAAAGGAAACTGTGCCTGCCACCCAGTGAGGGACAAGAACTCCTCCAGCCAAAGGGGTTCCAAGGAATGATGAGGTTGGGATGTGCCAGGCAGGTTTGCTCCCCTGGCATCTCTTGCAGCCAGCAAGGACCCAAAGCCTTCAGCTGCCTCTGGGCTCCATCTCTGTGTCCTCTGACTATCAAAATCCACGGGAGGGAGGGGACAGAATAACAAAATACTTCTCTTCCCTCATTCTTCCCTTCGGGCTTTTGAGGCACCACTAATGGCAGTGGGTGAGAGTCTGAGTTTTGCAATTGATCACTTTGGCACCCGAATGAAGGGACTGGCTGCAATCCTGATCCCCTCTTTTCCCTCTGAGGTCACAGACATTGTGTTGTTTGGGTTTTTTTTTTGCCTGGGATCCTCCCTGGAGACCTGGGCCTGGAAGGAGTTTCTCCAGGTCTCCTGCTTTTGCCACAGAGGTGACCTTGGGTGAGAGGTGAAATCCCTTCCCTGGGATGCTCTGACGTGGAGAAGCACCATGAGAACTTGACACAAAAGGCAGAACTGACTTCTCAACCATTCCAAATTTAATGTGATTTGCACAGGCCACTCTCTGCTCAAAAGCTCTGTCACAGCCCATCTTGGCATCCTGGAACTACTGGAGCAGTTTGATTTCTGGTTAAGTAATAACCTCCCTCAGTCAAAAGCTTTCCAGGGTGCTTTGTGTGCTGTCCATTTATTTTCTATAAGGCAGATGACTCCCCTCAACCTGAGATTGCTTTATCTCCCACTTTGCTCTCTCGCTGAAATAAATTGCAGGAAAAATCCATATACTCCTAGGAGAATCCAGGGGAGTGGATGTACAAAGGGTGCCTGGGGAAAATGAATATTGTGCTGATTCTATCTGAAAAATCATTACAAAGCTGCAGTCACAGAAAACCAGCTCCACCCCTCTCCTTTCATTTTAAAAAACTGGAGCAGGAATGTTTCAGGCCATGTTTTTATCTGGGAGTCTCCCTTCCCAGCTTGGGAGCACAATGAGGATTGTGTCCCAGGTATGTCGGAGCTATTTTGCTACTGTTGGTGAATTTAGATGGGAAAAGTCAGGCACAAAAGGGCTTAAGTGATTTGCTTCAATTAACTATAATTTATGAACCCAAATTCCCAGTTTACTAATCAGAGTATCACACAATGGCCCTGATTTCAGAAATTGCTTAAATATGTGCCTCTGCTCTGCTCGATGTTAAACATGTGCATAAAAATAGGCAGATGGGCCACTTTGGAAGGAGAAATGTTTTCCAAATGAGATTTTGTATCAGTCAGATTTAGCCCTTGTGTTTCATTTACCTGCTTTTGGAGAAAGGAGGCAGAGCTGACGTCTGAAGGGCTCTGATGTTTTAAAAACTCTCTGCACAAAGTTTTCTATGACATGAGGGGCTGGAGGAGCTGCCAGTGAAGGTTCACAGGGACAATGGTCTCAATGAAGTGCTCAGGGTCAGAAAGGGAGAAAATAATTCATCATTTCTGCAGGGTGAGAGGAGAAGAAACCTTGGAAGGAGCAGGAAAACCCTCAGCAGCCTAAGTGGTTCTGATGGGATGGATGGAAATGGAAGGGAGCTTCCTCCTCACCATCAGAGCTTCACCAGCTCCAGCAAAGGAGGATTGAGCTCACATTTGGCCTTTCATTGTCCCCTGCTCTTGTTTTTCTCTCTGTTTTCCTTATGGAGATCTGCAGTTCCCAGCTCTCTCCAGCAGCCTGTTGGGATGACCTGCAGAGGAGATAATTTTATGGAGTGATTCCCTTACCCATGCCTTTTATTGAGGACATATTCCAATATCCCATCTGATCCCAGTTTAAAGCTCTTCCAAGAATTTATGTGTGGTTTAATAATCAAAAGCCCTCTTGATTCCAATTTATGCCTGACTTTTCAAACCTTCTGGCTGTCCAGAACTCCCTGACAGGAGAGGGTCGGGCTCTGCTCCCATGGGACAGGGACAGGAGGAGAGGAAATGGCCTCAGGTTGTGCCAGGGAGGTTCAGGTTGGACATCAGGAAGAATTTCCTTATGGAAAGCATGGTCAGACATTGGCAGGGGCTGCCCAGGGAGGTTTGGAGCGTCCATCCCTGGAGGTGTCCAAGGAACATCTGGAGGTGGCACTGGGCTGGTGACAAGGTGGGGATTGGTCACAGGTTGGATTTGGTGACCTTGGAGGCCTTCTCCAACCCCAGTGATTCTGGGATTCATCCTGTGCAGTCCTGTTGACCTGAATTTTGAGGACACTGTTGGATCCATGAAAAGCTGTTATCTCTGCCTCTTGCTCTAGGTGATGTTTCATTCTCCTTCTCTTTTCCCCATGCTCAGCTAAAAACAACCCACACTCACTGGTGTTTCAAACTGCTGTCAGCGAGATAATTACCTATTAGAAATTCCACAATTATTTAATTATGTATTATTACAGAGAGAGAAAAAAAATTAAAAACGCAATCCCATCATGCAGTTAATGGAAATTATTAAGTTCTACAAATAACTTCCATGAGAGTCATTATTTGCTGAACATGGGCTGAGGAATCCCAGGCAATTACATAGGGAGCCACATCAGAGCAGAGTTGCTGTGAAAATGAGGATTTGTCACTTTGTAAGTGACACTCACCACAGATTAAAAACAAGTTGCAGGGGGAAGGTCATCATCTGGAAGGTTCCTGCCCCAGGAATGTTCCCATGGAGATCATCCATGTTTCCATGAGTCTCCTCCATAGCTCATGATCAGAATAACTCCATGGATCTTCTGCAGAAGATCTTCAGAAACACCTTCCACTATCTCAGGTTGCTCCAAGCCCTGTCCAACCTGGCTTTGGACATTTCCAGGGATCCAGGGGCAGCCCCTCTAGGCACCCTGTGCCAGAGCCTCCCCACCCTCACAGGGAAGAATTTCATCCCAATATCTCACCCCAAACCTGCCCTGTGCCAGTTGAAATGATTCTGGTTGTGTGGCAGATGCCACACAGAATGTCGGATGTGTGTCCCCTCCTCAGACCTTCAAGGGCCTAGAGGAGAAAGTCCAAGGTGAGTTTTACCTACACATCTCCTGGCAAAAATGGGCACAACCACAGCACAGAGGTTTATAGGACATGTTGTGGTCTGTGAATCTTCTGAGAGAGAGAGAGACACAAGGCTCTATCCACATCCTATTCTAGGAAAGGGAAAACACCACTCAATTTCAGGCCAACATAAAGCCTATTATTCCCCAAACGATCCCATTCCTTCTGCCCAGCCCTGTTTCTGTGCCTACCCACCCTGGAAGCCATGAGAGCTCTTTCATCCATCATAACTCAAGGAGCAAAGGGCTGCCAAGGCCCTGGGGCTGCTGAGCTGCCATGTGAACAAGCCCTGCCCCATTCAGGGGAGCACAGGACACTGGCATTGTCTGCCACACATGGATGTCATAGGGTGAAGGACACAAAGCTGGCATCGTGCTGCCATTCCCGTGTCCCCAAATGACTGCTGCCAGCCCTGCTGCATTCCCATTATCAGGGAACCCCCAGTGCATCAGGGGGGTTTTTCTGGGGTCTCTGGGTGTCTGGGCTCACCTGAGTGTGGAATTGTGGTGGTTCCATGGTGGGAATCAATCCCTGCTCCAGGCATTTTCCTGAATTTGAGAGGTAACATTTCAATTCACAACTGCAGCAGGAATACTGTAGGGTCTGTTCTGCTCTCTCTGTTTGGATTTGATCCTAAAAGTCTGTCCCAACCTTAACGATTCCATGCAGGACACAAAGAGCCTGAACCCAGGAGGTAGATTTATGATAAAAGGGACATTTCCTGCCTACAAAACCATGGACCACACTGCCCACAGCATCTCTTTCTGGGATTTGGGATCAGTGGGATGATGGTGGCCTGCATGGACAACCTGGAACACTCAGACTTCACCTGGAATGGGGAGGATGGGTGAGTCAAAGGGAACAGGGTGGGTGGGTGACTGTTCCATGTGCTGGATTTGCTGGAAAAACAATGCACACCACAAAACCCCCAAACTTGCACTTTTTTCCCCACACTTCAAATTTAAAATGCAAAAGTAAAATTTGGGGCAGAATGAGGTGCTTCCGCCACTTTTCTAGGCCTGGTTTTATAAAAGCTGAGGGCTGGTGTTGCAGGCTGGAGGAAATGAAAGTGGCATTTCCCATTCCTCTGCATCAGCTAGGATGGCCAGTGTCATTGTTCTGGTGCCCTCTCTGTCACTTCAACGTGTCTTCTGGCCCAGAATGTCTTGTCCTAGAGATGGATGTCTCCAGTGCAGCTTCTTTGTAACACTCAAACAGTGCCAAAAAGCTTCCAGCCCTTCCCCAGTCATCATCTCCCTGTGTTTATGCAGAAGAGAACCAGGCTGGTGGTTCAGTTGGTTTTATTTTTATTTTTTTTGAGGCTGTGAAACCCCACTCAAACCCATTCACCAAACTGAATGGAAAGGGATTTTTTTTTTACCCTAACACTAAAATTTCACTTTTTAAATCCCCCACCTGACCCCAAAGAAAGCCTTCCTGCCCCTTCCTCCCATTCAAACATCCCCATTTCTGGGCTCTTCCCTCCTTTGTGATAGCACAAGCATTTTTAGCAGCAGCCCTTTCTTTCCCTGGGTTAAATTTAGTCCACCTCATTCCTCCAACGTCCTGCCTCTGCTATTTCATTCCTCAAAGACTTTCCTGTCTCAACCATCTGTAAGATAGTTTCACACAGATGGAAATTCCTTTCTTTTTAGCTTCTGGGGGATGTTGGTGTTGTAATGGCTAAAGATTTTCCTTGGGATGTGGGTTTTGAAAGGAATTAATGCAGCCAGGAGAGCACCTGTGTCTAAATGATGATGCTCCTGCTGCTCATCCACATTTCTGTCATGAGGCTCTTGTGGCACAACCTGCAGCTGTGAGGCAAACAAATAATAATAGTTACTCCCAAGGAAAAAAAACTATTACTCAGCCATCCAATATCTACCCCCTTGCCTGTCTGAACATCTCAAACTGATTCCAAGTCTGGACTATTCTTTGTTTCAGATGCTGGTGGTAAGGAGTAGGTTTGAGGTGAGAGCTGCAAAGTTCCCAAATAATCCCAGTCTCGATTATCATGGAATCATAGAAGGGTTTGAGTTGGAAGGGACCTGAAAGGTCATCCAGATCCACCTCCTTGCCATGGGCAGGGACATCTTCCACAATAAGTTGAACTTGGAAGATCCTGAAGAGATGGGGCAGAGCATTCTGTGCTGCAGTAGCTGCTGGTCCAGAGTTTGGAGTCGAAGGATGGAGCTGTTTCTTCCAAAATCACCCAGGAATGATCCTGCTGAGACCCTTCCCATGGCCAGGATGGATGGATGGCTGTAAGCAGTCTGGAAACTACTCCCAAATGGCCAAAAACCAGGTTCAGCTTTCACAGAATTCACAGGTTGTGTCACAGACATATTTTATGAAAAATCCTTTTGCTAAGACCTTTTTCTCCTGAGAAGCTGAGAGGCCTCGGGAACAAAATGTAAACAATGATTATCTGCTGCTGCGGGATGCAACAGGTGCATCTGTGATTGGTCTCATGTGGTTGTTTCTAATTAATGGCCAATCACAGTCCAGATTGGACTCTCTGGTCAGTCACAAGATTTTATTATCATTCCATTCCTTTTCCTTTTAAGCCTTCTAATGAAATCTTTTCTTCTATTCTTTTAGTATAGTTTTAATATATAATTTTCTTTTAATATAATATATATCATAAAATAATAAATCAGCCTTCTGAAACATGGAGTCAAGATTCTCATCTCTTCCCTTGTTGGGCTTGCATGCAAATTCCGCAAGGTTGGAAGAGACCTTCAAGATCATCAAGTCCAACCTATCCCCAACACCTCAACTAAACCCTGGCACATCCAGGCTTTGTTAAACACACCCAGGGATGGTGACTCCACCACCTCCCCAGGAAGAACATTCCAGAACTTTATCACTCTTTCTGTAAAACACTTTTTCCTAAAATCCAACCTATATTTCCCTTGGTGGAACTTAAAACTGTGTCCTCTGGTTGTGTCAGTGCTGCTGGAGAATGAGACCAACCCCTTTTGCACCTGCACTGCCTGGGGCTCTCCCTCCATCACCCTGGGCTTGGTGGGGACAGGGGACAATCCTGTGCCCCACAGCACCAAATCAAGGATGCTGAGGTGCAATACCCCACTCGTGGGGTGGTCAGCAAACTCCTCCACTGCTGCTCTGGGCTCCAACAATTCCGAAGTGCACCAGGTTTTAGTGCGGCTGGAACTTTGAATAAACAGGGAAACAACTTGTTCCCACGACTCCCCACAGCCTTGCAGGTATTTTTGGTTGTTTATGACCCTCTTGTTCCTATCTTCCCAATCCCTCCTCCTCTCTCTTCTCTTTTTAATAGACTAGGTAGACTCTGAAATCCTCAAGCATCCTTCTTCCCCGAGGGATATTTGGCCTCGGGCGAGGTACAAATTACAGGTTTAACAGTAAGAGAGAGCACAATTAGCACTTGTGCCTCTCGGCTGTCGCTAATGAGCTGACACGGGAGCTGCAAAGTTCAGCACTCGCTGCTCGGGAGGTTGTGCTGACCCTGGGCAGAGATTACACGGACAATGCCTGGTTTAGGGAATGGGGAGGAATTACAGCATCCAGCTCCTTCCCTCCGGGCTTCCGAGCATCCAGAAAGCAGGAGAATCCTGTAAGGACAGAGAGTCTGAAAGGACACAGCCAATGCTTCCTCCTCGAGGAAAAACAGGGTTTGGGCTGCAAAAGAGGTGAAGGGCTTGTTGCTGGATCTGTGGGGTTTTTATGGAGGAAGGACACTGGAAAAACACAGCCTCGGGGTATCCTGTGCTCTGTGTCCCTTCCTTTCATCTCCTTCTTGCATGTTTTCTAGAAGGTTTTCCAGGATTCTTCCAGCCCCAGCAATCCTGTCTGGGACTCTGGAAAATTCCTGTGTATGATGAAACCAGCTGTCCATCTGAAATGGGGGGGCTCAGCCTGGAGCAAAGGGGGATCAGGGGGGACCTTGTGGCTCTGTACAGCTCCTGCCAGGAGGGGACAGCCGGGGAAACACCAGTTGGAGAGGAAAAAGGTGCTGCCATCAAGGCATCAACTCCCAGCAGCTGAGGTGTAGGATGAAAGGGCTGGAAAAAAGGCCTTCCTCAAAGTAAAAAAGGAGTATGATTATTTTTTATTTTTTTAGGAGATTTGGACAGAGCCTTGGTGGGGGATTCAGGGCATAGGACTGGCCCTGGGGTGGTGCTGGGGTGGTGACCATGGGTGGCAGAGGGACTGACCCCACTGAGGTTGGAGCTGGCTTTGCTGGGCCTGGCCTGGGGGATGAAAAGCTCCTTTAGAATCAAGGGGAAGGATGGGATGGTGCAAGAACCATGGGCCCTTCACAACAAGACATGGAAGGGCTGGAGAGCGTTCAGGGAAGGAAACAGAGCTGGGGAAGGGCCTGGAGCTCCAGGAGAGGCTGAGGGAGCTGGGAAGGGGCTCAGCCTGGAGCAAAGCAGGCTCAGGGGGGACCTTGTGGCTCTGCACAGCTCCTGCCAGGAGGGGACAGCCGAGGGAACAGGGACAGGAGGAGATGAACAGTCTCAAACTGGGCCAGGGGAGGTTTAGATTGGATATTTGGGAAAAATTCCTTAATGGAAAAGGTGGTCATGTGTTGGAGTCCCCATCCTTGGAAGGATTTAAAATCCATGTGGATGTGGCACTTGGGGACATGTCAGTGGTGGCCTTGGCAGTGCTGGGGGATTGGTTGATCTTTGGGGATGATCTTTGGGGATTTTTCCACCTTTAATGATTCAATGGCTGTATCTGCTGATGGCACCATCTCTGTTCCTGCTGAGTGACACCAGCATCTCCTTACTGGCCCACGTGTAGGACAGGAGGTGTCTACATGGCTTAAAACCTTCCAGTCAGAGCAGAAATCCCTCCTGGTTTTCCTCTAGGAATTTTTAGTCTGTTTCTCTTCTTCCAAGCTGCCAAACCCTTCTTCATCATGGAGGGCAGGAGAGCAACTGCTGCCCAGGGAGGTTTGGAGTCCCCATCCCTGGAGGTGCCCAAGGAACACCTGGATGTGGCACTCAGTGCTCTGGGCAAGTGACAAGGTGGGCATTGGTCACAGGTTGGATTTGGTGACCTTGGAGGCCTTTTCCAACCTCAGGGATTCTGGGATTCTATGAAAATTTTTCCCTCAGGAGAAATCCCACCTCCCTTTCCCCTGTATATTTCTGTTTTGCTCTGATCCACTTCTGCCACTCAGGCAGAAAAACCTCAATCAGTTTTGGCATTATTTCTTCACCCTTGAAATGTGGGTGTGCTGGGTGAGAAGCTAGCAGGAGAAAACATGTGAAAAAGTGGAGGGGAAGGTTCAGTCCAGGATCAGTGAGGGGTTAAAGCTGTGGGTAGAGCCAGCCCTTGCACCTCCTCCACCTCTGCACGGCGCTCGCCAGTTTTATCTCGGTTTCACTTCTATTTGCTGTTGTTGTTTTTAATCATGAAATGACTATTTGTGCAATGCAAATAGCAGAGCCTGCTGTGAGCCACTTAGCAGAGCCCAGAAATGTCACTCTCCACATTCATCCAGCCTCTCCCATGCTGAGTTTTCAACAGCTGCGCTGGGGCGCCGGCCGCGCTCTTCCAGGAAAGCGCGATGTCACTCATCCCTCCCTGCACCACCCTCACTGTCCCCTCCCTGCTTGGGATCCAGGCTTCCACAGCCTTGGCCAGGAGGGAGAAGAGGTTGTGGCCACTCCAGGCTTGCCCAGTTTTTTTTTTTTTTGTTATGATGCCTCAGGTTTTGGCTTTTATGTTTTTCAGATTCTGTGCTGCTTTAGGGTCAGGGCTTCCTGAAGGGATGGTGAGCTCTGTGCACAGAGCAGGGAGACAAAACAATTCCTTCTTTAGTTGGGGACAAATGATCCAAATCTCAGGCCCAAGAGCAGAAACAACGTTGGCTGAAGAGAGAAAAACAAGAAGGATGGGACTGCATGGGCTAAAGCTGGAATTGGACAATTAACTCCAATACGCAAATGGAGCAGAACTTATAAAAGTGTGAGACCCAATGACTGGTCATCCATTTTTGGGACCATTTTGGTTCATCTTGGGTGCAGCCCTGGCTGGGCTCTTGTGCTGCCCAAGGTACATCCATTGAGGCCTCCTAATAAATCCCTGCTTTATTCTTTAACTCTGTCCAGTCTCTGTTCTAGGTCAGCCTTCACAAGGCATCAGTTATTAACACTCAAACATTCAAATGTTGAGAGGGTTCCAACAGCTCCAAAGGGTTAATCCACGCTGGATGCTCAGGTTCACTTCCTGACCAGTCAAAGGTTGGACTTGATGCTCTTGTGTTGAAGTGAGGGGGAGAACGACCATTGTGCATCGAACTCCGAATTTATTGATCGATCAGTCACTTTAAATAACAGTGTTAACGAACTTCATGCATATTCCAAAATACAGCTTTATGATAGGCTAACAGAGAAAACTCTAACCACTCCTTTTGTTTTACAATACCGTTGATTGTTTACATCAAACAAAATCAGTGTTCTCACTGTGATACGAACGGTTCTCAAAACTTCCATAACTGTCCCATCTGGGGTGCCATCTTTTCCCAGAGAGGATGTTACACTTGTTATGGGAAGACTGCCTGAGAACCTTATTGTTTATACAATGATGCCTGAGAGAGACTAATTGTTTATAGAAGTCAGGCTGGGAACTGCTTCACAGCTACCTGTTACTTTTCTCTCAATTGCATGGCTTCATGGCCTTTTTCTTTAAGCCATGCTTGAACTAAACTCCCGACACTCTTGGAGGTCTTTTCCAAGCTATGTGATTCCATGATTCTGCACCCAGCGGGTGCCCCAGTTGCAGGACATGCCCTGGACCCATCCTGAGTGCATGGGATGGTTTTCATTGCAGGACAAACACAAAGTGTTACTCTTTGAGGAATTTGGGGATTTCAAGCCCGATTTTTTTCACAGCTGTGCTTTATGAGCACAAGATTCTGTCCTGCCTTCCTTCATGGCATTTGAGATAAGTGGTTTGGGACCAGGGTGGAAGATGCCCCCACAGCACTTAGCCCATCTCAGAAATACTGGAAAACCTGTGTTCTCTCTGCTGACTGAAAATGTAAAAATCTTCACTTTTTACCTGGTTCTATTCTTTAATCTGAGCACTTTTCCTTGCGTTTGAACTAATATTTTCATTCAATTCCACATTGCTTCTGCATCTGTGGCTCCAAAAGGAATTTAGGCAAAAGCACCACTTTGATATCAGCCTAAAGACTTTCCCCTCATGCTTCACACACAGCCTCTGACTGAGAAATCCCTAAATCACTGCTTGCCAACAGTCAGAGCAGAGGATAACAGGGGACTGCTGCTTCCTTACTCTCCCCACAAATTTAATCTGTGGCTGCAGAGGACAGGTGCCACCCCTGGGACACTCGTGCTATCAGCAGGCTCTTGACTCACAATCCCAAACAGGCATTCCAGCCTGCTCAGAGCAGATAAATGCAATTTTAAAGCACCCTGGGCAGCATTCATTGTGGCAGCCCTGTGTGGTGGCAGTGTCAGTAGCACAGGAATTGCTTTGCCTTTTGTGGGCTGTAATGGCAGCAGCTCAGAGGTAAAATGGATCAAGTGGAAAACCTCCACAAGATGAGAGGAAGGGGACATCTGACATCCCTGCAGCATCCCTGCTGTGGCAGCCAGCATGGAAAAAGGTGGAGAGGGAAAGGGAAAAGGCTTGGGAAGGGCTGAGCTGGCAAAAAATCCTGTTGGGATGCAGAGGATTTGGGGCAAGGAAAGTGGAGGAGGTCAGGAGTTGTGATAGGAAGGAGATGAGATGATCTTTAAGGTCCCATCAAACACAAACCATGGTGGGTTGGTCTCTTTCTCCAGGCAGCACTGACACAACCAGAGCACACAGCCTCAAGCTGCACCAAGGGAAATCCAGGTTGGATATCAGGAAAAAGTTATTCACAGAAAGAGAGATAAAGTTGTGGAATTTTCTGCCTGGGGAGGTGTTGGAGTCCCCATCCCTGGGTGTGTTTAACAAAGCCTGGATGTGGCACTGGGTGCCAGGGTTTGGTTGAGGTGTTGGGGCTGGGTTGGACTGGATGATTCTGAAGGTCTCTTCCAACCTGGTCATTCTGGGAATTCTGTGATTCTGTGAATTCTGTGATTCTGAGAATTTGTGATTCTTTGTTTCTGTGAATTCTGTGATTCTATGGAATCTGTGGACTCTATGATTGACTCTGTGACTCTGTGATTCTGTGAATTCTGTGATTGTGTGATTCTGTGACTCTGTGAGTTCTGTGATTGTGTGATTATGTGATTCTGTGAATTCTGTGATTCTATGATTTTGTGGTTCTGGATTCTGTGATTATGTGGATTCTGTGATTGTGTGATTTCTGTGATTCTGTGAATTCTGTGATTCTGGGATAAAGAGAGCCCCAAAGCAGAGCCAGGCTGGGTCCCACTCCACACGGGGATGTGACATTTCTCCTGCTCTGGCACCGGGAATGAAGTGGATGGAGCCCAGGGAATAACTGCAGAGGGGTGACAAACACCTGGGAGATGATGCCCAGAGGGTCTGTGAGGTGGCAGGAGATCCTGGGGAGATCCAGAGTGGCAAAGCCAGGAAAGCCTTTGGAAAATGAGGATATTCCTCCTCACCCTGCTCCTGACACAGCCCTGGCTCCCTGGCTGGAGCAGAAGGCAGGAGACTCCTGCCAGCCCCTGTCCCCTTCACACAGGTGCCAAACCAAGCCTCTCTTCCTTTTTTTTGTGCCTTGCTTATGTCAGGAGGGCTGGAAATGCTGTAAAGCATGGAGGAATGTGCCAACAGAGCTGCTGCCAAGCAGCCCTGGCACTTCTGCTGGGCACGGGTTGTATTTGCAGGGGGTTTGGGGGCAGATAAGAGGTTTTCCCTTATCAGTGGCCAGGTTTTGGCAGGACAGCCTGGCTGGCTCATGTCCATGCCCCCTGCATGAGGAGGGCAGCTGCAGAAATACCCATACCAGTTTGGATATTTCTGCAGGGTTCCTCCTGCCTTGGTTTAATTTCTGAGCATCTTTCTCTGTGTTCTTACAGTGATTTGAGTTTCATCATCCTGGCTTTGCCCTGGTAGGGATCTGGGGAAAGCCATGAGCTGGTGTGATTGTCCTTTCTCCCTCTCATTAGAACTGCTTGGAAAGATCTGGATGTCTTGTGGGATGCCCATGGAGCAACTCATCACTGCAATCCCTGAATTTATTGCATCCCTGATTTTCCCACTCTTCTGCAAAATCCCCAGTGCCATCAGGCTGCACCTGCAGCATTACAAGGGAGACTTTTTTCTGGTTTTTGACATCTCAGGCTGCTTTGAAAGCCCTGTACTCTGGGAAGTTCCCACTGCTCATCAGGATTAAGGCCACAGTCTCACAGAGGTGACCAAAAATTTGCACCGTGGATGTTGGAATATTGTTCTTTATTATTATTCATGTTCCACTAAGTGGCATCATATCCCTTGTTTCTATTCCCTCTGTATCCAAATATTGAGAATTTTCTTCTTTCTATTCCCTCTGTATCCAAATATTGAGAATTTTCTTTATCAAGCAGACAGAAAATAATAAGGGAGGAAAAATCTTTGCCAACTGACAGGAAATGTGTTTTTTGAGGAATTTTTTCCCAGTTTCTGGCTGAAAAAAGGAGAAACAATTGCCTTGGAAAAAAAAAAAAATAGAGATATTTAATTTAACCTCTCCTCCTGGCTTGCTCCCTTTGCCTGGGGTTTGTAATGCTCAGGCTCCTGATCCTTCATGTTCCCCCCAGTGCAGGGCTGGCTCTGTTCTGGGCCCAGCAGCCACCGTGCCATTTGTGTCCCTGCACTGAGACCTTTCTAATTTGCAGAAAATGTTTTCAAAATGAAATTTTCACAGCCAGTTTTGGAAGGGGGAGCCTTTGGGGAGAGGGAAGGAGATTCCAGAACTCCAAGATGTTTCCAGTGATGGGTCTGGTTTGAAATGAGCGACCCTGTGTTGGCCCCTGCCCAGTCCAGAGAGCCAAGGAAACACTGCAGAGGCTCTGACAGACATCATCCCCATGTGGGTCTGGAGCAAAGGAAGAGAGGAAAAGAAGAGAGGAAATACCTTCAAATGGCACCAGGGGAGGGTTAGGTTGGATGTTAGGAATAATTTCTTCATGGGAAGGGTTGTCCAGACCTGGCACAGCTGTCCAGGGCAGTGGTGGTGATGCCTTAAGGAGCTGGAACAGAGGCTGGAGGGAGTTAAGAGGAATAAAGTGGATATTTATTGATATTTATTTATTTATTTTGCTTCAAAGGCCACACCCTGGCAGTACCAGAGCCACAGTTGTGGCTCTGCCTGGATGGCTCCAAGATGGAAGCAAAAGAGGGCTTGGTCATGAGATCTCAAATAAAATGGACTTTTATAGGTTTTAGTCCATTTGCATGTAGGAGTTAACTGTCCAGTTAATACCTTCAAATTATGAAGTTTCATCCTCCTTGCTTGCCCACCCTCCTCTTTTCAATTTGTTTATTCTTTGGGCCTGAAGTTGGTCCTTGAGTCTCCAGCAGGAGCAGGATTGTTTTGTCTTCACCCCCCTGTGAAAAGATCCTAGTGACATTTAATCTAAAGCCAAAGCTGCACAACAAAACAGAACAGAAAAACTGAAACCCCAAGGTATCAGTGGAGTCCCCATCCCTGGAGGAGTTTAAAAGCCATGTGGATGTGACACTTGGGGATATGGGCCAGTGGTGGCCTTGGCAGTGCTGGGGGAATGGTTGAGATGGATGATTTTAGAGGGATTTTCCAGATGATTTTAGAGGGATTCTCACAACTCTGTGAGTCCATGATTTGGCTTGTCCATGCTCGTAATTTCTAAAAGAAATATACAGAGCCAATTGTAGTGTCTTATTCAGTATTATTACACACAACTATGAGAGCACAGCTAGAATTTCTAGGTGCTTAATCAGGTTTTTATTTTTAATAAGTAAAAGGAGTGATCATTTCTAGTGAGTATAAAGTTGTGAGAAACACTTGCATTGCAATGTAAGCTTCCACTATGCCTTTTCCATTACTGCCACCAGCACATCCAAGAAAACAACTTCATGTCACCTTTAAAGATCTCTGACTTATTGAAATCTCTGTTGCAGGATACTAAGGCAGTGGTGGCTTTAGCAATGCTGGGGGAATGGTTGGATGATTTTAGAGAGGTTTTCCAGCTTAAACAACTCTGTGATTCCATGATTTGGCTTATCCATGATCGCCAAAGAACCAAGTGAGGATGAACTCTGATGGGTAAAAGAGATTTAGATTAGAAATTAGAAAGAAATTCCTCCCTGTGAGGGTGCTGAGCCCTGGCACGGGGTGCCCAGAGCAGCTGTGGCTGCCCCTGGATCCCTGGCAGTGCCCAAGGCCAGGTTGGATGGGGCTTGCAGCACCCTGGGACAGTGGAAGGTGTCCCTGCACACGGCACGGGCTGGAATGGGATGATCATTAAGGTTCCTTCCAACCCAAACCATTCCATGATTCCGTGGTGTTTGAAGGGCGAATTCAAGCTTTTGCAATAAAAATTGAAGGAAAATTGAAGGAAAGTTGAAGGAAAAACCCACATCAGACGGACCAAGGGCTTCACCAAAAAGCGATGAGCCAACACGGGCTGGGCAGCTCCACTGAGCACCCAGGAGAGGCAAAGGGGGTTTGCAGGAAAAGGTGAATTTTCAGAGGGTTTAAAGCAGAGGGAGAAAGTGCTGCTGTGGTTGTGTTTGGGGGCTTTCCTTAGGAAAGTGCTACAAAATTCCTTGCCTGGAGATCCAGCAGCTCGCAGGGGATGAAGCAGGAGCCTGGAGATGGAGGTGGGAGCTGAGGTGGGACAGGAGAGACACAGAGGCTTTAGAGAACAGAGACCAGACCCTTCTTCCCTCCTCTCACAGGGGGAATCAGTGCAGAGGGTCAGGACACACCAACCTTGACCTGAGCACTAAAAACTCCCTTGGAGAGAGGTTTTACAGGTGCAATGGAGGAAAATTTTCATCAGAGGAGCCTTGAAATTCCAGGGGCAAGGATGAAAGCTCCAAGGATGGGAGAAAACCTGCCCACCCCAGCTGAGGCTGCTGGATTTGGTCCTCTTTATCCTCCTTTATCCATAATTTCTCCCTTCATGTGCAGCTGTAGGTGGGTGTTTGAAGATCAGGCTGACATCAACAGAGCTGTGCTGAGCCCACCTTGGTTCCAGGACATGCAAAAAGATAAAAATGCCCTGTTGGGTTGGACATCCCCATCCCAGAGCCAGGGCTTTGCTCATCCTGCAGAGCAAGGAGGAATTTCAGGCAGAGAAACCCTGCAGAACTGTGAAAAACTTGAGATTCCACCAGCTGTGGGCTCCCAAACCAGGCTGTGGATTGTGGTCCTGCAGCTCCCATGTGCACAGTAATTTTAATTTAATATTTTCTTTTACTTTTACATCCTTCCAGACTCAGGGAATCTCTTGGCTTAAAAGCTTGGAGCTGTTTTTTGGTGTGTTTTTTATATAAAGAGCTCAGCAGGAATCCAGAATTTAAGAGACAAGAGAGAATTGCTCACCCTTCAGACATTGGCAGCAAGCCGCTCTTCCAGTGTATTTCCCTGGAAAGAGGGGAGGGATACATGGAAATAAATCAAACCCTCCAGATAAGCACCTTCACACCTAAAGCAGCTGTGAGATGGATTTTCAAGCCAGCAGCTTTCCTCACCTGGCAGATCCAAGCAGGGAAATCCAGAGCTGGAAAACCAGCACTGGGGAATGCTTGAATGACTGAATCTGTGAAAATATTCCATGAAAAGTGCAATTTTGTGGGTCAGGGTCACCTTGTTGTGCTGTTTGTACCACACCTGCTGGGCTGTGTCTGAGGGATGCTGCTCATCTCTGTGTTTCCAGAAATCCCAGCTGGAGAAGGATTTGTGTCCTGGGGCGGTATTTGAAAGCAGGAAATGTAAAAAATAAGCAAAAACCAACCAAACAACCAAAGAGATGAGTAAGTGATGCTTCACAATGTGTTAATTTGGAGGTCTGTGTAACACGGTATTTTGAAGGGGTTTTTATTGGTGTTGATGATAAAAAAATAAATTGAAAGCTGGGACTTCTGCTTTCACACCTGAAGCTATAAGGTCATATTGGATCACGGACTCATGGAATGGTTTTGGTTGGAAGGGAGCTCAAATACTTCTAATTCCAGCCCCATCCATGTGCAGGGACACCTTCCACCACCCCAGGGTGCTCCCAGCCCTGTCCAGCCTGGCCTTGGGCACTGCCAGGGATCCAGGGGCAGCCACAGCAAATCTGGGAATTCCAGCTCAGCCAGGAATTCCTTCCCAATATCCCACTCAAATCTCCCCTTTTCCAGTGGGAAGCTGTCACCCTGATTTCTAAAGATTTTCTAAGCCTTCTGATGTTTACATTCTTGTAACAAACTTTCTCACACACTTTGTGTAAATAACTTATTGTTTTGCATTCTTTTATGGAGGAGGAGAAATTTGATAGACTGGTGGTTTGTCCAGTGTCATTGGAGAGGTGGCACTGTCACCCTCCTATCCACTGTCACTTTTACAAATCTATAAATATTAGAGTCAAAAATAAAAAATTCTCTTTTCTCCATCAGAAAGCTGCGTGTCCATGTTGTGTTATTTCGTGTCCTACAGCAACAGGAAGCCATTCCCTGTGTCCTGTCCCTCCATCCCTCGTCCCCAGCCCCTCTCCAGCTCTCCTGGAGCCCCTTTAGGCCCTGGAAGGTCACAGCAAGATTTCCCCAGAGACCAATCCCAGAGGTTTGGCCACTCCAACCAAACGTGGGCTGTGGTGGATCCAGCTCACCCCTCCTCACCAGGAGCTGCTGTGGTGCCAAGGAGCTTAAAGAACAACAGAGGAAATAACAAATCAGACACCTCTGTCACCAGGTTGGCCCATCTTATGCATCACTGTCTTTGATGACCTTTCTCAAGAGCTTTCTCCTAATGAACAGTTATTTTCTGCCAAGTGAGGAGGGACACAGCGCCTGTGACGCTTCCCTTCAGTCATCATTTCCTTTGTTTGCCTTTGCTTTGTTTTTGCCATTTCTTTCAGGTGAATTCTTGAACCAGAAATGAATCAACTTCTTCTTCTTTTCATTTTTTTTTTTCTTTTTTGGATCAAAAGCACGAAATGTCCCGCCGGGACTGGGCACATTCTGCTTTCTGAACTCAGAGCTGGCACCACACCACGAGGAGGATGTGTCTGAGGAGCTCCTGATGGCACCACAAAGAGCTGTCCCCTGCCCCTGGCTCCAGTGTCACTCTGGAGGCTTTGAAGCCTGCACAAGTATTTAATTGACATCACTGAGCTGGCCCCGTGTCACCGTGCTGGAGCTGTCAGAACAAAGGGAAGGAACAATGGAAGTGACCTTTTTGTTTAGAGGATCTTGGAGCGGCGGAAAGAACAGCCAGAAATTAGAGAAAATGGGATTCCTGAGGCTTTTCCATGATTTTATACCCCGTGGCATGAGGTATGGAAGGGACTCTAAGGATCATTTTGAGGGCACGGACACTTTCCACTATCCCAGGTTGCTCCAAGCTGGCTTTGGACATTTCCAGGAATGTGGCAGCCACAGCTTCTCTGGGAAACCTCTGCCAGGGCCTCCCCACCCTCTCAGGGAGGAATTCCTTCCTAATTTCTAGTCTAAACAGCTAATACCTAATTTAATTTAAAGCCATTAATGTCTTTATATGTTGTCACCCAGAAGAAATGAGATGTGCTGGATGTCCAGTAAGGCTTTTAATGCTGGGAAAATTTCAAAATGCAACTTTTGGGGTGAAAAAATTGTTGACCAGACCTGCAGTTCCTTGAGGTCTGTTTGCCAAGGGCAGAGAGTCCATGGGATCCATGTGGATCAAACATGAAATTCCAGACCTGGAACTAAGATGTGACCACCACCAGCAGAAGAGGCCACCAGGAGTGTGGTGACTGATATAAGGGTCTCTTCTCAGTCTTGGAGATTTATATCACACCCAAGAGAGCTCAGCTACCTCAGAAGGCATAAAATCAGCAGGATGGCTTCTGTGGCAGTGTTGGAAACAGAAAAGTTCTAATAAAAGGCAAAATAACAAAACTCTTTACAGAGAAAAACTGAGCCAAGGCAAGAGGTTCTTGCTCCTGGTAAAACACCACACAAAAGTGATTATTTCCTTTTGTTCTCTTCTTTTTCTGGTAAGTTGCTCAGGTGGGACTTTTTGCCTTCTGTCCAATTGGCCATCCTTAAGTTTGAAGTGAAGTCCCCCAGGTCCTATGAGGTGTATTTTCATGTAATTGAGGAGAGAAACTTCTGGGCTTTTATTCTTTATTTAGGAGACAAATTATAATTTTGTCACTCCATCAACAAGAAGCACATTCCTACAGATGACAAAGGCACCTCCAGCTTGCCCTGCCCATGTCACCCTGTGGTGTCTGCTGGTTTTCTGCTGGTTCCTGTCTCCTTTTCACCCTCCCAGATCCAGAGCAGCCAGGGCAGGCTGCAGGCACAGAAATGTTCCTTTTTACCCATCCCTGCTTCACCAGAATGGAGCATGTGGGAAGAGCAAATGATCTGTCCTTGCAGATTGGAAGGGAGGGAAGAAGTAAACAGGATTTTAAAGCAAGATCAGGCTTGAAAAGCAGCAAGCCTGGATTTTAAAGCATGATTGGGCTCAGAGGTGACTTTATAAGGAAAATGTGTCGTGGACATGTTTTTTGAAAAATCCTTTTGACAGGATTTTTTCTCCTGAGAAGCCTCAGAGAAAAAGAAAAACAATAATTATCTGCTGCTGTGGAATGCAACAGGTGCACCTTTGATTGGTCCATGTGAGTTGTTTCTACTTGATGACCAATCACAATCCAGCTGTGTTGGGACTCTGGTCAGTCACAAGACTTTTATCATTCCATTTCTTTCCTTGCTGGCCTTCTGATGAAATAATTTCTTCTATTCTTTTAGTATAGTTTTAATATATCATTTTCTTTTAATATAATATATATCATAAAATAATAAATCAGCCTGCTGAAACATGGAGTCAAGGTTCCCATCTCTGTGACCGTGTTCACAGGGGTTTTCAGACTGGGGAAGAGACGAGGATCTGACTCCATGTTTCAGAAGGCTGATTTATTATTTTATTATATATATTACATTAAAACTATAGTAAAAGAATAGAAGAAAGGATTTCATCAGAAGGCTTAGCTAAGAATAGAATAGAAAAGAATGATAACAAAGGTTTGTGGCTTGGACTCTGTGTCCAAGCCAGCTGTGATTGGCCATTAATTAGAAACAACCACATGAGACCAATCACAGATGCACCTGTTGCATTCCACAGCAGCAGATAATCATTGTTTACATTTTGTTCCTGAGGCATCTCAGCTTCTCAGGAGGAAAAATCCTAAGGAAAGGATTTTTCATAAAAGATGTCTGTGACACATCTCTTCCCTCATCCTGGGACTCCTGTGAATGCCACCACGTAAATGGGTGGTTTTCATCACTGGCACAAGCAGGAGAAGAGAAAGCCAGGCAGGAGAAAGCTCTGAGAGAAGCAGCCAGGCCTTCTGCAAGGGTTAAAGAGGAAAGGTCCTCTTCCACATGAGCCTGGCCATCAGCACAGTGGGCACTGCTTGTGATCATGGAATCACCATGGAATCATGGAATGGTTTGGGTTGGAAGGGACCTTAAAGCTGCCAAGGGCAGGGGCACCTTCCACTGTCCCAGGTCGCTCCAAGCCCCATCCAACCTGGTCTTGGACACTTCCAGGGATCCAGGGGCAGCCACAGCTGCTCTGGGAATTCCATTCCAGGGCCTCATCACCCTCAAATGGGAGAATTCCTTCCCAAAATCCCATCCATCCCTGCCCTCTGGCAGTGGGAAGCCATTCCCTTGTCCTGTCACTCCATTCCTTGCCCAAAGAAGAAATTCTCCCTAATACCTAATACTGGATCATGCAGGATTTGTGGGCATCCCTGGATGCTGTTTTCCAAGGGTTTTGCCCCCTTTAGAAGGGCTGGGTGAATTCTGGATGCTTCAGAGGAAATGTTTGATCTGATCCTGGCTGGCATCAGCTGTGGATCCAATGTTCCCAGCCCAGGACTGTTTTATTGGATTGATTATCCTTGCTGGTGTAACCAGCAGCTCTGCAATCATAACTCTTATTCTTTATGGGTCCCCACAGACCCATTAAACCCCATTGTAATCTCTAGGATCCCTGGAGGATAAGAAAATTAATAGCAGTGCCTGTGCATCACAGTTACCACCAGGCAAAACTCAGACATTCCTTTTAATTGGAAAGTTCAATTCTCTGGAAAACAGTGATTCAGAATTACCAAATCTCAAGAAAACAGGAATACTGAAATAAACCACCAGAACTTCTTTTTCTCAGCTATTTCAAAACCTGCACCTTGAGCTGCTCTAAGGGAGACCAGGCTATTTTTCTTTTAATTCACTCTTAGTGTTGTGTTAAAAAAACCCCACCACAACCAGCTGCTACTCTAATTAACACCGAGTGAAACAGCTTCTTTAACCATCTAATTCAAAATGTCAAACAACTCCCAGCAGCAAGACACACCTCAAACAAGCAGATAAGATGTTTCATTAGAGCAGGAGCTGCTTGCAATATTGTGGAAAATTGATAGCAGGAGAAAAGAAAAGCAGAAAAATGAGGAGCTGGAGTGGGAGGCAGGCAGGAGAAATCCTAGGTGAACTTGGCACCCAGCTGTTGTCCCAGGCAGATTGTTAGGTGCAATTTTTTAAAAAAATCTTTTTATTATTATTTTTTTTTCCTGGAAAATTGGTTGATTTCCAAGAGAAATTTTGCCAAAACTTTGGGTTTTTTTTCTGAGGAACTGCAGTCGTGATAAACCTGCAGCACCCACGGGACCTGTGCTGGGAGGTTCATGCACACCCCCAGGAAATCACACAATCCATTTTCTGCCCATTTTACAGCCAAAGAAATAGCCCAGGAGTGACTGAGTCCCTTCTTCAGGGAGTTGGAGCCACAGGTTGGTCTTTAAGGTCCCTTCTGAGCCAAACTATTCCATGATTCTGTGATTAATCCATGTTTAATCACCTGCTTGTAGGAGCTGCAGCTCCTCCTGTGGAGCAGGAGCTTTGAAAATATTCAGAGGACAACCTCTACTTTGGAAAAATCTCAGTTTAAGTCCATATAATCATAGTCAGGGATGAAAACAAGAATAATTAATGTAGGAAAATGGAAGAAATAGGAATAAATTCCTGAATGTGAAGGTGGTGAGGCACAGGGTGCCCAGAGCAGCTGTGGCTGGCCCTGGATCCCTGGCAGTGCCCAAGGCCAGGCTGGACAGGGCTTGGAGCAGCCTGGGACAGTGGGAGGTGTCCCTGACCATGACAGGGGTGGAATGAGATGATCTTTAATGTTCTTTCCAACCCAAGCCATTCCAGAATTCTGTAAAAGTGTGAAGCAGCATTGCTCCCCATGGAAAAGAAATTGAATGGAAAGAAAGAAAGAAAAGAAAGAAAAGAAAGAAAAGAAAGAAAAGAAAGAAAAGAAAGAAAAGAAAAGAAAGAAAGAAAGAAAGAAAGAAAGAAAGAAAGAAAGAAAGAAAGAAAGAAAGAAAGAAAGAAAGAAAGAAAGAAAGAAAGAAAGAAAAGAAAAGAAAGAAAGAAAGAAAGAAAGAAAGAAAGAAAGAAAGAAAGAAAGAAAGAAAGAAAGAAAGAAAGAAAGAAAGAAAGAAAGAAAGAAAGAAAGAAAGAAAGAAAGAAAGAAAAGAAAAGAAAAGAAAAGAAAGAAAATGGCTCCAAGGCACTCCTGAACTTGGCCCAGGACTGCATCTCCAAGTCCTGCAGGCAGCACCTGAGGTGAGAGCCAGGACCTCAGCCTTAGAATGACACAGCTGTGGGAAATGCCAGGGAAATATGGAATTTTAGATTTGTTTAGGCTGGAAAAGCCCCCTGAGATCATCCACCCCAACCATTCCCCCAGCACTGCCAAGGCCAGCACTGCCCCATGTCCCCAAGTGCCACATCCACAGGGCCTTTAAACCCTTCCAGGGAGGTTTTGCTAAGCTGGACTTGAACTTCTGCTCTGCTTTTGGACCTTGGTGTCCAGTGAGGCTCCAGATGTGGAGTATGGACTTTTGGTAGGGGTCAGAAGCTCTCCCACAACCTGACTCCCTTCCTGCTATTTTCTTTGTTCCTGGAGGGTTTCTGACAGAGAATTTTTAGAAGGATTCCTGCTCTAGAAAAAGGCAGGAGGGATCTGCACAGAGGTGTTTGACATGGCTGGAAGTGGTGGGAGAAGATGGGAAGGCGGCTGGAGAGCTCTCCCTGTAGGAGGGGAAGAGTTTTCCTCCTTCCTTCCTTCCCTCAGGTGGGGCTTTTAGAGTTCTGCAATGAAATAAAATGATGTGGACACTGGAATTCCAAGGTAAGAAGGAGAGGAAAAAGAGGAGAAGGAGGAGAAGAAGGAGAAGGAGAAAGAGAAGGAGAAGGAGAAGGAGAAGGAGAAGGAGAAGGAGAAGGAGAAGGAGAAGGAAGAAAAAGAAGAAAGAAGAAGGAGAAGAAGAAGAAGAAAAAAGAAGGAAGAAGAAAGAAGAAGAAAAAAAGAAGAAAGAAGAAGAAAAGAAGAAGGAGAAGAAGAAGAAGAAAGAAGAAAGAAGAAAGAAGAAAGAAGAAAGAAGAAAGAGAGGAAGAAGAAGGAGAGGAAGAAGACGAAGAAGGAGAGGAAGAAAGAAGAAGAAGAAGAAGAAGAAGTAGAAGAAAGAAAAAAAGTTTACTTCCTGACTCCAATATTTATAGATTTTCAAAAGCGACAGTGGATTGGAGGATGAAATTGCCACCTTTCAAATGACGCTGGACAAACCAACAGTCCATCAAATTTCTTCTCCTCCAGAGAGGAATGTAAACCCAATAATTATTTACTTAAAAGTGTGTGAGAAACTCCATGCCAAGAATGCAAACATCAGAAAGTTTGGAAGAACTTAGAAGAACAGGGTGACACCCCAGGTCTGACTCAGACAGGTTTAATGGGATCACAGATTATCCTGAGCTGGATGGGACCCACCAGGATCACTGATCCAGCTCCTGGCCCTGCACAGACCCAAACAATCCCACCCTGGGCATCCCTGGGAGCATTATCCAAACTCTGCTGGAGCTCTGGCAGATTTGGGGCTGTGCCTATTCCCTGGGGAGCCTGGGGGCACCCTCTGGATGAGGAACCTTTCCCTGATCCCCAAACCAAACCTCCCCTGACCCATCTCCAGCCCTTCCCTGGGTGCTGTCCCTGTCCCAGAGCAGGGATTGGGGTTTGTGGGATCACCCTGGGCAAGCTTTCTGTCCCTCTGCTGAGCCAGCAGTGCTCACAACCCACCCTGGAGCCCCCCCAGTGCATCTCCATCCTCACCTCTGCTCCCTGCTGTCCCCTGGGATGCTCAGGGACAGGGGGACAGCAGGGAGCACATGAAGAGAGGGCAGTGGTGCTGCTGCTCCCAGTGGAACCGAGCCTCCTCACATTGTTTGAGTAACAAACAGAGGAAATCTCTGTAATCTCTCTTGCCTGCCCCTCCTAGGGAGCTATCTCATGGCCTTTCCTGTGGAGTCCCCTGCCTGTGGGAACTGCTTCCCAAATGGATTATTCAAGCTTGGAGCAGTTCCTTTATATATTTTTTTTATCACAGAGTTCCCCTTTTGCACATCTGTCTTTCCTGGCAGGAGGAATAGAAACAGAGGGATCTCCAGGTTCTGTCTGATTTGGGATGCTCTGGCAGCTCCTCTCCTGCCAAAGCTCACTTCTGGATGCTCTGGTTATTTCTGAGCCAGGATTTCCCCCTGATCCCCCTTTGCTCCAGGCTGAGCCCCTTTCCAGCCCCCTCAGCTGCTCCTGGTGCTCCAGACCCTTCCCCAGCTCCTAAAACAGGGGATGCCACAGCCACTGAGCTTTGCAGGGCAGCTGGGGATGCTCACTCCTCTCAGTGCAAGCCCCCAATTAAATCCCTGCTAATTACATCCCTGTCTGTGTCCTCCCCTTGAGCAGATTCCCATCCTGCTGTGCCTGTGCTCCTCCTCACCCCAGCTGCCATAGAACTGCTTCTTCTCTGGGTGGTTTTGGGGGAAAAAAGGTAATTTTAAGCTTTGGAGGTCTAGGATGACCCATTTTGGCTGAAAACTTTTTGAAAAAAGGTCCTTTTTTGATTTTGGTTGAAAACTTTTTGATTTTGGCTGAAAATTTTTTGATTTAGCTGAAAATCTTTTGATTTCGGCGGAAAATTTTTGAAAAAAGGTCTCTTTTTGATTTTGGTTGAAAACTTTTTGATTTTGGTGAAAACTTTTTGATTTTTCCCTTCCCCCTCACCCTTGCACCACCCCAGCACCTCTTTCCTCCAAGCATGACAGTTTGGGCTCAGCCTCTCAGCAAAACAAATCTCATCAGAACCACCCAGGATGCTTCAGTTGTGGTCTCGTTGTCATCAAAGCTTCCCTGGAGCATCCCAAGTGCCAGGATGACAATTTTTGCCTCAGTTTCTCAAAGATAAATATCCCCCATGTCTGTTTTTTCTCCCCTTCCATCATCCCCAAATTGTAATTTTCTCTTTTTTAATCCAAGTTTTGTTTGATCCCCTCAGCACACGCTCTCTTATTAAACATATTAAATTCCACCCTTTTTACTCAGGCTTTTTGTCTTTTATGATAATTTCCAATTCTTCCCTCTGCAGAGTCTTTATCTCTCCACCCACAGCAACCATCAGCTTCCTGCTCTTCCTTCAGTCTTAACAATTAATGAAAATATATTTTTTTTAAGAAAGGTGCCCAAAGTCTCTCATTTCAACTCCATCAGGAACTTAATTCCCATCCATTGCTTCCTCTCCCATCAAAACCTGGTTTTGTTCACCCCCTCATCCTCACAGATTTCAACCAAATCCTCTTTTGCTGGGATAAATAAGGTGCCAGGCACGATGCCAGCAAATAGATCAGACAGGAGACTTCTCAAAATTCCCTTTTCTAGGAAAACTCTGGTTTGTGGCAGCAAATCAGGGATGGAGAAAAGGCACAGAGGCAGCTCCTGCTGTCAGGAGCAATTCTCCTGAGCTGCAATTGATTTCCTACCAGGACAACTGGGGTTCCTCCCTCCTGATTTTTGAGGTTTGAATCCCTCATGCTCAGGAGGAGGAGCAGGCCCAGGTGTGTCCCTCACTGATTTTATTGATGTGATGCTACAGCTTTGTCTGTTCCCTGCAGGGTAAACAAGGAGAACTGCTCCAGGCTGAGCTCTGGATGGTTCCTTGGCATGGGAATGTTTTAAATGTGGCTTTGAAATGGAGAAAGTACTAAATCCCCAAACTGTGTGTTGGCAGGGCATGGAGTGGGAGATGGGCAGCACAGGAGTGAGATGGGGATGAATCCGTGGGGATGAATCCATAGGAATCCCTCAGGAGCCCTTCTGCTCTAGAGCCAGGCTGGGAGAGCTGGGAATGCTCACCTGGAGAGGGGAAAAATCCAGGGAATTCTCAGAGTCCCTGAAGGGGCTCCAGGAGAGCTGGAGAGGGACTGGGGACAAGGCCTGCAGGGACAGGAGCCAGGGAATGGCTCCCACTAGGAAAAGGCAATGTTAGATTGGATATTGGGAAGGAATTCTGAATAACATGATAAAATCATGGAATGGTTTGGATGGGAAGGGACTTTAAAGCCTGTCCAATTCCACCCCTTTCCATGGCAGGGACACCTTCCACTGTCCCAGGTGGCTCCAAGCCCCATCCAACCAGGCCTCGGACACTTCCAGGGATCCAGGGGCAGCCCCAGCTTCTCACCCTCAAAGGGAACAATTCCTTCCCAATATCCCACCTAACCCTGCCCAGAGGGAGAATTGAGGTAAAAGTGAGAAAAGTCATGGCTTGAGACCACAGAATGATGGAATGGTTTGGGAAGGGACCTTAAATCCCATCCAGTGCCACCCCTGCCATGGGCAGGGACACCTCCCACTGTCCCAGGGTGTTCCAACCCCATCCAACCTGGCCTTGAACACTTCCAGGGACCCAGCTGCTCTGGGCACCCTGTGCCAGGGCTCACCACCCTCACAGGGAACAATTCCTAATTCCCAATATCCCACCCAAATCTCTCCTCTTTTATTTACACCTTAGTGCTACAAAGCCAAATGTTGCTCCTGTCTTTCTAGACCAACCCCAGACTGACCCTAAGACCCTCCCCTAAATAATAAATTTTCCCATAAAGCACCCAAAAAAGAGAAGAAAAGATAAAATGTGCATGTGTCAGATGCAAGTAAAATACTCAGTGGGGAATTAAACCATTTACAGGGTCAGAATCCCCTTGTTATAGCTGAGATGAGAGGCAGGAAAGACTTGTTGATTTTTCAGAGCACTGAAAAATCTTTAATCTTTTTATTTAATTGGCATTTTCTTCACGTGGACCTGTTGCTGACAGTCCCCAGGACAGAAGAACTTTGCTCCATCTCTGGTTTTTTTCCTACCATAAAATCTTTCAGGCACAGGCTGAGGTTTATTTTGTCACCCCAGGTGGAAACGCTGGAGACACGACCATGAATTTATATTTTCTATTTCCTTGCATATTTTCCTTCCAGAACTGGCCATTAATGAAGCCCCACTGCCAGGCAGCATTGTCTCACCAGCCTCATTTGTGTGCTGAGAGATAAGGGGATGGATTTGGCTGGCTGTCAGTTCATTAACAGGCCCCTGATGAATTGGTGCCACTCTCTGCAGGGTGTTCTCACCCTCCTGGGCACCTGCTGAACTCTGGGGGTGGAGGACAGAGAGTTCTGTGACACCTCTGATGCAGAGCTGGGCTCTGTGCCCCCCTCCAAACTGAGCACTTGCTACTCCCAGAAACCCCCAAGCAATGGATGTCTCTAAATTAAAATAAGAAAATCCAGGCCAGGGTGCCGCCATGGCCTCCATGTTGTGCACATCCCCAAATTTTAATTTTTCAGAAAAGAAAATCACATTTTTTATTAATTAATTTTTTTTTTCTCTGAACAAATGATAAAAACATCCCAGGGTTTGGCAGTGCAAGGCTGCTGTCAGAGGTGGATTTGGGGAAAATCACTTTCTGCTGCATGTTTTGAGGACTGAAAAGCCTTTTTCAGATGCAGCCCTCTCTTTTCTGAGCAGGGCTGCATCTGCTGAGGGATGAGTGAAAAGAAAACACGTGGCAGGGCAAGGAAATGTGAGTACATTCTCTGGATGTGCAAAGAATGAATCATCTGAGCTCAGGTGTGAAAATAAGCCAATAATAATTTGTGGCTTTTTAACCAATTTCATTTCTTCAATTTTTTTCCACTCTGTCTTATTCCCCTTTCTTTGCTTCTAGTCTAGAAGGAAAGAACCAGAGGAAATCCATATAATAATCATGAGACATTTTGGATTTTGGCAACATTCAGTGGCTCAGAGAGGTTGTGGAGTCCTCTTTAGGCTCATTCCACCTCAAACTATTCCATGATTCTGTGACTTCCATAACATCTGTAGAGTGCTCCAACTATTCATGAGAAGTTCCAGTGGCAGCCTGAGAAGGTTTTACGAAGAGAATTGGACAAATTTCTTCAATTTTGATGTTCTACCAAAATTGTTCTATCATCCCATGATTGTACCAAAATGCTTTATCATACCATAATGCTGTGCAGAAGATTGGCCTCAGGGATCTCAGAAAAGCCCCTGAAACACAAACTCCTGGCCTAAACGTGTTTATTTCCACACCCTCAGCCCAAAAGAACATCAGATAAGCCATGGTGGGATGGTGGGGAATGCTGCCTGGGGCTGGAAGGATTTGGGGACTGTCCTGTTGATTCCTGGCTCCCAGTTGGATGCTGTGACCAAAAAAAGCTCTTAGGGCTCTTTGTGTGTGCTCTGGGGCAGCTCAGGTAGGAAGGTGACCTCAGATAACTCAACCTCACTTCAGGAAATGGAGTCTGAAAATAAAATTTTTGGATACATCATAATTTTGTTTAAAAAATGGTTCTTCCTGATTTATCACAGAAATGGCCTCCAAAGCCTTTTTTTTTCACCCTGTGCAGATCCAGGCCAGATCTCCCTGGAGCTGTGAGTTGTGTTGTATTATCTGGGAATTACAAATGCCAAGGAAATGCAGGGTCCATTCTTTCTTGTTGATGCAACATTCACCTCATGTTGCTAAAACAGAATTTTAAAGGAGCCCCAAGGGGACTGAGACAACCAAACCCTTGGGATTTCAACACGGGGTGAGTCTGAGCCTCATTCTCATGGGAAATAGGTGGCTCCTCTTTAATCTGTTTTGCCCCCAAAGCCAGAGAAAACAAAACATCTCATCTCGTGGGGAAGGGAAACATTTGTGCAGGTCTCCCTCTTTTTAGATAATAATCCTCAGCCATTTCTGGTTTGTTGTTTACTTTTTTTCTTCTTTAATTGAAGTCCCGCCGTAAGGGATTAAAAGCAAACTATTTTGTAAAAGGGCTGCACATGGTCCCAAGTAAATCTGTGTGAGCTTTCCCCAGTGCTCAGAGCTCTGGGGTTTGATCTGTGCCTTTCTGCACTCTTTGGCTTTAATTAAAAATTGCTCTTTGCTCCTTTGCCTGCATCTGCATCCCCGCACTTCCCTGTGCTCCCCGCCAGGTTTAGAATTGCACCAGCTCTGATGGAGAACCTGCAGAAGGAGCAGGATGGGGACAGCAACATCCCTTGAGGTGCACCATGCTGGTGGCCTCCCATCAGCTGAACATCTCCCTGTCAGCCGCCTCGGCCTGTCTGCTCCCATTCCACATCTGTCAGCACCTCCCGAAGCACAGGGAAAGGGGAAATCAGGGAATGAAGCACAAAGACCGGCAGGGAGGGAGAGGTGAGGGGCAAGGAGGATGTTTCCACACTTGGCTGGGAAGATTTGGGGTTTAAAGATGGGATAAGCCAACAAAAAGGGGGTTAACATGATTCAGAGCTGGTCAGCAGCTCTCTGTAGTCCAGGCTCCTCCTCAGCTGTGGCACGTAGAGGTGAATCCTGGTTGTGGAATCTTCTCCTGCCCTGTCATCCTCCTGGACAGACTGAGGAGCCTTGGGAAGCCCATCTGTACTGCACAGCCAAGGGCAAGGATAAATGAGGCTGCAGTGTTGGGATTTCAGTCAGGAGGCCCCTGGAAGTGTGTGTAAAGAGTGCATTTGTCTCCAAATCCACTGTGGAAGGGCTCATCCCGCTGCAACAGGGGACAGAACATCCCTGGTGGATATCAGGTGCTTCCTCTTGGTTCAGATTCGCTCTACATCTAATAAGAGCTTGCAATGAGTTTTTAACTGCTCTGGAGAAGCCAACCCAGGCACCAGAGAGAGCAGAAAAAGGCAATTTCTGTTGATGGCAAGGAAGGGAAGAGCGACCTTTACCAGACAAGGACATGCCGTGGGGCAGAGCAATTTGGCAGTGATCCCCCCCCGGTTCTGATTATTGGGGTATCAATAACAGCCCTAATGACCCTCTGGTTCCAGATACAATGTGCAAGGCTGTTTACAGCCTCTGCTGAGAGCCTCTTACTTTTACTCTCGTTGGCAAATCATTGTTTACATCTCGCGTTTCGAAACGCAGCTGGGCTCCAGCCTTCCCTCACCCACCGGCGGAGCCGAGTGGATCCGTGCCCCATGTGCTGCTCTTTAGCAACACAAACAGCACAGCCAGATCCCACTGAGCAGGGTTTGCTCACTCCCCAAACACGCAGGGCTTGGCTCTGAGCTGGCTCCTTCCCGCCGACTCCGCGCGTGCCGCCGGAGAGGCACGGCGGGGATGGAGGGTGACTGAGCACCTCTGGGATATCCTGGGACATCCTGGGACAAGGGTGGGCTCCATTCTCCTGGCAGGGTCAGGGGTGGGCTGTGGTTCATCTTCTTGGCGTGGCCAGGTCACTGTTTTGAGGGCTGGGTTGACAGCTGGGCTTGATGAGCTTGGAGGTCTTCTCCAGCCTAAACGATTCTACAGAATCAGGGAGTGATTGAGGTTGGAAAAGATCTCTAAGCTCATCAAATCCAACCTTTGACTGATCAACTTGACCTTGCCAACCTTGTCAACCAGCCTAGTGTCACAGACACATTTTATGAAAAATCCTTTCCTTAGGATTTTTCCTCCTGAGAAGCTGAGAGGCCTCAGGAACAAAATGCAAGCAATGGTTATCTGCTGCTGTGGAATGCAACAGGTGCATCTGTGATTGGTCTCATGTGGTTGTTTCTAATTAATGGCCAATCACAGTCAGCTGGCTCGGACTCTCTGTCCGAGACACAAACTTTTGTTATAATTCTTTCTTTTTCTATTCTTAGCCAGCCTTCTGATGAAATCCTTTCTTCTATTATTTTAGTATAGTTTTAATATAATATACATCATAAAATAATAAATCAAGGCTTCTGAAACATGGAGTCAGATCCTTGTCTCTTCCCTCATCCTAAGACCCCCTGAGAACACCATCACAGCCCAGAGCACTGAGTGCCAAGTGCAGTCATTCCCTGGACAGCTCCAGGGATGGGGAGGCCGCCACCTCCTTGGGCATTTCCAATGTCTGACAACTCCATCCATGAAGAAATTCCTCCTGATATCCAACCTGAAATTCCTCCTGATGTTCAACCTGAGCCTCCCCTAGCACAACTTAAGGCCATCTCCTCTTGTCCTGTGCAAGCACTCTCCTCCCTCTTTGTGGGTTTGTTGTCAGCCATGGGAAGAAGGGACACAGCGTCCAAAAAGCTGAAAAACTGTAGCAAAGCAGTTGAGTGAGGGGTAAATGCTGAATTTCAGCCAAATGGGCAATAAAGAATTGCTCAGTGAGAAGGCTTGAGAAAGAGTGGCTGGACCTGTATTTGGAGCAGAAGGAAAGAGGAAAAAGAAGAAATTTAGAAGAAGGAGGGGCAGAGCACTAAGTCAGCCCAAAGCTTGTCATTTCATCCAGTAGAGGTGGGAAATCTGAGGTCACAGAATCACAAGATGGTTTTGGTTGGAAGAAACCTTAAAGACCATCTCATTCCAACCTCCTGCTGGAGGAGGTACAGGTACACCTTCCACTATCCCTGGTTGTCTGGTGGTCAAATGGACAAAAAAAAATCCAAAAGAACTGGTCATGTTTGCCACTCTACTACCTTGAGCCCTTAAATCTAGAGGAAAGATCAGCCCCTATCTCCAGTAACCCCTCAATGCTCAGGGGAAACCCCATTCACTGAATTTACTCAAAGGGATTTCCACTTCTGTCCTGAACCATCTCAGGACCTTTCATGCATACCAGTGTTGCTTCACAGGACAGGTTTCAAATCTCCCCTTTTCAGAGCAGACAGCACTTTTAAACAGATTTATTCTGCATTTTTTCATGTTTGAGCAAACAAAACACATCATGGAAGGGTTGCTGCCTGTTGGCCACACTGGGGCTGTGTTTGGGGGGCTGTGGCTGCCCTGAGCTCTGCTCCTCCTCGCTGGGAAGCAGACAGGGCTCAGAATACCTGGGAAAAATCACTAATTTTTGTTTCCCACTCTGGTGCCACGTCCAGGTCGCTGATGGAGCAGGGAGCAGGGGCTGACTTGTGTTTCCCAGGAGCCCCAGAGAGCTCCTGACCCCCACTGGTTCTGTGTTACATAAAGGAGACACCCCCATGCCAGATGTGCTGCATCTCATTCCCCTTCAGCAGAATCCGTGGGCTCTCCAAACCATGCCATGTTTATGTAGACTCCCCAGCACCAATTTTGCAATCTTTCCCATTCTCTCCAGCAAACACACATCCAATTAAATTGTCCAGTTACCATGGTTTCCTCCTCACCAACCTGGGGAGTTTGGATGTGGGGTTTGTGGAGAAGAAAAAGTGTTTTCTTGGTAAGGAAATGTGCTCATTGGACTGATGGGATTAAAATTTTGTGCTCTGCCCACTTTCTGTTTGGGGGGTTTGATGGTGTTATTGTGAGGGGGTTCTTTGGGTACTGAACTCCATGGAAAGGGAAGAGCTTGTGAATGGTTCACCATGACAAATGCATTGTTTTCAGAGTCAATTTAGGCAGCAAGAGAGGAGGACTGGAGCTGGGGAATGTTTGCTGGAGTATCTGAACGTGCTGTTGGAAACAGTTTGTTGTTGGTAAAAGCTGGGTTTAATTGTAGTCCCTTAAAACCCCTGAATGTCATATAAAGAGAATAAAAAAAGCTTTACAACAAAACATGCCTTTCAGGGCAGAGCTGGAAATGAATGTAGAGCCTAGAAACAGACTGGGGTTGCCTGGACTGGATTAGTAAACTCTGACTGTTGTCATGCAGCACATTCACCATCCTGCTTTTCAGGATCCTTCCCACAGCAGAGGAAGCTGGACTCAAACCCCTATCTCCATGAAATGCTTTCAGAATCAAACAAGGAAAAAAAAAAAAAAGATTAAGATTCATTGAATGATCTGCAGAGAGCTGGAATTCATCACATGTAATGACCACCAAGTAAAGGTGATTGGCAACGTCCTGGAGGAATTTCATCCTGGTGTCTTTGGCTTCCTCTGTTTTCTTTCTCCTCTCCATGGTCAAGGGTGATGAACTGAAATTGAAAGATGAGGGACAGAGAGAAAGTAACAGGGTGGTATTAGAGGACACCTATTCTACCAAAAAAACCCAACCTTCAATACCCACCAAAAAAACCCCAAACCAACCCAACCAACAAACCAAACCAAACCAAACCAAACCAAACCAAACCAAACCAAAAGAAACCAACAATCAATCAAACAAACCACCCAAAATCCAACCCACCAAAACCCAACCAACCAAAACCTCAACAAACAAACAAACAAACAAACAAACAAACAAAAACCAAACAAAAACCAAACAAAAAGCCCCCTATCCAAACCAACTCAAGAGTTGCTGGCCACTTTATAATACCATAAAAACCAGGATGGAAAATGGGTTAAAAACCTGTCAGATGATCATCTCATTGGTTTCATCTCCTCCATACATTTTGGCCTGCTCTGTGCCACATCCTGCTCTCCCTAACAGATCTGGAAGCTTTGCAGGGGCCAGCAAGAGTCAGGGGCTGTCACCTGTAGGGAATATGGAGAAAAATGTCTTATTTTGCAGGAAAGGGCAGAGCGTGAACACAGGCCTTGCTTCTCCTTGTGCGTCCAGGGCCAGAGGGGAGACCTTGGCCCTGTTTAATTTGCTACTCAAGCTTGGCACACCTGCCTGGTGTGCTGTATTTATAGAGCCTGGTTGGACTGAGAGGGTGTGTTTGGTGTGAATAACAGGGAAGGAGGAGAGTTCTGGAAGGTAACAGACTGTCTGCACCAACACTTGTGGTGTGAACTGTGGGGGAACAAATTCTGGGTGAGGTTTGGAAGTGGCTGTTTAACACCAGGGGTGTGAGGGGGTGAACAGGCTGCTGATCTGAGGGGTGGGAGACAAAACCTAGGTGCTGAGCTTAGGGAAAAATTAAAATTACAGCCAGAGGTCGATGAATAAGAGGGATGCTGCAGAGGTCAAGGGAAAGAATCATGGAATGGTTTGGATTGGAGAGAGGACCTTAAAGACAATCCATTATCCCAGGTTGTTCCATGCCTGGCCTGCAACATTTCCAGGGATAGCCACAGCTTCTCTGGGCAACCTGAGGCTCTCACAGCACATCAGAGGCTGCCTTGCTCCAGTCAGAGGATGGGGACTGGAACTGGGAGCTCTCCCATTTCCCCCAGCTCCCTGGTGAGCGTGGCCCGGGCAGTCTGAGCTCATGAGATCATTTGCTTCCCCGAGGTCAGCACGGAACAACATTTCACCACTGGTGCAAACCCCAAAGCCAAGCCAAGCCGCTGAAGCCATAATTATGTCTTTATTGTGCAGGGCTGGGCTCTGTGGGCTGGCAGGGAGCCTTTCATTCTGCAGGGCCTGGGGCATTCGTCCTGCATTACACATTGTGGGCTGGGGCTGGGGGTGCTGCTGGATTCACAGCTCCATTCACGGCGCTCTCTTGGCCACGGCGCACTCAGGGCCACGGGGATGGAGAGCCCAACAAGAAGGATTTTGTTGTGCCTGACTCCCAGGAAAGATGTTCCTGGCCACCAGCGCAGGGAGTGATGTAAAAGGGCTTTGTGAGGCTTGTCAGCAGGAAGGCTCCAGCTGGGAATGGCACGCACGAGGTGGGTGCATGGTGGGGATGGGGCAGGAGAGGAGGAGGAGGGGAACAAAGGTGGGTGGGGAAGGGTGAGAATGGGGTGTGACTTGTGATAAAGAGGTTTTGGAAGTGCTGAGGAAGGTGTAAGACTGGGGAGAATTGGATTGGCAGGATTAAGTCCACGTGGGGGGGATGATGGCAGTGGCAGAGACATCCTGGAATCCCAGAATCCTGTGATCATTAAGATTAGAAAAATCCCTCCAAAAGTCATCGAGTCTCACCTGTGCCTGATCCCCATCTTGTCACCAGAGCAGAGCACTAAGTGCCACATCCAGGCACTCCTTGGACACCTCTGAGGATGAGGAATCCACCTCCTTGGGCATGAGAGCTTTCCTTGGACACCTCTAAGGATGGGGACTCCACCCTGGACATAGGAACTTTCCATTCCAGTGCCCTACAACCCTTTCCATGAAGCAATTCTTCCTGAATTGAGTATGGGGTGTGAATCAGGGCTCACTGAGCAGATGATTGCAGTGCTGGAGGATGGCAGAGCAGCCAAGGGCTCAGGAGGGTGGTGGGAGATGCCATTGATGTGCCAGGGGTGACCAAGAGGGACAAATGTGGTGGAGATGGCAGGAAAGAGAGAGGGGATGAGCTCTTGAGGATTGGTGAAAGGCAGAGCAGAAGGAAGTTTAATTATTAAAGGATAAGGAATGAGAGACAAGAGTTGAGTCAAGATCTGGAGCGGATGAGAGGAAGGGTGAGAGGAGAAGGGTTTGAGAGCTGAGGTGTTGTTGAGGTGTCAAAAATACAGATTTCAGGAGCAGGACCACCTTTCACTCAGGGATCTGTGATTGCCACTGACCAAAAGGGAAAATCCAGGGTCTGATGAAGCTGATTTGGCAGCTCCTGCCTGTCTTGTTTCTGATCAGGAGGCTGCAGAATGGTTATGGTGGTTGGACCACAAGGTGCTGGGCTGGACCAGCAGGGCAGGGATGAGAAATGGGCACAGGGATATGCACAGTTTGAACTGTGGGGCTGTGGACACGTCTCCCTGTGCCTTGGAAATGCAAGGGGAATGTTGAAGTAGGCTAAGAACAGCCTGTCAGCCCAATCCTCAGACACCAGTGGCCATGGGGAGAGAAACACCACACAAACCACAGCAGAAATTCAGGGTGAGCGAGGTCTCTGCTAATAATCAGACATTATCATGCCATTGCTGCAAAATGTGTTTCTTTCCCACAGGACAGCCTGTCCTGGCCTCTTTCCTTGGGAGGAGAAACTGAGCTGACTCTGGAGGAGCAGCAGAATCCATGAAATTTCATTCAATTCCCCAGGCTCCTCATCCACCTTGGCCATGCTTGGACTTTCTGTCATGAGCCAGGACCTTGTCCAGGTGAGTTCCTAAGGGAGATGTGGCTCTGCAGGGATGGGATGAGATGCAGGGCACTGCAGTTCATCCTCCAGAGGGGTTTATTAGGGAAAACACTTAAAATGTGCTCCAAAGGACACCTGAGACGTGTCTACACCATAGGCAGAATGAGCAGGGAAAAACTCACCATGAGAAGATGCTGGAGACACCAAGACTGCTTAGGGTGAAGGAGTAATGGGAAGTTTGTTGGGTCCCAAATTGGTAAATTACATTTAGGCACTACCAGATCAGTTTATCCAGCAGGCTGGGACTCAGAGGCTCTGCCAAACTTGAATAAATTGATTCACCTCGTGTCACCTCAGCAGAATGGGGACGTTGCAGGCTCCTTCAGCAGGACTGTCAGCATTTCTGTGTCCTGCTGTGCACCACAAGTGCTGACAGCAGCTGTGGAGAGCAGCAAACCCCTGGATGCAGTAAAAGGTGCCACAGCTGAATCAAATGAAAGCACTTTTAGGCCTCAGAGTTATTTCAGGCCATACCTGATTCATGGAATCCTCCCTGTGAAATACTCAAAATGACCCATTTTGAAGCAAAAGCCAGGGGGAGATTCCCTGGAGAAAGGACCCATGCTGGTCTGCAGAAGATACCCAGATCCTCCTGCCTCTCCTAGAGGGAGGATAAAGGATGCTACATCCTGATTGCTCCAGGCAATCCCATGTCACCCAATCAGCAGGAAAACACCTTTCCCTCCCCAGCTCTGCCTGTCCTGGTGTGACAGGGAGGCTTCTCTGGTGAAGGAAATGCTTTGTGCAACACAAATGCATTTTGTCACATCAGGGACAGAGCATTTCTGAGTGTCTTGGCTCTTGCACATTCAGGAAAAAGAGCAATTAGCAACCTGAGTTGCCATGGTAAGTAATACAGCAGCACCCTTGCTCAATGCCACTCTGCAAATACTTTAATATTGAATGACTGTAATTTTGCTTTAGAGTCTGGAAAATAGATCCTGAGACCAACTGAACAGGAGCTGATGAAAATAATTTTGCAGTGGTCTCCTAACACAGCCAGGCAGGCAGAGGCCAGAAAAATAAGAAACCTTATAGTCAGAGTTTTTTAAAGCATCTCAAAGCAGCAATTGGAGGGTGGATGTGCTATCAATGCACTTGTGGGGATGTGGGTTTGGTGGTGCTGAATGGCAGGAATGCCTTCAGTGTACATCCCTGTTATTTATGGAGTAGTGACAGTGGCTTTAGAGCAGCACATGGCAGAGGAGAAGTCCCAGCTCTCCAGCACAGGGTTTTAAGTAGCTCTGAGGAGCAATGCAGCTTCAGGGGAAGTGCTGAATGTGGTGGGGAGCTTTGGAAAAGCAAACCAATCCAGGACCCTCTTCCCTTCCCTGATGTTTTCTCCCTGATTTCCCCTCCATTCCTCTCTCTCAGCAGCCGTGGTGACTGGAATACATAAATTATCCTCTCTGTGGCAGGACAGAACACAACTTCACACCCCCAGAACTTGATCCTTGCCTGGTGAGCTGTCAGTCCCGGCTCCTTCCCAGGGGAGATGCTCCATGATTCAATTGCAATGGAGCAGAGGAAGAGCTCAGCAGACTTGGCTGAACAAAGAGTCAGCAGGGTTGGGCTCTGCCACTGCTCTCCTTGGCCAGGGAACACCTCTCTGTGTTGTGTTTTCTGGGTGAGGAGCTCATCCCAAATCCAGAGATGCTGTTCCTTTCTGAGTTTGTCATCTCCCACCGTGTGGGAGGTTTGGGTTGACCTTGCAGCTGCCCCTCAGAGGTTCTCCCAAACTTCTCAGAGCTGCAGTTTTTTATCATAGAGTCAGAGGGGAGCTGGGCTGAATCTGATCCTGTCACCCTCTGTGCTGTGGGTGACTCCAGCATCACTCAGATCCTCTATTCTGGATAAAGAGGGGGACCATAAATGCCCTGAAAGGAAAGTCCTCAACCTTTATCCAAGATACTGGTCTTGGTACTTGTTCTTTATCCAAGATATTGATCAGCCAAATGGTTTTCTGAAGTGGAGGATTGTGGATTTTATATATTCACTGAGGAACAGGAAATAAAAACACTCAGTAAGACTCCTCAGAGTTTTTAATTTGGGGCACTGAAGAAGTACCAACCCCAAAGCCCATCTGGAATATATTCAGTGTCTTGCCCTGTTGCTGACATCTGCAGCTCACAAGAGGAGAAAGGATTATCAGGTGCTGGATTTTTGTCTCCTGAGGGTCTGAGAAGTGTGGAAGGCTGTGGAGAGCAAGGTGTGGAAGTATATTTGATTGCATTTTTCCTTCTTTAAAAAATCCCAATCCAACAAAACAGAAGAAACTGAGTGTTTTGTTTAAAAAGTAATAGAAAAGTTGTGCAGTAATATCTCAAAAAAAAAAAAAAAAAAAAAAAAAAAAAAAAAAAAAGAGAGAGAGAGAGAGAAAGAAAACAAAATAAAAAAAAATGTCTCTTCCAGAAACAAGCTGTATCTTCTCCTCGATTCTGGTGTGGAGGAAAGATGACAAATCCCTTGCCCTGACAAAACACCAGTGGTAGGTCTCAGAACAGCATGTGAGGCACCAGTTCCTCCAGGAGGTTTCTCATTCATTCACAGCCTGGAATACATGGTGTGCTCCAACCACTGGGCAGGCTTGTGCTGTCAAGTTTTCATTCCTCCCTGTGGTTTTGGCAGCAGAGGAAGCTGGAAATTGGGATTACTTGATATTCCTCTGCCCAGCTCCAAATCATCCTGCTCTTTTCCCACACAAAAATCTCCTTTTGACAGAGCTCCACCACACATCAGAGACATCAGCCTTTCTCCAGGGCTTCAGGTGGGCAAGAAAAACCTTGGGGGTGGCTGGAGCACTTGGACCTTGTCTCTAAATCTTGGGTGGTGGCTTGGACAGTAATGGGAGAATAAACTTTTATTTTTCAGGGTATTTTGCTGAATTTCTCTCTAACACAGCCTGGCCCTGTGAAGGTTTCAGCACTGGCCTTTCTTGGCACATCATGGGGTTGATCTTTCAGTGAGTCAAGCTCTGTCTCCAGAGATGTCTGGGATGGATTTTCAACACTCCAGGATGGTTTTCTGTGATGTGAGTGCCCATCAGAGCTGGTCTGTGGTACCCTTCCCTCAGGGGAGATGCCCCAAGCAGGGCATTGGGGTAGAGCTGAGCATTTGGGACAGGAAGGGTGAGGAAAGGGAGCAAAGAAATAATTTCCACTCACTTCATTGGACTTGATAACCTTAAAGATCTTTTCCAACCTAAGCTGTTCCATGACTCTATGATCCCTTCTCAGGGACATCTCCCACCTGCATCCTGCTGAGGTGGAGGCTGCTGCAGGCTCAGCACAGGCCCCAGGAGTGCTGTTTCCACCCCTTTTCTCCCAAAATTGGGCAGCCATGACTCCATACCCTTGGCAAGTCACAGATTTGTGGAGGAGAGGGATTTCACACAGGTTTGGAGATGGGGAGCTGTAGTTTCACCTTTCCTTGTGTCTCGTCTCTCAGTCTCTGTCACCACTGACAATGTGTTTGATTTGCCTTCATGATGTTCATGTCCCACAGAGAGGGACTTCTTTTCCTCCCTTCCTTAGAGGTGGTTTGTGAAAAAGATGAAGACAGAGTTTTTGTGACAGGACAAGGAGTTGTTGGCTGTCCCTGGATCCCTGGAAGTGCCCAAGGCCAGGTTGAACAGGGCTTGGAGCCACCTGGGACAGTGAAAGGTGTCCCTGTCCATGGCAGGGAGGTTGGATCTCATAACTTCTAACATCCCTTCCAACCCAAACCATTCCATGATTCCTCCTCTCTGAGAGGAATTCCATGATTCCTGCTCTCTGACTTGGGGGCTGCACGCAGAAACATCTCCACAAATTTCTCAAGTTGCCAAGACCTTCTCTCCTTCTCCTGGAGCCTTTGTCACCCTTACCCTGCTTGCTTCAAAGCCATCCCTGCAAGGCCACATCTGTCAACAAGAGGAGGCTGTCAGGGCTGCTGATAAGAGCCCAGCACACCCAGTTCCAGAGGACATTTGCTTTGGGGATGGATTTTAGGGCAGGTTTTCATTATGTGGAAAGCGTGTATCCAAGCTGTCCTGCAGGGTGGCGTGGTGCCTGTATTTACAGTGCTGGCAGCTTTCAATAGCAATCTATTTTTAATGAATCCAAGCTGGAACGTGGTGCCTAAAGCCCTGATTTAAGGCAGATTTCTAAAGGGAAGATTTACGCAAATTTGCTTGATTGGAAATTAATTACTGCAACAGTCGAGTTCAGCTCAAATAATCTCGCAGAGACGGCTGCAGGAGTCTGATAATTCATGCTGGAGAGAAGACATCAATTTACATTCCTTACATTTCCATCTGGAAGGTTTCCTAATTCCAGAGCATCACAGACAAAGCCAAGGGTGAGGAGGACTGGTGGATCTGCTGAGGGGTGCTCGGTGATCTTGGAGCTCTTTTCCAGCTTAAAAATTCTGTGATTCTGGGTCATTCCCCAAAACGCTCCCAGGAGAGCCATTGTGCCACTGAGTTATGGCAAGATGGGTTTCAAGAGGGGTGAAATATTCCAGACCCTGTTGGTTCTCCAGCTCTGCTGGATGCTCCTGTGAAAGGGATTTTTGGGGGTCCAGGTGTGAGAGGGAAAACATCTGTTGGTCTCAGTGAGGGAAAGGCTTTGATTTGAAAATATGGCTTTTTTTTTTTTTTTAATTATTCATCTTATTTTGCTGTGAGGAGCTCTTATCAGATTTGGGAAGGCTCTGTTGGGCTCTGGTCCTGCTTGCATTTCACAGATCCTCTCTGATTTCCTAAGCCAGCAGATAAATTTGGGGAATGGGAGAGGAACTGAGCCATGTCTGGGTTTCAACAGGTGATGGGGACATGAAATGTTTGAAGTCACCCCTCATTGCAGCAGTGTCTTTAGCCATATAAGTTGATTATTTCCTATTTATTTGTACTCCAATCCTTAAAGTATATCAGGAAAACAGAAGTTTGGTGTTCTCCTATCACAGAGATGGGAGCAAACTTGGTATTTCATTTATTTATGGCTGGGCTGAGACATGGGATTTTCTCTTCTCCCTGTGCATGATGAGCTTAATGAATCACAGAATTATAGAATGAATCACAGAATGGTTTGGGTTGGAAGGGACCCTAAAGATCATCTCATTCCAACCCCTGCCATGGGCAGACACCTTCCACTAGCTCAGATTGCCCCAAGCCCCATCCAGCTTGGCCTTGGACACTTCCAGGGATCATGGGGCAGCCACAGCTTCTCTGGAGGGCCTCACCACCCTCACAGGGAACAATTCCTCCCCAGTATCCCATCTATCCCTGCTCTCTGGCAGTGGGAGCCATTCCCTGTGTCCTGTCCCTCCATCCCTTGTCCCCAGTCCCTCTCCAGCTCTCCTGGAGACCCTTTAGGCTCTGGAAGGGGCTCTGAGCTCTCCCTGGAGCCTTCCCCTCTCCAGGCTGGACATTCCCAGCTGTCCAGCCTGGCTGCAGGCTCCTAATCCACTTGGCGACCCTCTGGCCTCTCTCCATCTCCTCACCATCACCAGGGACCCCCAGAACTTCACGGATTGTTCACCCCTAACATCAGCTCTGGGACAGGTTTGGTTGCCAGTAAGCATCTTCAGAAAGCCTGAGGGACATGTTAGCTCCATGCCTGACCTGGAAAGCCTCAACTTGGATTTTTCTGAGGGTCCAAATCTGCCCTTATCCATTTGAGCACTGTCCAGGCTGATCCTGAGGCAGGAGGGAGAGAGGAATGGGGAAAAGAGGATCAGGTTGGGAAAGGCGGTGGTGCCTTGGCGGGGTGTTACCACATTTCTCTTCACAGAGAAAAGAAAGGCACAATTCTTCCCAAGAATATTTCTTGGGTTTCACATTCTCTGAACATCAGAGAAAGGGAAAAAACAATTCTTATCATTTGCTGTGCCTGTGTTTGTGTAAAAGTAGAATGCAATATGGAGATTGCTTACCCAGAGTGATGGTGTTTTGTTTCCTTGGCCTGTCAGGGCCAGGTGTGTGTGTGTGTCAGGACTGTTGGGTGACAAGTATTTGGTTCCCAAGGATTTCTGAGAATCACATTCTCTGAACCCCAGAGAAAGGGAAAACACAATTCTTATAATTTGCTGTGCCTGTGTTTGTGCCAAAGTAGAATGCAACATGGAGATTGCTTACCCACAGTGATTGGTTTTGTTTCCTTGGCCTATCAGGGCCAGGTGTGTGTGTGTGAAATTCAGTGTAGTTGTGTGGAGAGTTGAGTGCTTGGCAGATTCACTTTAGATGTAATGTATCACAGTGTAATATAATATAGAATAATATAGTATAATGAAGTAATTAATTACTCTTCTGATATCAATAGAGTCAGATACATCATTCTCTCCCTCACGTCAGAGTTGCCTTTGACTTACAATATAATGTAATGTAGAATAATAGAGTGTAACAAAGTAATTAATTGGCCTTCTGATAAGATGGAGTCAGATGCATCATTCTCTCTCTCCTCATTGAGGATCCCTGCAAATACTCTAGTGGGGCACCTGCCCTCAGCCTGGCCCAGGCTGGAATTCCAATTGGGAATGATGAATGAGGCTCAGCTCTCCTCCTTCCCCTGTCGCTCCTGGGCTGTGCTCTGTGGAAAGCAAGGGCACTGGGAATATTTCTCTGTCTGCTCTGGGCTGCCCTGATCCCCAGGGCAGCACTGACTTTGACCCTCATTCATGGAGAAAGTTTCCCAGACTTCAGGATAGACTGGAATCCACAAAAGTGTGAAATAGATTATAGAGAGCAGTGTAGGTGTATCACTGGGTGAGAAATTGAGGTTTGGGATTTTTAGTATGCTGTGGATGGAAGCAAGATGGAGGGCACAGGGTGTCATCCTGGGTTTCTTCGTCATGCCTCTTCTTCCTCCTTCTTCATAGGTTTGGGTGTCATCTTACAATTAGGTGGTAAAATCTGCATTGTGGGCTTTTAGGGGTTGGTTATTGGGTTAAAAGGGGAAATAATCTAGGTGTCAGTTCTTGATTGGATGGTTTAGTCTTAAAAGACTTTGTAACAAGAGATTGTTGGCCATTTTTGTGGTGCTTTTCCACTGTGCTGAGCCTGGTGTGGACAGCGTACAAAACTCTAGATAAGATAATAATAAACAAGAACCTGAAGACTGAAAAAATCCAGTGTGTCTCTCTCTCCTTTCCTCTCTTTCCAAACCACTCCAGGAGGGTCTCCCCCAACTGGGGAAGGCCCAGAAGTCAGAGAATTGGCAACAAGCACCCCAACAGTGCTCAGGGTTTCTCTTGCTCTCCCAGCTCCTGTGACACACAGGGAGGCTCTGGCTCCATCACTTTGGTTGTTTCCTCAGCCTCTCTGCTGCCTCACACACTCCAAGTCCCTTTTCTCCAGGAGGCAGACCTGGGATGGGAAGGATGCTCTGAATCCCTGCAGTGCTGAAGGCTGCATTTCCCTTTGAAGCTGAATTGTTTTCCCAGTCTTTTCCAGTTTGCTGTTGATGTGTGTGACATCTCTTCTCCCCCAAAAGCACTTCAGGAATTCCTCAGATCCCTTCCTTAGCCAGAGGGGAGAGCAGAACATGTTGTCCCTTGTCCTCTCAAAACTCAGTCAAGAAAATGCTCCCAGCTGAGCCGTCACACCTTGGAACTCAGAATGAACCTCATGGGTGGTTATTGAGGTTCTTCTCCCTGTTTGCCCACAGCTTTGTGACCATTGTGGCTGCAGACCATGGGCTGGGAGCTGCTGGAACACCTGGCAGCTCCTTGAGGGATTTCTCTGAGGAAGAGATGCTGGGTTTGATACCAGAAATCCATCTTGCTAAAATGGTTGGCATCCCACTGAGGTCCAGCTCTAGCCCAGTGCGGTGTGATTAATGCATGAAAAAGCTCTTTGCAAACAAGGACATTAAAATAGTAACTCATCCTGGACTGAAATGCCATCTTGCCCATTCTCTGCCATGGAACGATAGGAAAAATACAGGAATGGTGTTGTGACGCTTTCCTAAATACAGGCTGAGAGAGCTGGGGCTGTTCAGCCTGGAGAAGAGGGGGCTCTGGGGAGACCTTCCAGCACCTTCCAGGGCCTAAAGGGGGCTTACAAGAAGTTTGGAGGGAGAGTTTGGACAAGGGATGGAGTGACAGGATACAGGGAATGGCCCTAAGCTGCCAGAGGGCAGGGAGAGATGGGATTTGGGAAGAAATTGTTCCATGTGAGGGTGCTGAGCCCTGGCACAGGGTGTCCAGAGCAGCTGTGGCTGCCCCTGGATCCTTGCAAGTGTCCAAGGCCAGGCTGGACAGGGCTTGGAGCACCCTGGGCTGGTGGAAGGTGTTCCTGCCCATGGCAGGGGATGGAATGAGATATTTAAGGTCCCTCTAACCCAAACAATTCAATATTTCTAAACCATTTGTTTAGGATCTTCCCAAACCTAAGCTGTCTGCATGTTTAAATATCCTCGGTCACATTTTTCTTCCCTGAATTCTCCCATCACAATTGGAACACATGCAAGGTTCAGATATTTACCTGGAGCCCCAAATTCTGCCCCTACCTCACGCCAGGTTACCTCAGTGATGCTTCCAAGTCCTGGGGATGCTGAGCTCTGACCCACCACAGTGCTGAGCAGCTGGAAGGATCCAGACTTTTCTGGAAGGTTCAATCAATGGCAGCTCAAATTCAGCTTCTGGGAACTGCCAAGTGGCTTTGAAACACCTTGGGAGGCAAACAGATGGAGAACACCACGGAGCACAAGCTGCATTTCCTAAGGAGACCTGGATAGGAATAAATAATGGTGATTTTAGCAAGGAGGAGTAGACAAGCATTTTGTTTTCCTGCCACAGGATGCCATGGGTACAAGTAACACAGAACATTAAATTTGCTTCCAGAAAGTGGCTGACAGCATCCCTTTCTGCTAATTAAAGTAATTCTAGGTAGCTTTCTCTTGCTTGAAATGAGGCAGGGTAATTTAATCATATTTAGATCACTCTCAGTGCACACACTGCATTTAGCAGTGCAGGCTTTATTTTTTTTTTTTGACTGATGCGGTTGTCTCTGCCTGCACTCATGAATATCTACAGATTTTTCTTTGTAGATATTCAAGCATCCCAAAAATGAGAGATGAAAGATGAAATCTTGAGAATTGCTGCTGGTTGTTCTCATCAAGGAGCAGAGGCTCCCATTTGAGCTCAAGGAAGGGAAGGGTGGCCTACATTTTGTGTGGGAGATAGACTGCAAATAGTTTTGCAGAGACACAAAGATGGTGTTTTCTCTTTGGTTGCTCACCATGCTCTAATTAGTCCAGCATTAATGGGAATTAAGTGTCCTATTTAGCTGGAGTAAGTGCCCATGCTAATGTTATTAGTGCAGTCAGCTGCAATTGATATTCCTGAGCACCACAGGGGCCCTGGCACCTCGGAGGGATTCTCTCCTTGCTGGGGAATCCAGAATTCCATGCAGGCACCACAGGATTTCATGGGATTTCACCTTCTCAGGGAAGCTGGAAGGGGCAGAAGAGGACAGATTTCTGCTGAAATTGGATTCTCGTCAGAATTTCACAAAGGAAAGGAATCATACAGTGCTTGGGAGACAAGGATAAAAAGCAAGCAGACCCTGACCTGGTGTGAAAAAAGCATTTCCTACACCTCAGAAATTCTTGGCCAGCATCAAGCAGAGAGCCCATCCAGAAGGATGTCAAAATGTTGTTGTCCCAGGCTCCATTGAGCACAGTGCCCTGTCCCCAAGAGGGAAGGAGGGGATGATTAGATAAAAAGAGAAAAAAAAAAAAGGGGAAAAGCACAGTGGTCCATTACCTGCAGCTATCAGCAGCTTAGAGCTCCAGGGCCAGACATGGCAGTTGGAACATCAAATTTATTGCAAGAGGAAGAGTTATCCTCCAGAAATGTCATCATCACCCCAAAAGCCTGTGGACAGAGTTCCCTGTGAGCTGTGGCTGCCCCTGGATCCCTGGAAGTGACCAAGGCCAGGTTGGATGGGGATTGGAGCACCCTGGTCCTGGCAGAGGGTTGGAACAAGATGGAACAAGGTCCCTTCCAACCCAAAACCATTCCAGGGTTTTATGATAATTCCTTGATTTCCAAGGCACCGAGCTCCAGCAGATCCCAGTTCAGGTGAGAACAGCACCCATCCGTGTCTGTCTGCTCAGTGCTGCACTTTTTGTGTCTGGGGGTTAAATTAAACCAGCACCTTCTCACCCCGCCATGGACTCACAGCTTGGCTGGGTGGCTCAGGTGACAACCTGTCATTTGAGGAATTTACTGCTGGCCTGTAACACAATCAGGGTGGCACTAAATTTTGGAAATACCACTAAAAGTTGTTACTTTCTGAGCCTTCTGCACCATTCAAGAGCAAGGGATTATGTTTTTTTCCATTCCACGCCAGGTCCCCTCAGGGTGCATGATGATTTTCTGAGGTTTTGGTGCCTCAGGGAATCTTTTGCCCAGCTAAAACCCTTCCAGTGAGAAGTAAAACACTTTTTCCAAGAAATGGGGGGAAAAAAAGAAAATACTTGTCAATGTCTTTAGTCTGGTTTTGTTCCTTGTATTATTGTAAAAACTCAGAAGTACCAGTGGAGGACCCAGACAGATCTGTGCTAATTTATGGGATGGAGGGACAGCCCTGGTCCCAAATTGCCCTACAATTGATGTGCCAGACAAGAGACTCTCAAATGGTTTTCCAGGAAGGTTCCTGGCTGCTTCCACTGATAACCAGACACCTTTGCTGGTGGATGTCACAGGTTTTTCATCCAATTCATAGGGCTGGAAAACACAAAGCCCATGGCAGTACCTCATATTTCTGCCTGTCTGTCCTGCTGGGAGATTGATCCCGTGGGTTCAAACCCTCTGGAGCTGCAATCACCTCATGAACATCCCTGTGTTTCCAAGGCAACCTCAGCATTCACTCCAGGGATCTGGACACACGTGGCTTTGTCTTCAGGCTCTGAAACACCTCCTAAAGCTACCTCCAATCCACTTTTCCCAGGGATTGTCTTTGGAAAAGGCAAATTTCTGCACTCAGATGGGAAAGTGCTTAATTTATAGAATGATTTAACTCTTGCCCCAGCCTGTTGGAGTTTTCTGAGCTTTAATTCCTCAGTGACACGGGAAGGGCCAGAGTGTGCCAGAACCAGTGGCCAGCCTTACTCCTGACCCTGCTTTTGACATTAATCATTCCCAGCTGCTTCAAAGAAAGATGGAAGAAATGCTCCACTTGATAAATTATGCAATTTTCCCACAGGAGAAGTTTCATCCTAATGGGCTGTTGGTAGCTTGTTTGTGCTCTGCAGCATGAGAATTGATATCCCTTTTCAGACCAATCTAGCAAAGCTGTAGATGCTCCAAAACAGAGATAAATTCCATTTTCTTTCTCTTTTTTAACTGAAAAAAAATTTTTTTTGCAATCTTTCTAACCTCTGAGCTTGCACAATCACTCTTGGTGATGAGTTCCACAGCTTAATTAGGCATTGTAATCACACAGTTTAAATTGATGAGGTGCTCTGGTTGCCTTTGAACTGAGTTGGATGGGTTTGAGGTTTTTTTCTAGACATGATGAAAACAGTGGAGAACGGGATTCCCAGCCTGCCCATCCATCATTTTGTGTCTTCTTCGTGTCACCTCTTCTCCCTCTCTGCTCTGTGCATCCCCCAAGGCAGGGAAAAGCCTTTCTCTATGTCCTGAGCTAAAATCCTTTTGAAACATGGCAAGAAAAATCCACCTTTCTCCATGGATGAAGACAAAGTGTTTTCTTCCAGCTTTTTCCTTTGAAAGAGGGAGGAGAGAGAGGGAAACGACATTCAGACTTCATCATCTCATTTTATTTTGACTTCTGGGCTAAACTGAGTCAAAATAAGATGAAGCAAGATGCTGTGAAGTTAAAACAATGATTTTTTTAAAATCCCAATAGTTGATGAGATAAAAAAAGGAGACAGATTTCAAACATCCACCTTCAAATAAATTTTATTTTTATAGAGATTTTAAATGTTTGGAGGGACAAATATCCTGTTGCTCAGGAAGCCCAGACTAAAAACCCCAAATATTCCTATCAGGAGATAGGATGAATTATGTTGTGGTTAAGAAAACTTATTGGGGCTCAGGGAACGTGGATTTATTTCCTGTCAGGCTTACAAATACCCTCAGTAGCTCTGAACAAGCCACTGGGAAATAAATCTTAGCAGGGATTTAAAGATCCTAGTCCTGAGCGCTTCATTACCCATTTTTGAGGTGTTTACTGCCTGCAGTGGGACTGAATTCCCAGAGAGAAGGGAATGTGGGCCAGGGAAGACATCCATATGGGCGCAGCAGATTTTGAGTCTAGCAGCTTTTCTCATTCAACATTTCTCTTTCCTGAAAAAACCTCATCCTTCCAGTCTCCTCACAACACACCAGTCAGGGAAAAGAGAGAGATTTGAGAGGCTGGAAGAGAATTTTTAGAGGAGGGAAGGGGTTGTGATACAAGAAATATTGGGGGTCTCTTTGCTTAAAATTCGATTAATTTAATTTAGATAAATTAATTAATTTAGATTAATTTAATTTAGATAAATTAGATTAATTTATTTTCAGTTTATTGGGTCTCTTTGCTTTAGATTAATTGTTTTTTTTAGTTTATTTGGTCTTTGTTGTCTTTTTTTCTGTGATTCCTGCAGGTAAAATCATGCAATAATCATGGTTTGGGTTGGAGAGGACCTTAAAGATCATCCAGTGTCACCCCCTGCCATGGGCAGGGACACCTCCCACTGTCCCAGGGTGCTCCAAGCCCTGTCCAACCTGGCCTTGGGCACTTCCAGGGATGGGGCAGTCACAGGGTAACCCCAAATTCCAGCTGAAAAAATGACAAATTGCTCTTTCCTCCACAACTGCAGGATTTTCCCTGCACTGATGCAGCTGGAAAATGGGTCCCACCTCCCCTCAGATGCTTTGCAGAGCAGAGGGGAGGTTGTGCCCAGCTGCAGGATGGACACAACAGCCCTTCAGGAATTGCAGGTGGGCTCTGAATACTGCCACTATTTTTTTCTTTTGTGCTGATGGATTTTTCATATCAAAAAACCACCCTTGGGCACAAAGATGACCCATAAAGCTGGGTAGCAAAGGGAAATCAAACTGCTCTCCCACTGTGGCCTGGCTCTTTCCTGCTCCCACAGAGGTTTGGCATGGCCAGGACCTGCTGGCACATCTGGGAGAGTGTCCCAAGCCTTGTCCCACCTGCCAAGAGCAAACCAATATTCCATTTTCAGGCAGCAGATCTCAGCTGGAGGCTGGAGATTGAGACCTGACTTGATGGTTGAGGCAGAGCTTTGGGATCAGGGAATATTTCTTCTGAAAGAGCTCTGTGTCCTGGGGTGCTGGATCCAGTTCTGGGATCCCCAACTGCAGAAGGACCTGGAGCTGCTGGAGCAAATCCAGAGGAATTCATGGAAATGCTCCAGGGCTGGAGCCGGGCTGGGAGAGCTGGGGGTGCTCACCTGGAGAAGAGAAAAATCCAGGGAGAGCTCAGAGCCCCTTGCAGGGCCTAAAGGGTCTCCAGGAGAGCTGGAGAGGGACTGGGGACAAGGGATGGAGGGACAGGAGCCAGGGAATGGCTTCCCACTGCCAGAGGGCAGGGCTGGATGGAATAGTTTAGGAAATTCTTCCGTGTGAGGGTGGGAGGCACAAAGGGAAGTTTTTGTGGGTTGGTGTTGAATAACAACTTGGTTTGGGCTCTTCTTGGATGCCAGAAAGGGGAGATGCACCTACAGACAGCAGGGGAGCCCCAGTTAGAAGGGACAGCAAAGTAAAGAAATTTCATTTCCTCTTAAATTGCCTCTGCTCTTCTCAAGCCCAGTCACTGGGAGGGCAGGGAATCACCTCCTCTCTCCTGGGGGTTTCCTACCAGAGATCAGGTTGCTAAGGGACTGGGGCACCTCTCCTGTGGGGATGGGCTGAGTGAGTTGAGTGAGCTGGGGCTGCTCAGCCTGGAGAGGAGAAGGTTGTGGGGAGAGCTCACAGCACATTGCAGGCTCAGAAAGGAGCACAGGGAATCCAGAGAGTGACTCCTCATCAGGAACTGGAGAGACAAGCCAAGGGGAATGGGTTCAAACTGAAAACTGAGGGAATTTAGATTAGAAATGTGGAAGAAATTCTCCTTGTGAGGGTGGTGAGGCCCTGAGGCCCACAGAGCAGCTGTGGCTGCCCCTGGATCCCTGGAATGACCAAGGCCAGGTTGGACAGGGCTTGGAGAACCCTGGGACAGTGAAAGGTGTCCCTGGCCATGGCAGGGGGTGGAACGAGATGATCTTTAGGGTCCCTTCCCACCCAGACCACGCTGCCATTGCAGGATTCTCTGCCTCCAGACATGCAATGCACAGCAGAGCTGTGGGACAGGGCCCTGCCAGCAGACAGAGCTGGGGCTGTTCCCTCTCACTCCAGGGTCATTTAATTTGAAACTTGCTGCTCTGGAAGGGCCCAGAGCCACTGATCCCCAAGGGGATGGTTCCTGATGAAGAGAGGCAATTGAGATTAGAAATGTGGAAGAAATTCTCCCTGTGAGGGTGGGCAGGGCCTGGCACAGGGTGCCCAGAGCAGCTGTGGCTGTCCCTGGAGAGACAAGCCAAGAGGAATGGCTTCAAACTGAGAGAGAGGGAATTTAGATTAGAAATGTGGAAGAAATTCTCCTTGTGAGAGTGGTGCGGCCCTGAGGCCCACAGAGAAGCTTGGCTGCCCCTGGATCCCTGGAATGACCAAGGCCAGATTGGACAGGGCTTGGAGAACCCTGGGCTAGAGAAAGGTGTCCCTGGCCATGGCAAGGGGTGGAATGAGATGATTTTAGGGTCCCTTCCCACCCAGACCACGCTGCCATTGCAGGATTCTCTGCCTCCAGACATGCAATGCACAGCAGAGCTGTGGGACAGGGCCCTGCCAGCAGATGAGAGCTGGGGCTGTTCCCTCTCACTCCAGGGTCACTTAATTTGAAACTTGCTGCTCTGGCAGGGCCCACTGACCCCCAGGGGATGGTTCCTGATGAAGAGAGGCAATTGAGATTAGAAATGTGGAAGAAATTCTCCCTGTGAGGGTGGGCAGGGCCTGGCACAGGGTGCCCAGAGCAGCTGTGGCTGGCTCTGGAGAGACAAGCCAAGGGGAATGGGTTCACACTGAAAGAGAGGGAATTTAGATTAGAAATATGGAAGAAATTCTCTCTGTGAGGGTGCTGAAGCCCTGGCACAGGTTCCCCGAGCAGCTGTGGGTACCCCTGGATCCCTGGAATGACCAAGGCCAGGTTGGACAGGGCTTGGAGCACCTTGGGACAGTGAAAGGTGTCCCTGCCCATGGCAGTGGGTGGGATGAGATGATTTTAGGGTCCCTTCCCACCCAGACCACGCTGCCATTGCAGGATTCTCTGCCTCCAGAGGTACAATGCAAAGCAGATCTGTGGGACGGGGCCCTGCTAGCAGACAGAGCTGGGGCTGTTTCCCTCTCACTCCAGGGTCATTTAATTTGAAACTTGCTGCTCTGGCAGGGCCCAGAGCCACTGACCCCCAGGGGATGGTGAGCCCCATCTGTTTCCCGAGCTCCTCCATGCCAAGGAACAGGCTCAGGAGGCTGTTTTGAATCTTGCCCCTTTTCTTGTGGGATTGTGTCAGGGCAGAAGTGAATCCAGAGATGCTCTTTGATGCTGCCCTTGGATCCTGCACTGCCAATGTGCTGAGGGCACAGTGACACCAAAATAAATCAAATATTTCTCAGGAATGGGGTGGGGACATCAGCAAAACCTCTGCCTTATGCAATTGCTGCCAGCATTACAGCAGATTTAAAGCAGCTGCTGTTGGTTTTCCCTCTTTCCTTTTATAAACCAGTTGTTTGTCTGTTTGCTCAGGGCTGGAGGAGAAGGGAGATGTGGGGAGCACAGAGATGGTTGAGTGAGGGGATGGTGCCTAAATCTTCCAAATAGAGCAGAAAATGGATGGGCAGTGTGAAGCTTGGCCAACCTGACATGGACAGGACTGGTTTTGTCATCCCAGAAAAGGAGGGTGAGCTTGGGATATATCCAAATATATCAGAAAATGGATGGGAAGTGTGAAGATTGGCCAACCTGACAAGGACAGCAGAGGTTTTTTCATCCCAGGAAAGGAAGGGGAGCTTGGGATGTGCTTGGAGGGCCATAAATGGGGATTGGTAGTGTTGAGCCAAGAGGGATATTCCTGGAAACACCAGCTGGAGAGGAAAAGGTGTTGCCATCAAGGCATCAACTCCCAGCAGCTGAGGTGTAGGATGAAAGGGTTGGGAAAAAGGCCTTCCTCAAGCAAAAGGAAAGTGGAGTCTGATTGTTTTTTATTTTTAATTTTTTATTAAAAAGTGGAATTATGATATTTGGACAGAGCCTTGGTGGGGGATTCAGGGCATAGGACTGGCCCTGGGGTGGTGCTGGGGTGGTGACCATGGGTGGCAGAGGGACTGACCCCACTGAGGTTGGAGCTGGCTTTGCTGGGCCTGGCCTGGGGGATGAAAAGCTCCTTTAGAATCAAGGGGAAGGATGGGATGGTGCAAGAACCATGGGCCCTTCACAACAAGACATGGAAGGGCTGGAGAGCGTTCAGGGAAGGGAACAGAGCTGGGGAAGGGCCTGGAGTTCCAGGAGAGGCTGAGGGAGCTGGGAAGGGGCTCAGCCTGGAGCAAAGGAGGCTCAGGGGGGACCTTGTGGCTCTGCACAGCTCCTGACAGGAGAGGACAGCCAGGGGCGTCGAGCTCTCCTCCCAGGGAACAGGGACAGGAGGAGAGGGAACGGCCTCAGGCTGGGCCAGGGGAGGGTTAGATTAAATATTTGGGAAAATTTCTTCATGGAAAGGGGATCCAGCCCTGGCACAGCTGCCCAGGGCAGTGTTGGAGTCACCATCCCTGGAGGGATTTAAAAGCCATGTGGATGTGGCACTTGGGGACATGGTCAGTGGTGGCCTTGGCAGTGCTGAGGGAATGGTTGGACTGGATGATCTCAGTGGACTTTTCCACCCAAAATAATTCTGTGATTCCATGAGGCTCCTGCAGCAGGGAGGGAGGATGTGATGCACTTGTGTACAAAGAGGAGATCAGTGAGGGAATGAGGAAAGATAATGGAAGGGATGCAGGTGGCACAGGAAAATCTCCAAAGGAGCACTGGAGCCACCTCTCTTCCCTGCAAGCAGGAATTCCCTAATTTCAGACACAGCAAGGCTTTCTTTTTACTGCTTTGAGCAGCCTGCTGGAAACTCTGCAGGATGAGAGAAATCCCCAATTCCCAAAGCACAGCAGTGTCTACACGTGCAGAGCACCTGCCTGTGGGTTTGTCCAGTGGGAAAACTGGGATGCATTTTCCAGCTCACCCCAGAAAAACCATCTCTAACACAGCACTGTAGGAACAGCCCAGGCTGTAGCTTCAAATCTCAGCCATTTAGAGGAGCGATTGGATATCTCTGACCCAGGCCCTTTCCCAATCCAACATACTCCCTTCAGCCACGTATTGCTGCCTTTATTGAGCCCAAATGCTCATCAGCTTCTTTCTATTCAAATAAAATACTAAAAACATGCTCATCCAAGGGTCAGCATGGCTTAATATACAACCAGGATTTCAGCAAAGCCCAGGAGCAATCAAGTCATCACTCTAGTGGAAACAGTGCAGCCAGATCTGCACAAAGCAGCTTTTTCCATCATTCCAAGAAACAGTCCCTCAGCTGTCTCCAGCAATCCTATTGTGAATAGATGTCTTTTGCCACTTTCCCAGAACATCCATAAATGCAGGGGGTTTCAAATCTGGAGAGGACAGCGCTGTTAAACCAAGATTTAGAGTCTCAGTGGAGGCAAAGGAATTCCCTGCCATCCTCCCCTCTGCCTTCAGCCAGGCTGGAATGAGCTCCAGCCCTGCCAGTGATCCTCGTGGTATGAGACAATGGAAATCTTTTTGAGTTTCTTTTCAAAGGATCATAGAATCCTTTGGGTTAGAAAAGACCTGTAGGATGATGGAGTCCATCCTGCCAAGGCCACCTCTAACCCATGGCCCCAAGTGCCACATCCACACAGGTTTTATATCCCTCCAGGGGTTGTGACTCAATGATTTCCCCCAACAGCCATTTCCAGGGCTGGACAACCTCTTCCATGAAGAAATTTCCCCTAATATCCAATCTAAACATCCCCTGGCACAACTTGAGGACATTTAACCTCTTCTCCTGTCCCTGTTCCCTGGGAGCAGAGCCCAACATCCCCCCTTCAGCTGCACCCTCCTGTCAGGGAGTTGTAGACACATAATTGGTGCAGTTTAAGAGCTTCTTGTCTTGATAGGGATTCTCAGAGTCTAATCCATAATGAAGTTTGGATGGTGGCAGCGAAAGACTTCAAAGGCTTTGGCCATTTATTTCCTCTCCACTCCCCTCATGCCCAGCTGTCCCTTTGCAGGGAGTGGGTAAGGGATAAATCCATGGCAAACACCTCCCAGCACATCATCCCTCCATTTTCTGAGGCTGTGTTTTATCTGCATCTGGATTCTATCTGCATCTGTATTTTATCTGGGTTTTTCAGCTCTTTGGGCTGGTAGCTCCATGTTTGTGAGGTCTCTGGGTTTGCATATTGTTCCAAGCAACCAACACCTCATTTCTTTTTTTCCAGCCTCACCATTCTCCTGCCTACCTGGATGCTGAAAAAACCAACAAACACCTGCAGCGTTGGCATTTTGCTTCACTCTTTGAGCTCTCCAGTGGGAAGGTGAAAAGGAGGAGGAAACTGGAGAAACTGGGTTTCTCACCAGCCTGGGATTTATTTTCACAGCACAAAAGCTTTGTGGACAGAACTTGTGCCCTTTGGGTGCTGAATTTTCACCCATCTTTCACACATCCTTTTTTTCTCACAACCACTAGACTTAGCTTTAGCTAAGCTTTAAACTAGACTGGTTTAGCTTTGTCCACTACCTTGTACCTGAACTAAAATTTCCCAGTCTCTAAGGTGAAAGAGCCATGTTGTATTCCCAAAAAACATCTCCTTTCTCCTAAAGGAGACTCTCAACCAAAGAATTGGCTGAAGCAAAACACTTTAATATTCAGAATATAATTATTTCTAATTTATTTTTATCATTATTTCACTCCTGATTTTACAGCTGTCATTGTAAGAATGTATGGCAAAAAATGAGGCTGAGAACCCTTTAGTGCACATCAGCAACAGCAAGTGCAACAAAAGGTAGAAAATCTTATAAAAACTTACAATAAGTCATATGCATCTGACTTAATTAAAAAAGGAATTTAAGGAATTTAAACATGCCTACCTTTTTTTTTCCCAAGTGTGTAGGATTGTTTTCTCACCCAGATGAAGTTTTATATCCAGGGATGTAGAGAATATTTTGGCAAAGGCAAGTGACCTCTCCAGAGCTCTTAGTGGGATGCATGACTTTGGCCATTGTTTTGTTCTCCTTTTATTCAGAATTTCTTTCCTTTATACCAGTGAAAGCTTTGGGGGAGGGAAGCTGAAAAAGGAGGCTTTAATTCAAGCCAGAGAGGGAAGTAGCAGGCTGAGGGTTGTGCAAGAGGTGAGGCAGTTCCACCTGAGCATTAAAGAGCTCAGAAAAACCCACAAAGATGAAAGAGGATTTGAAACCAGAGCCTGGAGTGCTTTTTTTTTGCCTTGCAGTAATACCGTGAGAACTTTAAGGAGTTCTGATATAAATAAAGAATTGAACCTTCCACATTTCACTTGAACTAATTATTAAAAATAAAAGGAGATGGACTGAAACAATGCAGTTATTTATTCAGTTATTTATTTTCAGCAGTTAAAGACAGTGTCCACATCTAAAAATATTTTTATTTAAAATATTTTAATTTTAAATAATTCCCATATCCTTGAGGTGAATTTCTGGCTTGGTCAAACATTACTTGAACACATATAAACTCTTCCTCTGATCTTTTAGTTCACTTGTAGCATACCTAAGGATGGGACTGAGTGTGAGTGAGAAGCAAATTCAGAGTGGAGGGATGGAAGGCTCAGCTTTTGACTGACATTTTCTGTCACAGAGTTCAGCACAGACCCAGAGGACACCTGGTGCCACTTTTCCACCACTTCTTGTGGTTGAAAATTTCAAATTAAACTGAGGAAGCCCTGTGGCCATAGAGGAAAGGATTTGAGGAGAAATTGACATCCAGGAGGGCTGAGGACAATGGGGAGGCACCAAATGACACTGAAAACACAAGAATTTTTTTCACAATGGTATTGAGCCATTATGAGACTGAAATGGGGGGGAGAAAATGGTGTTGATAGTGATGAGGACAGAAAAACTCCCTAAATATTTCTGCTGTGGCAATGGGAACAGCCAGATGATGGAATCTCAGCCTAGATGGTCAAGGGGGGCTGGGGCAGCAACCATTAATTCTTGACTCACACAGCTCTAACTGCACCCTAGAGTTTTCAAAGAACATCCTGAGAAGGTCTCTGGAACAGAAACGATGTTATTTTATTTTATTTTATTATTGGTTTGGGTGGTTCTAAATGATGAGAACTGGGCTAAAGTCATAACTGTGTTTTCCAAGAGGTAAATGGGATATCCTAGGAAAGTGTATGTCCCTTGCTCTGGCATTAATCCCAGGCTAAAAAATACATAATCTCACACAGGACGCAATAAATTAAGGGAAAATAATTAATAGAGGAAGGAAATTAAAGGAGGGTAACAAAAGTAAGACAAAGTAGTAATGCTGTCAAGCGAATTTGGTACCTTAGAAAAATAAGATTATGAAGTTTTTCAGAATTGTAATGGACTTGATCTTAAAGGTCTTGTCTAAAAGTCACAGAAAGTGGTGCTTTCAGTTAGTCCTGGGTTTGGTTTGAGTAACAATGGTGAGCAAGGCATGAGGAAGGCATTAAATAGCCCTCAAAGCAGCTAATTAATGGGATTCAGAGTGTAATTGTAAAGGCAGTAATTAAAGTAGTGACCATGTTCCCACTGGGGTAGGGCTGAAAGCATTTCCATGCTCTTTAACTTTTGAATTAATGCCCTGAAGACAACACACACTGGCTGCTGATAAAACCTTCCAGGTGACCCAGAGATCAGGGAAGTCATAAACGATCGAGGAAGGAATTATTGTGCAAGGCAGAAAAATGTTGATTCATTCTCTGACACGCGATGAGGATGGAGCTGAGCACAGCCAAGCGTGAGGGAAGACAGCAAAAATCCATGGCAAGGGCTTTGGGAATGTGGGGGTGTGGTGGGAACCATCTGGATCTGGGCTCCCACCGCTGTGTGAGGACCAAAGGATGGAGGTGAACGTGGTATGAAAACATAAAGGATGGAAGGAGCAGGCTCAGTCCTGAAAGCAGCACTGGAGTGTTGCATTCACATTTTCTGAAAATCCCTTCACCCAGGAGTCTTCTCCTGAGAAACTGAGAAGCCTCAGAGAAAAAGAAAAACAATAATTATCTGATTTGCTTCTCCTGTGTTGTGCTCATGTGGAATGTGTTTGGAGATTGTTTACCCACAGGTGATTGTTCCATTGGATTCTTCTGGGAGTTGTTTCCACTCTTTGGCCAATCAGGCCAAGCTGTGTGGGGACTCTGGAAAGAGTCAGGAGTTTTAATTATTATCTTTTTAGCCTTCTGTAAGTATCCTTTCTGTATTATTTAGTATATTTTAGTATAGTATTCTTTAATATAATACAGTATCTTAAAATAATAAATGAGCCTTCTGAGAACATGGAGTCAGATTCTCAATTCCTTCCTTCCTTTGTCTGGGCATCCCAAAAATGTAATATTGGAGGGTGGTTTGAAGTTCAGGGAGACACAGCTTGTGGGAAGTGCTGGCAACTGGAAAGGGCTGGAAGAGGCCTGGGATGATTTGTGGAAGGAAAAATGCCTTACAGACAGTTTGGTTTCTTGTGCTCTGAGCTCACAGCTCCAAGCTCAAAGGCAGGAGCACTCTGGGAATTCCACTGGGAATTTTGGAAGCTGTAGGTGCAAAGGGCAGTGAAATCCTACCCTGGTGAAGAGGGGCGTGTGGAGCTCTGCCTGGCAGTGCCTGCTGGCCTCAAGACCAAGGACATGGGCACAGGGCTGCCAGACATGAGTTCCCAGGGGTGCTGAGGCTCCTGAGTTTGCTGCCTGCAGACCCAGACCCAGCATGGCCATGCCAGGGAGCTGAGCCCATCATTGGAGCTCCTGGGATGGCAAACTGGGCTGCTCCAATCCCTGTGACTGCAGAATCACAGAATAATTCAGGTTGGAAAAGACCTCTGAGACCATTGAACCCAACCTTTGATCCATCATCATCACCTTGTCAGCAGCCCAGAGCAGTGGGTGCCATTTCAGTCCTTCCCTGGACACCTTCAGGGATGGGGACATCCCTGGGCAGTCCCTTCCTATGTATAACAACCCTTCCATGAGGAAACTCCTCCTGATGTCCCACCTGAGGCTACCCTGGCACAGCTGGAGGATGTTTCCTCTTGTCCTGTCACTGTTCCCTGGGAGCTGAGTACCCCCAGGTCCTGCCAGGGAGTTGAGGAGAGGAAATCCACACTGCACTTTTTAAAGAGATGCAGGGAGATCTTTCTGTGTCCTTCTGGCAGCCACAGCTCATGTTCACCAGACCCTAAACTTTGTCCTTTTTTATCAGTCCTACCCTGTTGACCTTTGCAGGTCACTCTGTTCCTCTGTGATGGAAGAAATCATCAAACAATTGAAGAAAAACTCCTTTTTAAGCTCTCCCCTCAGAGCCTGAGGGCAACTTCTGTCATCCTTTCACTTTCTCCCATCTGATGTTTACCTTGGGAGCAATTGTAGCTCTAACGTCTTAGTGGACAATTCTTTTGGGATTGGGAAAGGTCAGGTGCCCCTTGACAGAAGTTTGGTGCATTATCTTGTTTTCCAGAACCTTGGCCCTGAGCTCTGTGCTCACCATGAAAACTTGTCCAAATCTTTACAAATAAGATCTGAAAGGCAACAAGAGTCCAACATGAGCTTTAATGCAAATTAAGAGGAAAAAAAAGGAGCCTTTCCTGCTTTTATCCTGTGCCTGATTTTCTTTTCCTTTTAAAAATAATTTCACTTCATTTTCAAGATGCCTTTTTTTTTTTCCTGAATGAAAATTAACCTTTTGCCTGATTTGTGAGACAGTATCAGGAAATACACAAGCTGCCCACATGTTCTTTGCTACTTCCCTTAAATCAATAAAATGGTAATTGTTAATGCTGGACGAGAGAATTAAATTAAGAAGACCAAATCCCTGTATGGAAGAGACCTTTTCAATTCACCCTGTTAGCCTTTGTGAGGAGACCCAGATCTTGTGCTTGGCCAGGGCATCTCTTGCAGAAAGACATTTAGCTCTGAACTCCAGAAGTGAAGTAGGAGAGAACTCCACTGCACTTGGAGGATTTCACTTGCTCTGTGACAAAAAAAAAAAGAGATTTCACTTCCTATTCCACTTCATCTGGCTTTAATTACTGTGGAGAGAACACCAAAGTGCCCCCATAATCCAGAGAATCCCCCTTGCTCATGCCCTGTGCTGACATCTCTGCTGTGCTGGCTCTTGCCAACTCACTGGAGGTGACTAGAAAAATCAGAATCATGGAATGGTTTGGGATGGAAGAAGCCTTAAAGATATCTAATTCCACCTCCTGCCATGGGCAGGGACACCTTCCACTATCCCAGGTTGCTCCAAGCCCTGTCCAACCTGGCCTTGGGCATTGCAGGGATCCAGGGGCAGCCACAGCTGCTCTGGGAACCTGTACCAGGGCCTCCCCACCCTCACAGGGAGAATTTCTTCCATATTTCTAATCTAAATTCCCTCTCTCTCAGTTTGAAGCCATTCCTCTTGGCTTGTCTCTCCAGGGGCAGCCACAGCTGCTCTGGGCACCCTGTGACAGGGCCTGCCCACCCTCACAGGGAGAATTTCTTCCACATTTCTAATCTCAATTGCCTCTCTTCATCAGGAACCATCCCCTGGGGGTCAGTGGGCCCTGCCAGAGCAGCAAGTTTCAAATTAAATGACCCTGGAGTGAGAGGGAACAGCCCCAGCTCTGTCTGCTGGCAGGGCCCTGTCCCACAGCTCTGCTGTGCATTGCACGTCTGGAGGCAGAGAATCCTGCAATGGCAGCGTGGCCTGGGTGGGAAGGGACCCTAAAATCATCTCATTCCACCCCTTGCCATGGCCAGGGACACCTTTCTATAGCCCAGGGTTCTCCAAGCCCTGTCCAACCTGGCCTTGGTCATTCCAGGGATCCAGGGGCAGCCACAGCTTCTCTGTGGGCCTCAGGGCCTCACCACCCTCACAATGAGAATTTCTTCCACATTTCTAATCTAAATTCCCTCAGTTTTCAGTTTGAACCCATTCCCCTTGGCTTGTCTCTCCAGTTCCTGATGAGGAGTCACTCTCTGGATTCCCTGTGCTCCTTTCAGAGCCTGCAATGTGCTGTGAGCTCTCCCCACAACCTTCTCCTCTCCAGGCTGAGCAGCCCCAGCTCACTCAACTCACTCAGCCCATCCCCACAGGAGAGGTGCCCCAGTCCCTTTAGCAACCTGATCTCTGGTAGGAAACCCCCAGGAAAGAGGAGGTGATTTTCTGCCCTCACTCGCAGTGACTGGGCTTGAGAAGAGCAGAGGCAATTTAAGTGGAAATGAAATTTCTTTACTTTGCTGTCCCTTCTAACTGGGGCTCCCCTGCTGTCTGTAGGTGCATCTCCCCTTTCTGGCAGTGGGAAGCCATTCCCTGGCTCCTGTCCCTCCATCCCTTGTCCCCAGTCCCTCTCCAGCTCTCCTGGAGACCCTTTAGGCCCTGCAAGGGGCTCTGAGCTCTCCCTGGATTTTTCTCTTCTCCAGGTGAGCACCCCCAGCTCTCCCAGCCCGGCTCCAGCCCTGGAGCATTTCCATGGATTCCTCTGGAGTTTCTCCAGCAGCTCCAGGTCCTGCTGCTGTTGAGGATTCCAGAACTGGACCCACACCCCAGGACACAGAGCTCTTTCAGGAGAAATATTCCCTGATCCCAAAGCTCTGCCTCAATCATCAACTCAGGTCTTAATCTCCAGCCTCCAGCTGAGATCTGCTGCCTGAAAATAGAATGCCACGTTGATTGATTGTGCCAAGCAAAGAAAAACTGCCTCATGCTGTGCCAAGGAAACAAAAACCCCCTGATCCTGAGGCCACCTCAGACAGAAAATTGGAAAATCAGAAAATAAAAAAATTGGAAAATCAGAAAATGGTGAGTGCCATCAGGAATAACCCTGGGCTCCCAACAGAGACAAGCTGCCCTGCCTGGCAATCAGCTTGATCACAAGGGTGAACTGAGTGCTGCTCCTGAAATTCTGTTCCCTGCACTCCCAGCTCTGTTTAGGGGCAGCTCCAGAGCTGAGGCTGAGCTCAGGCTCTTGCACAGGGAGCTTTCCTGTGTGAGGACACAGGAGGTGACAGTGCTGTTCTGTGCTGGTGGCATTTCCAAACTCTCCCACACTCAGGCAATCCTGACCATGGATACAGGCAGGGCAATGACTGCATGGAGAGCAGGGCACTAGGGCTTGTTGCTCCAGTTCAGATTGAAAAAACAACCCAAAAGGCAGCACCGCATTGATTGCCACATTGATTGATTGTGTCAAGCAAAGACAAACTCATTTCTTCTTATTTATTTTATTTTTTTTTCTCTAAGAAAATACTTTCACTCTGCCATGGTGTACTTGAGTGACCTTCATATCACTGAGCAGGGAAATTTCATTCTCTTGAGGGCATACCCTCATCCAAAGCTCACCAAACCCTGTGAGTGTCACTGTCATATTTTCTGAAAAATCCCTTTGCCAGGATTTCTTCTCCTGGGAAGCTGAGAAGCCTCAGAGAAAAAATGAAAATAATAATTATCTGATTGCTTTTCGTGTGTTTTGCTGCTTTGGAATGGGGTCTGGAGATTGTTTTATCCAACAGGTGGTTGTTTGATTCGTTTCATGTGAATTGTTTTTAATTAATGACCAATCACAGTTAGGCTGTGTCAGGACTCTAGAAACAGTCACAAGTTTTCATTATCATTCTTTGTAACCTGTCTGTATCCTTTCTCTATTCTTTAGTATAGTTTTAGTATAAAATAATAAATTAGCCTTCTGAGAACATGGAGTCAGATTCTCAATTCCTCCTTCGTCCTGGGGATCCCAGAAATTCCACATGTGAGGGCCAGGAGATGTTACACCTGGCTATGCCAAACCACTGAGCACATCTTGGAATTGTCCCCTGCTTTCTCCCACCCCTGCCAGGACAACACCTGCTTTTATTTGCTTTTCACGTTGATAGATATGATTTCACAAATCAATAGGAAAGATAAGATCACAGAGGGAGTCTTAATAAGAACCAAAAAGCAGTGGGGAGAAATGGAATGTGATTATTGTTCTCAAGGAGATTAATGCAGCATCAAACAGAAATTCTGGGGATTCCTAAACCTTCTGTAACTCTTTTTGTGGTCACTGCTGTCTGGGACATCACAACAAGCTCCTGCCATCAACATCTGAAGGATTTCCAGCTGCTCCTCAGACTTTTCTCAAGTAGGCACTGCAGATTCAAATAGGTTTGACAAATTCTTCTGTATTCTTATTTTTATTTTTTTCCCCTAGGGATGAAATGACTTCTTTTAATAACATTTTAATCAACCCACTGCAGGATAACATTCATACAGCACAGAGAGGGATTCAGGCATGCAGAGCCCAGTGCTGCAGAGTTGGGGTTGGAAATTCCACTCCAGCAAGGGGCAGGTGTGGTGAGACAAAACACACGTGACTTTTAGAAAAATTTCCTCCATTTTTGCCTGCAAATCTACCCTGTGAGCATTCTCTGGGATAATATCTTTAAATTTTCCAGTGTCTTCTGCATCACTGATATTTCCAACAGCCCCAGTGAGTTTGGGGACAGAGTTAGCACAGGGTTGCTCTCGCCAGCACTTACTGACTGCTGCCTCTTTGTCTTCTCTGAAATGAAATTCCATATTATCTACTGAAATTTGGGCTTAGCCCTCACTGGGAGGAGGGGAAGATCTTAAAAGGTAAAAGAAGATCTTAAAATTCAAAAAGAAACAGCTGAAATGGATCAGTTTGGGCTCTGCTGAAAGGGCTCAGCAGCTGATGGCTGAAGTAACTTCTCTATCACAGAAAAAAGTGAAATAAATTCTTGGCTGTGGAGAAAAAGTAATTTGTTTTGTAGAATCATTGAATATTCTGAGTTGGAAGGGACCCACAAGGATCATAAAGTCCAAATCCTGGCCCTGCACAGGACAACCTCAAGACCCCCATCATGAGAGGGTTACACCCTCCTGTGCATGTGGTCAGGAACATTTTTATGGTGACTTCCTCTCTGTAATTCTTTTTTTCCTACTGTGAGCAGCTTTGGAAAGATATACTTAAATCTAATCATGAAATTAGAAAAGGAGTTCTTATTAAAAGCTGCTGACAAATGTACACAGAGCCTTATACAACACCCTCTGACCCTGCCAGGGGAGGCTGGTGTGAGGAGATGTCCCCACTGGCATGTTCAGCCAGCAGGGACTTCCATGAAAATGTTTATTTGGGTTCCTAGAACACAAACAAGTTGGTTTTGCTCTTGGGAGAAGGTGTGAGCTCCCATAAGGAGCTGAAAGCTGGGTGTCTTCACTCCCAGCCTCCACCAGGCTGTGAACTGGGACAAATATTGTCAAAATCTTGGCAAAATGTGCTGAAAGGTGATGAAAGGAAGACTTTGGGAGCCACAGATGTTCCTCTGTCATTCCCTGCATCTCCAAACCACATGGAGATTGTTTCCCTGCTCCAAAGTCAGGATTTGTGTCTTCTGTGCTCCTCACCAGTGTCAGCCTCGTTGCTTTTCCTTCCCTCCTGCTGCTTTTTTTGCCAAGAATGGATATTCAGTTCCCTAAAAAAACACCTGCCTTGGCAAATCCAGCTGCACAATCCCAGCTTTTCACCACCAAAGTCATTGTGGCCCCTTGATATTGGTAAAGCTGGGTCTCAACACTCACCTGGTTGTCCCATGAAGGGACAGACTGATCTGACACTGTGGGGACGCACTGAGCTGCTCTTCCAGACATTCTGTGCTTCTTCCCAAATATTCTTCCTCAGCTCTCACCCAACTGGGCTGGTACTGGTGGAGCAGCCAACCCACTGCGTGTCTTCTGGTTCACCCAGCTGTGAATTCAGGTGGCTCTAAGTGGGACCAGCGTGAGGAAAAAAGCCCTCAGGCCTGGTCTCATGTGATCTCACGTCCATCTGTTGTTGCTGCAGGCCACCCCAGCATGCATTTCCATGGCAAATTGCCTTTTGAAATAATTCCCAGCAGAGCGAGGATGTTGCCAAACGCCAGCGCTGTGACCGAGCGGCGTCACTGCAGCTGGAGATCCTCTGGAGTTTTATGGGTTCACAGAGAATGCACAGCACAAAACGCTGCAGAATTTCTAGGAAAACGCCTCTGCTGACAATTCACAAGAAAGAAATGTTTCCTCTGGTGCAGGCCACTCAGCATGCCCCAGTTTTCACAACCCAAAGCAAGGCCAGTTTGAGAGCACCACGCTCCTCTCTCATTTCCAGCCTTGGGACCTTTTTGCCACCAATTCTGGTGGGGTGAAATGTCACCCTCAGGGTGTCCTGAGGGCCACTCTGGGTGATCCAAGTGGGGTTGAGCAGCTGCTGGATGCTCTGCAGCCACACATCAATATCAAACTGTGTGACAGTGTTCACTGGGGTCTCAGGTTGAGGGAAGAGACGAGGATCTGACTCCATGTTTCAGAAGGCTTGATTTATTATTTTATTATATATATTACATTAAAACTATACTAAAAGAATAGAAGAGAGGATTTCATCAGAAGGCTAGCTAAGAATAGAACAGGAAAAAATGATAACAAAAGTTTGTGGCTCAGACTCTCTGTCTGAGCCAGCTGACTGTAATTGGCCATTAATTAGAAACAACCAACATGGGCGAATCAAAGATCCACCTGTTGCATTCCACAGCAGCAGATAATAATTGTTTACATTTTGTTCCTGAGGCATCTCAGCTTCTCAGGAAGAAAAATCCTAAGGAAAGGATTTTTCATAGAGATTATGTCTGTGACAAAACTGTGTCATGATGTCCTCTAAAGCAATGACTCCAAGGTGGCTGCAAGTGTCCTCTGGCATTTGACCCAGCTCCAAATCCCTCCAGAGTCTGGCTCCTGGCTCAAAAGCCAAATTTCCTTAAGATGCTATGCACAGACCCACTGTTCCCATCCACGTCTTGCTCCTCCTTTGTGGATAAAGACAGCTCAAGATAATGTACAACCAACTTTCAGGGAGCCTGCAGCTCACAAGTCCGCCTTTAAAAACACATTTTACAGCCCCATCATCCTTGATTTCCAGGAACTCATGAATAGAAAAGATATATTGTTCTTGGTAACTAAATAGTATCATTAAAACCATTATGAATCTTGCAGAAATCATTCCTGTCTACCTAATTTAATCTTGGAACAATGACTATTATTAACTTGTCTTGTGCTGTTGCCATTTGAGATGATGGCCCTGGATGCACGGGGAGCTATTACAGGATCCAGTTTTTGTAAATGTTCACTGCTCTTAAGTGCTTGAGTGCCTCTCCTTCAGGGAGCTCCCTGGATTTATCCCTTCCAGGGCACTGTGGTGAAGCTGAAGAGGGAAATGAGGAGTTCAGGGAACAACAGAAAGCTCAACTCCTGTCCTTATCACACAGATAAGAGTCTCATGGCTGAGTTCTCATGCTGAGATCCATTGGAGGTTCCTATGATTGACAGGGACATTGCTCCATGTGGCTTCCAGAGGGTCTATAAAAGGCTTGATGTCCTCAACAATGTGGTCACTCCCAATTGTCTGCAAAGAATGTTGTGTTTCTGAAGCCTCCAAGGTTCAGCCAATGTTGGCTCCAGACCCTCAGGCTCTGTCTCACAAGAGCTGAGCTGCAGAGGAGAGAAAAGGAGATTCTGTCTGGTTCGCACACCTCACCTCAAAAATGTGGCACATCCAGCAGGCAGCACTCCCTGAAGCTGTGACTGTTTGACCTCTCCCTCCACACAGCTTGATGGAATAGGCCTCATTTCCTTAGGAAACTGCCTTCCAGGGGAAAAAAATAAAAATCCTCTACCTGTTTCCCTCATTCCCTGGTAATAAAAAAATCAGTGAATTATTTCCCTGATCACAGAACTGAGATGAAGCAAACAGTTCCAATGGAGTCCCTCAAATAAGAAGAATAATAAATACAAAATTTGCTGCACTTTGGGGTGAAATCCAGGCAAATATCAGCTTTAACAGAACGTGTTTCATGTGTCTGCAGAGATCAAGGTGGGAATGGGGTAAATTCTTTTTCTCCCCAGGAGCACAGCTGGAGATGCCACAGCTCCATCCAGGGGGAACCTTTCACCACCTTGGCTTCCCCCCTGCCCCAGATGTGCTGGAGCCTCTCTGCCACTGTTGTATTAATTAAAAATAATAAAACATCTTTACAATTGAAAATTATCATTAAAAATAATAAAAAAACAGTGAATGATCTCCCTGATCACAGAACTGAGTTGAACCAAAGAATTCCATTGGAGTCCCTCAAATAAGAAGAATAAAAAATTCAAAATTTGCTGCACTTTGGGGTGAAATCCATGCAAATATCAGCTTTAGCAGAACGTGTTTTATGTGCCTGCAGAGAGCAGGGTGGGACTGGGGCTGGGGTTCCCCTCTGTCCTACTGAAGGTGCTGAAAGTGCCTTCACCCAATTCTCATTTCTCTGCTGCAAAGATGTTTATTCTCCTCATTGCAGGGGCAAATAATAGCAGTTCCCAGGCATCTCCAGCAGGAAGCAACGATGCTGTTGGTGTAGAAAATGAAAAACAGGAAACATCAGAGTACTTTTCTAACACAACGGGGTGTGATGTGTGGGTGTAGATGTTATTCCTGTCCCACTCCTCCCTGGTGTCACCTTTCACCCTTTTCTCCAATTCCAGAGCCACAAGACCACTGATTTTCTCAAGTTTCACAAGAACAGACACCTGAGGAGAGGTGAGAGACCTCAGGAACCTCCTCCACATCCCATGGGATGCCCATGTGGACAGCAACACCCGACCTCAAACCTATAGGAAAGCAGTGACTGACAGAACTATTTGATTTCAATCTGGTTTTATGTCAGGGCTGCTGAGATTTGTGGTGGCATCATCAGAGAGTCTCTTCAAGGAACATTCCCATGAAGTTATTGGTCTTACTGCAAGAAAAACCCCAAATAGGGACTGAAAGTGAGAGCAGCAGAGGAAATCCCCCTTGATGGGTGACCTGATCTCTGATTTGAGCCCAACCACCCCACTGCAAACGAGCAACACATCCCCTCAGCTGTCAGGGCCAGCGTGCTCCAGAGCTGAGCTCATTTCCATGCTGGGTGGAAACAATTTTCCCAGTGGAATTCTTGGATTTTGTTAATTAGGAGTTGTTCTGCCAAGCCAAGGGGTCAGAGGATGTGGCCTCCCCATCCCTGCTCAGCCAGGGAGGTGCCTGCTGAGGGATCAGCTCCTGCAGGGACATGGAATCACCTGCAGGAAGCAAAACTGGAATGATAAAATCCTTACACTGAGGATAGAATGAAAAAAAAAACAAATAATTTTCCTTCTAGTGGAAGGCTCTGCTGTCTGTAACTGAGCAGATCAGAGAGAAGAGAAGTTAAAACCCAGTTGTGGTGAAGCTTTGCAACTGCAAGGAAGTTTTTGGAATATTTTTTCAGACCCAGGATAAGGAGCGGGTGATGGACATTTGTAACACATCCTTAGATGGATAATCCATCCATATTTGCATGGATTTCACCCCAAAGTGCAGCAAATTTTATATTTATTGTTCTTCTTCTTTGGGGGACTCCAATGGAACTGTTTGGTTCATCTCAGTTCTGTGATCAGGGAAATCATTCACTGTTTTTAAAATTATTTTTAATTATTATTTTTTAATTAAAATAATTTTTTAATCCTATAACACAGAAGTATGAGATCCTGTGTCATTTAATGTCCCCCAAATAGGTGCTTGGGTGTGTATTTTTCCCCCTCTCCTCTCCTCAAAATATGGGATTAAAGCCTCTGCCTGAGATATGGAGTCTGTAATGATAATGTCCATTTATTTTTTATGATTCCTTGAAATTTCCCATTTTATTTATCAAGAAGAATATTAGGGCAAGAATTAATTCTTGGGAGGTATCAGGAGTGTGGGCCTTTATCAGACACCCTCATTACAACCCACAGGAGCATCTCTTGGGGATAACACTGAAAAAACCAGGGAAATAAAAACTAAAAGCAAACATAACTATAGGTTTTAAGCTCTCTCTATTAGGGAGTCCCCAAAACACCTCAGAGCCACAATTCCCACTCCCCAAAACACCTCAGAGCCACAACTCCCAGTCCTTTTGTAGGCCGTTCACCTCAGTTATCACTCCCTGTGGCTTTTCTCTTCTCAGCATCTCCAACCCATGGGGGAAGAATTTCTGGCAAGAAAAGCCCTTTTTCTGCCCAAATGAACCCATTTTCCCCATCACCACCTGTGCAACCGCTCCCCACCCCAGTCCCACCCTGCTCCAGGGGTGTTCCCAAAAACAAGGAGGACTTCAGGAAGCAGCAGCTGAACATCACCCCCAGAACAGCAAACTGAACATCTCCAGCTGCTCCTCAGGGATCCTCCTCCCTGTCTGCAGGGAAGACACTGCCTAAACACTAAATAATTGAATAATTTAATATTAACCACCTCAGGATGGTCGTGTTGGACCACTGAGCTTCAACCCAGGCAGCTGAAGAGCTTCCCAAAGTGGAAATGAGTTTATGGGAAATGGCTGAGGGTAAAGGGGAGGGAGGGTGGACAGATTGTTTTGTTTTCCTCCCCACCCTCATTAAAGGCCCTGACCTCTTTACTCTGTGCCCTCTTCTCTGGGGTGGAGAAGAGTTGGTTTTGTTTTGTTTTTTCCCCCTAGGATTTATGATGAATGGGGTGACCCCAATGGGAGCCAGCAGAAAAAGAGGAGAGGGAGAAGGCTGCATCCTCCCCTCCACCCCCTGAACCCTGGGAAGATGAGGAATGAACCAAAAGAGGTTCTGCCCCATGGAGATGGGCTGGCTGTCCAGCAAAGTAAGTTTTGATTTTTGTCTTTGGCTGATTATTTTTGTCTCTCTGTGGCTGTTGAAAGTGAAGGGAGGTGATGCAAGTGAAGGTGAAAACTGTTGAGCAGCTTGGTTAAAGGCTTCTGTTTGGGTTTTATGAATTCTTTTTGATTTTCAAGGAGATGAAAATTTTAAAATCTGCTCTTGAGGAGGCCTAGTTGCCTTTTCTATGCAAAAGTAACACTTAGGGGTGCTGACTGTGGAGACCTTGCTGTAAAGGGAGAAGAAAAGCTGTGGGATGGTGTGAAACAATGAAAGGGACAGAGGGGAGACATAAATTTGTTCCCTTGTAACCCAGAGGTTGAGGTAGGGGATGTGTATTTCTTGAAAACTCTTCCACTATCAAGTTGCTGTTAAAAAAAACCAACCCCACCCATTGTGTGTCCTGCAACCAACTTGTTTTATTATTTTTAATTATTATTTTTAATTGTAATGGTGTTTTATTATTTTTAATTAATGCAATATCACTGGCAGAGAGGCTCCAGGACCAATGGGGCAGGGGGGAAGCCAAGGTGGAGAAAGGTTGTGTCCCTTCCCGCTGGAGCTGTGCTCCTGGGGAAAAAAGGAATTTACACCAGTCCCACCTTGATCTCTGTAGGCACGTGAAACACGTTCTGTTAAAGCTGATATTTGCATGGTTTCACCCCAAAGTGCAGCAAATCTTGTATTTATTATTCTTCTTATTTGGGGGACTCCAATGGAATTGTTTGGTTCATCTCAGTTCTGTGATCAGGGAAATCATTAACTGTTTTTTTTTTTTTATTATTGTTAATTATTATTTTTAAATTTTAACGGTGTTTTATTATTTTTAACCAATACAACACCACTGGCAGAGAGGCTCCAGGACAGCTGGGCCAGGGGGAAGCCAAGGTGATGAAAGGTTGTGTCCCCCCTGGATGGAGCTGTGGCATCTCCAGCTGTGCCCCTAGGGAGAAAAGGAATTTACTCCAGCCCCAGTCCCACCCTGCTCTCTGCAGGCACATGAAACACGTTCTGTTAAAGCTGATATTTGCATGGATTTCACCCCAAATGCAGCAAATTTCATATTTATTATTCTTCTTATTTGAGGGACTCCATTGGAACTGTTTGGTTTATCTCAGTTCTGTGATCAGGGAAATAATTCACTGATTTTTAATTATTTTTAATTGTAATGGTGTTTTATTATTTTTGATCAATACAACACCACTGGCAGAGAGGCTCCAGCATATCTGGGGCAGAGGGGAAGCCAAGGTGGAGAAAGGTTGTGTCCCTTCACCCTGGATGGAGCTGTGGCATCTCCAGCTGTGCTCCTGGGGAGAAAAGGAATTTACCCCAGTCCCACCTTGATGTCTGCAGGCTCCTGAAACACATTCTGTTAAAGCTGATATTTGCATGGATTGCACAAGGCCTGTGCATCACCTGCTTTTTCTTCAGCTCCCACTCCCGATTGGCCTCTATCACCTACCCCAAAAAAGCCAAACCCCAAATCTTCCGTTTTTTAACCCACTGACCCATCTTAGCTGTATTTAATGGCAGTAGATGGCCCAAAGGCATTTGGGTATCACCACATCCAGATGATTCACTCCAATTACTTCTGTAAACAACATTTATGGGAAGGTGAAACCCCCAAAACCCCATCCAAGTGAAGCTGGAGTCTCAATGACTTCCTGGATTTCTAACCCAGGGAAGGATTTTTCCCTGGGAAAACCAAGGGTGGGTGTTGGAAACCTCCTTGTCTGTGTTAGCAAATGAGTGGGATGGGATGAGCTCCAGGTTACCAAGGGCTTCTCCTGGTCTGGAAAAGGACAGAACTGTCATACAGAGGACAGGAGAGAATCCTATCCCATGAAACCTGTGCCTGGGACTATTCTTATTAATTTCCTGGTGTTCATTTGACACTTCTGGCGTTATCCCTTGGACTGGTGTGAGGTGCTGTGACATTGGTTTGGGGGAAAATGGGACAGGATGGGGTTTTTAATAGGATAAGAGTGAGAAACCCTTTTTAGTGTCTGGTCTGGGCAATCTGTGGCCTGTCAGGAGGGAGGTGTTCTCATGAGACCTCAAACTGTTGGTTCTTTGGAAAAACAAGCCACATCCTCCTGTTTGTCATTAAAAGTGAGTTGACAAATCGTTTTCATTCCTGTTTTATTTGTTAAAGTGGGGAATTCCCAAGGAGGGAGATGGGTTTCTGTGGAAAGAAGGTTGCAACCAGCACCAGACTGGGAATGGAGGGGTTGGGCATGATGGCTCAGCAGATCCAGAGCTCTGGGGATTTCTTCTCAGTGAGTGAGGAGTCTCCAACCACGCACCTGGTGTGTGCACAAGATGGGAATTGGGTCTGCTGTGAGAATTCCATGGTAGAACAGCTTGGAGATCCCTCCAGGCCTCTCCCCCTGAGTCCTGCTCGTGCCTGGGATTTTCTCATCTCCCTTTTCAGGCTCTTCCTAAAAAGTTCTGTGCAGTTGGAACTCATGGATGGATGTTCCCAGAACAAAAAAGAAAATTACGTCAGCTGTTCCCATCACTGGAATTAAGGCCAAAGCCTCCAGATGTCAGGCATTGTTTGTTTTTTTTTGTGTTTGTTTGGTTTTTTTTAAATCTTTGTGTGACTATAGGAGCTCTTCCTTCATTTGCAGCTAATGAATAGAACAAAACACAGAAATCTGCACTGGGTTAGAGAGAAATGGATGTGTTTTGAAAGATGTAATGCCTGCTGGTGTGTGTTGGACTATGCAACAAGTATCTAGTCCTTTTTGCATCCTTTGAAACTTGTTTTTAGTTCCCTTTCAACAATGTCTGTCTTACTCTACACCATTTATAAATCAACATTTCTTATCTCAAAGTTTACATACAAATACACACTATGTAAACCTTCTATCAAACTCTAAAATTTTCTAAAAATCCATTTTCCACAGGTGAGGGTGTGTGGGGGTTTGGGGCTGCATCCATCAAGGCAAGGGGTGGGTTAATAACACGTGGGAACCTGCAGACCAACCCAAAATTGGATATTTCAGGTGGAATACCTGAATTCAGGTGGAATTTGCTGATGGTGACTGGCCTCCTGTGGCCCCAAAAATGACAGTGGGAAGTGTCTGAGCCTCTCAGCTGGGGGCTGGTCAGGACACACTGCTCCAATTTTATTAAACACCTCAATTGTTTCAGTTCAATTAAGCAATGAGCTTGATTGATGGCCCAAGAAGACAACTGGAGCCAGTTTGGGACTTGATCAGCAGCAATTGGTCCTCAATGGGCATTTCCCAGAGGGACAATAAAGTTGCAGAGGATATTTCAGGGGGAATACCTGTAACAGGATTTCTCAGCATCTTTGCTGATGGTGCCTGGCCTCCAAAAATGAGTGGGAAATGTCTGAGCCCCTCAGCTGAGGGCTGGTCAGGACCCACTGCTCCAATTTAATTAAACACCTCAATTGTTTCAGTTCAATTAAGCAATGAGCTTGATTGATGGCCCAAGAAGACAATTGGAGCCAGTTTGGGACTTAATCAGGGACTTGATCACAACACTCCTGGAAAAATAAATAAATAAAATAAATGGAGCCATCCCAGTCAGGGATTCTTTATCCTTGGCCATTATGTTCTTTTGATAATGGTGGGGGGAAAAAATCACTTTAATACAGTGAGAATGGCCATGGAAATGTTACAAAAAAACAGGTGGAGGGAAAGAGGAGCTGCTGTGGATGGAGCCCCGAATCACTGCAGGGTTTCAAAGGCTTTGGAGGGAAGCTGAAGACTCCATTTCCCAAGAGAACCAAGAAGGCAATTGGAGCCAGTTTGGGACTCGATCAGCACCACATTAAATCAGCAGCAATTGATCCTCAATGGGCATTTCCCAGAGGGACAAACAATAAAGTTCCAGAGCCTTCGGCCTCCTACGCCGGACTCTGATTTCAGTCAGTGCCTCTCCTCAGAAAGAGGGATCTGAGATGAGGATCCAGCCTTTGTCACCTCAGAAGGAGGTAGGGATGCAATTTGTGTGGTGGCAAAAGCACCTGAAGTATTTCCTAGGATGTCATATTTCATGGGAAATGTCTTTAATTAGGGATGGGGATTTCCACACTTCCCTGCCAGACTGGGAGTGGGCTACACCAGTAAAGAACATCTAATTTGTCAACTTGATAAGGAAAAAAGATTAAGAATTTTTAAAAATATTACCTAGACAGACCTTCTGTACTCATAGTTGGTAATGAGAGAATCCCCAAAACTTGTAGCTTAAGGATACCATGAACATTTTAAGGATCTTTTTGAGGAGAGGTGCTGACTGAAGTTACAGCCAAATGTAGAAGGAGGCTGAGGGCTCTGGAACTTTATTGTCCCTCTGGGGAATGCCCATTGAGGACCAATTGCTGCTGATTTAATGTGGTGCTGATCGAGTCCCAAACTGGCTCCAATTGTCTTCTTGGTTCTCTTGGGAAATGGAGTCTTCAGCTTCCCTCCAAAGCCTTTGAAACCCTGCAGTGATTCGGGGCTCCATCAACAGCAGCTCCTCTTTCCCTCCACCTGTTTTTTTGTAACATTTCCATGGCCATTCTCACTGTATTAAAGTGATTTTTTCCCCCCACCATTATCAAAAGAACATAATGGCCAAGGATAAAGAATCCCTGACTGGGATGGCTCCATTTATTTTATTTATTTATTTTTCCACGAGTGTTGTTGCAGCATTAAAGCCTGGAGTGTTTGACATCTAGAACAATGCACGGACTCATCTTTGTTTTAACTGGGTTGTTGGGAGCTCCTGTTTCTCCTCCTGTCCCGTGTAAATGTTTTATGAAGTGAGCTTTAAAGTCAATAAATGCTTCCTGTTTAAATCTGCCTCGCTGCCTTATGAAAGATGCTTTAGAAAAACATCAGAGCTCTCACCCAGCACGGGGCTTAGCTCTGGTTCCCTGCTAAGAATTATATCAAAACTCACCTTGGAAAGTGGAAAAAAAAAATCCTGAATTAAAAAGAAAATAAACTCGAGTTTCCTCTTAATGATGCTGCACTGATTATGCAGCAACACAACATCTTGAAATTGCTCTGAAATTGGATTTTGGAGCCAGCTGAGCTTCAAATCCTGATGGGAAGGCTCATGGGGAAAACTGGCCCGCACTGAGCACCCAGCTTGCTGCTTTTTTTTTAGTTTTTCAGTGTGACAGATGAGATCTGAATAATTGCTGTGTAAACTGAGAGCAGTTGTTGAATCTGGGAGGGCTGAGAAATGCACACTGCTTGGCGTTGCTCTGCTGCTGATGTTGATCGTGGCTGAAATCTCAACCCTGTGCCCTGGGACAGTTGTCACGCTCACTTTTTCTGAAAAATCCCTTCACCCGGGATTTTTCTCCTGGGAAGCTGAGAAGCCTCAGAGAAAAGGAAAACAATTCTTATCTCATTTGCTTCTCCTCTGTTTTGCTGCTTTGGAATGTTTTTAGAGATTGTTTACCCACAGGTGACTGTTCCATTGGATTCTGCTGTGAGTTGTTTTCACTCATTGGCCAATCAGGACTCTGGAAAGTCACTAGTTTTCATTATTATCTTTTTAGCCTTCTGTAAGTATACTTTCTGTATTCTTTAGAATAGTTTAGTATAGTATCCTTTAATATAATATAGTGTCATAAAATAATAAATTAGCCTTCTGAGAGCATGGAGTCAGATTCATCATTCCTTCCTTCCTCTGGGGAGAACACAAATACAATAGGACAGGCATTTCTCTGATATAATAAAAGGCAAGCAGGTCCCTGGGTTTGCATGACTTTGCAAAGGTGCAGCTGGCACAGATAAATTGGGCACAGGCTCATGGTTGGCAAGAGCTTGGTGCTGCCTGGGCTTAGCCAAGGAAATCCTGGGCCAAAGGTGGGTGCAGATAAAAGATAAAAGTGACTGAAGTGATGCAGCTCCAACCCTGTCTTTGCTCCTCCTGTGCTGGCAGGTCCTGGGATTTGCTTGCTCGTTGTTTGTACAGATATTTTTATTTTCTCTGTGTTGCTTTCCTTCCTTTAGTGAGAGGAATGGCCCCTGGGGGAGATGTTATTGAAGCTCCTGCTCTGTTCCATCAGGTGAAACATCACCTGGAGAGTGCAGCTAACAGCCTGTGATGTAAGGAAAATGACTTGGTGAGGGAAAAAACGCTGATTTGATTTTCTTTTATGGCTGTGTGCATGTCTAAATCGTATCTTAACAAGACTGGGATTATTTTCAATCTGCCTTATTGTTGTGGTGTTTTGAGGGATGAGGTGAGAGATGAGAAATTACTCCAAGTTCTCAGAAGGTTGATTTATTATATAATTATATTATATTAAAATAAATGATATATTAAAACTATACTAAAGAAAGAGGAGACATCAGCAGGCTTAACAAGAATGAATAATAAAAACCTGTGACTGACCAGAGAATCTGACACAGCTGGACTGGGATTGGTCATTAATAAAAACAATTCACATTGAACTAATCAAAGATGTAGGTGTTGGTAAGCAACCTCTAAAACACATTCTAAGCAATCAAATAATTATTGTTTACATTTCTTTTCTGAAGCTTCTCAGGAGAAAAATCCTGGCAGAGGGATTTTTCAGAAAATGTCATAGTGACACCTGATTCTCTGGAAGAAGTTTCCTGGCATGAATAGTGCAGGAGCTGCTTTGTTCCTCCTTAGCCTTCACCAGGAGGAAAAACACTGAGCTGCAGATAATCTGCTCCTCAGACCCATGTGGGGTTGAAAGAAGCATCAGTTTGCAGAGAAAAAAATAAAGAAGTTTCCCTGCTTTTTGGTCTTTCTGAGAAGTGGCTTAGCCCTGATGGCAAATAGCAGGATCTCTGGTGTGGAACAACTCAAATCTGAATTGTTTTAGTAGAATAAAATGTAATCTGAGAAGTTTTTGTTATCAAGGGGCTTGCTGAGCTTTGGGAGACACACTGGGCTGTGCAGCCACAGAACAGCTGAAGTCTGGGTGCTAAAGGTGTCTGGTGGGAGGGAGTTTGGAAATTGGGAGTTTTGCCTGTACCTGGTGCAGCTACTCTGTTCTGGGCAGCCTCAGCTCTGATTTCCAGGACTGCTGCACCAGGGGCTGCTCTGCTCTGCAGTTCAGTGGTTTTAACTTGATTTGCATCTTCACATGAAACAGCTTTACAGCTCCTCTAGCCCAGATTCCTGTCATGAATTCAGTAACTTTTTAAAAAAATGGGTTTATTCTCCCCCAGACTCTTACTTTCTCCACCTCAAGCTTGGAAACTGCCACCAAACCTCCTGTGCTCCTTCACCAGCTGGGACTGCTGAAGGAGTTTTGCTTGGAAAGTTCAGTTTGGGCAAACCCTTATTCTCTGATATTTTTTTTTCCTGACAGCTCCTCCAGTAGACAACATCTTTGGGCATGACTTTTCCTTTTCAGGAGAGTCCCTGCTGTTCCATTACAGTGATTGCTCTGATGAAACCTTGCAGGTGATGAGTGACCTTTGTGTTTTGCCCCACATAGCAGAGACTGAGTGGAGATGGGTTTAACAAGGAGCCCTTGGCACAGGTGCTGTTTTATTGCTTTAAAACCCTTTTTTTTGGTGTCCTTACTGTTAGAACTAAAGGACAGACTCTGGATCAGTGGTGTTTTAAAAAAGGAGGCAAGCTGTGAATGGAGAGGTAGCAAAGGTCTTGGAGATGTGTGGAAACCCAGAGCACTGGGAATATTTCTCTGTCTGCTTTGGGGTGCCCTGATCCCCAGGGCAGCACTGAATTTCACCCTCCTTCATGGAGAAAGTTTCTTAAACTCCAAAACAGACTAGAATCCACCAGGGTGTGAAATAGACTATAGAGAGCAGTGTAGGTGTATCACTTGGTGAGAAATTTGGGTTTTGGGATTATTAGTATGTTGTGGATGGAAGCAAGATGGAGGGCACAAGGCATCATCCTGGGTTCCTTCTTCATGCTGCTTCTTCCTCCTTCTTCATGGGTTTGGGTGGCATTTTGTAATTGGGTGGAAAAGTCTGCATTGCAGGCTTTTGGGGATCAGTTATTAGGCTAAAAATGGAAAATAATCTAGGTGTCAGTTTTTAATTGAATAGTTTAGCTTTAAAAGGCCTTGTAACAAGAGATTGTTACCATTTTTGTGGTGCTTTTTCAGTGAGCTGAGCCTGGTGTGGACAGCGTACAAAACTCTAGATAAGATAATAATAAACAAGAACCTGAAGACTGAAAAGATCCAGTGGATCTCTCTTTCCTGACACAAAGCCACTCCCCCGACAGGGGAGCCCCCTGGGAGGGCCCAGCCTGAGCCCCAGAAGTTGGGGAATTGGCAACAGGTACCCGGCAATGATGGAGCTGTGAGGATGCTGCTGCTGCTGGGTGTCCATGGCTGTTTTCTGGCTATTGTGCACACCTGGGCTTGGATCAGGCTGGGATCTCTCATTTCACAGGGTATCAGCTCAGTATCCTGCCTCCCAAATCAGTGGTGATGGCTCCCTGTCTGTGAAGTGCCCCTGAGGAAGGCTGGGACAGGAGGTGCTGGCAGCATTCCCAGCTCTTGCCACGGTGGTTGTGTGCAGCCATGGTGAGGCTGAAAAACCAGGACCTGACACCATTTGGATGTGATGAGGTCACAGTGACAGCAGACACACCTCTTTTCACAACTCCCCTTGCCTCTCTCCCAGTGTGGAGGAGCTGGGATGTGATGGCTGCAGCCTGGAGGCTGCTTTGGGGTGGCTCTGGGCAGATCCAATCTGCTGATGGTGTTAGAAATGTCTTGTGTGACACTGGAGGAGCCTCTTGGTCCCTGTCCTGTGGCATTCACATTCTCTGAAAAAATCCCTTCACCCAGGATTCGTCTCCTGGGAAGCTGAGAAACCTCAGAGAAAAGGAAAACAATTCTTATCTCATTTGCTTCTCCTGTGTTGTGCTCTTATGGAATGTGTTTGGAGATTGTTTATGCACAGGCGATTTTTTCATTAGATTCTGCTGTGAGTTGTTTTCACTCATTGACCAATCAGAGCCAAGCTGTGTCAGGACTCTGGAAAGAGTCACAAGTTTTCATTATTATCTTTTTAGCATCTGTATCCTTTCTGTATTTAGCATAGTTTAGTATAGTATTCTTTAATATAATATAGTATCATAAATTAGCCTTCTGAGAACATGGAGTCAGATTCATCATTTGAGGAATGTTTGTGGGAGCTGGGGCTGTTCAGCCTGGAAAAGAGGAGGCTCAGAGGTGCCCTTATTGCTCTCTACACCTTCCTGAAGGGAGGTTTGGACAGCTGGGGTCGGTCTCTGACAGAACCAGAGGACACAGTCTCCAGCTACATCAGGGAAGGGATAGGTTGGATATTAGGAAGAAATTTTTCACCAAAAGAATAATAAAGCACTGGGATGCTCTTTCCAGGGAGGTGGTGGAATCACCATCTCTGGATGTGTTTAAAAAAGCCTGGCCATGGCACTTGGTGCTGTAGTCTGGGTGAGGTGTGAGGGCATGGGTTGAACTGGATTATCTTAGAGGTCTCTTCCAACCTCATTATTCTGTGATTCCTTCCTGCAAATACAACACTGTCCCACCTGGAAGAGGGACTGGAGCTGATGTTGGGGTGCTGGGGATCCCTCCCCTCTGATCCCTGCAGGTGAGAAGATATTTTAGGGAGGCTCCAGGAACCCTGCAGTGAGTCCCAGCTCCCCATTCCTGCTGGCATCCAGCTTCCCAATTGCACTGCTCTAAACTCAATGCCCCAGAGAGCAGCTGAGAGTGGCTCCAGGACAGACAGCAAGCCACAGTCTAGCCTTGGTTAACACTTTTTGTGTTTCATGTCTGTGTTCAGCAATTCTGCTGCTGTTTGGGAGCTTTGATGTGAAGCCACGATGCTCCCAGGGGTGTCCATGCCCATCCTCGGGGAGCAGCTCTGCTCCTGCCTGGCAAGGCTGCTGGAATCCCAGCTGGATGGTTTTGGTTTTGGGGAGGGCAGCTGTTACCTTGTCAGTGCTGCTGTGGGCTGCTTGGCTCACCAAGAGACAGCACAAAGGGAAATGCAAACTTGGGTGTTGCTCTGCCTTTCAAAGACCTCTCTGCTTTTCATCAGGGTTTTGGGGGCTCTGTTTGAAATCTCTGTCCCTTGTTAGGAGCCCTGGGGTGAGGTGGAGGGATCTTGGTGGGAAAACCACAGTTATGACAGCAGTAGGAGAGTGAATGTTCTGCTGAGATGCCTTGGATAGCGCAGCGAATGGGGCAGGGAAAGCTGCTCAGATCCTTGGGGAGCCTTTTCAGGGAGCCTCTTGGATGCAGTCAGCCTGTCTGCCTTGCCTTTGGGTGCTTGGCTGGCAAACAGCACTGTTGGAAGTCAGTTTTCACCCATCCCCAAAGTAATTTGGGGTGCTGTGTCCTTCTCTGGGATCCCCAACAGCAGCAGGACCTGGAGCAAATCCAGAGGAATCCATGGAGCTGCTCCAGGGCTGGAGCCCCTCTGCTCTGGGGCCAGGCTGGGAGAGCTGGGGGTGCTCACCTGGAGAAGGGAAAAATCCAGGGAGAGCTCAGAGCCCCTTGCAGGGCCTAAAGGGGCTCCAGGAGAGCTGGAGAGGGACTGGGGACAAGGGATGGAGGGACAGGACACAGGGAATGGCTCCCACTGCCAGAGGACAGGGATGGATGGGACATTGGGGAAAAATTCTTCCCTGGAAGGGTGGGAAGACCCTGGCACTGATGCCTTAAGGAGCTGGAACAGAGGCTGGAGGGAGTTAAGAGGGATTAAGTGGATATTTATTGATATTTGTTGATATTCTTTCAAAGATCACTTGGCAGTACCAGAGCCACAGTTGTGACTCTGCCTGGATGGCTCCAAGGTGGAAGCAAAGAGAGCTTGGTCATGAGATCTCACCTTTTTATAAGTTTTAGTCCATTTGCATATAGGAGTTAACTGTCCAATTAATAGCTTCAAATTATGAAGTTTCATTCTCCTTGCTTGTCCACTCTCCTCTTTTCATGTTATTTAAGCTTTGCGCCTGAAGTTTGAAGAGCTTGTCCTTGAGTCTCCAGCCAGAACAGGTTTATTTTGTCTTCACCCCTCTGTGACAAGGTCCCAGTGACACTTAATACAAAGCTAAAAGCTGCAGACCAAAGAAGAGAATAACTCAAAACCTAAAGTATCAGTTTCCCCCTGGGTGCCCAGAGCAGCTGTGGCTGCCCCTGGATCCCTGGAAGTGTCCAAGGCCAGGATGGATGGATCTTGGAGCCACCTGGGACAGTGGAAGGTGTCCCTGCCATGGCAGGGGTCGGATGAGATGGGATTTAAGGTCCTTTCCAACCCAAATGGTTGATTCGATGCTCTGCCAGCCTAACCAGTGCTCCTTGGGATCTCCTGTCTTGCAATATCTGTTGTAAACAGAATTTGCATCCTGGAGTGAAAAAAAAATAATTCAAAACCCAACCAACTAAAACAAAACAAAACAAAACAAACCAAACCAAACAAAACCCACAACTCAAACCACAAACTCAAATCCCAAGATACTTCTTCATTACTTGGCCACATTCTTTGCAAATGGACTGGATTTTTTTTTTTAATTTCAGTTCTCCCAGCAGATTTTGTATTGTCTGCCTCTGATCTCTATCTCCTGGCAGGCAAGGCAGTGTTTCCTTTGATTTGACAGCATTTAGCAACAAAATCTGAGAGGAAAGCTTGTGATCTGCCGCTGTCAGAAATGCCATTTGCTCCAAGTGGGAGTGCTTGGAAGCAGGGAATCTGCCGTGGAAGGGGTGTGTGTGTGCTGGGACTGTCTGTAACCCTCCTAAGAGAGGGGTTAAAATGCATAAGTGAGAGAAAACAGAGGGGTTTGGCAGCAGATTTTTTGTACATAGAACATTTATATATTTATTTCATTTATATATATAAAAATTTCTACCAAAGCCTTGCCAAACCCTTCTGGTTTATTTATGCTACAAGGCTGAAAGGGAATTTTTATTTCTGTAAATCTGCTCTCCCTGTGGAACCTGGGAAAAGGCTGGGAGTGGGATGTTAATAGAAGTTGTGGGAGAAGAAATGGGAAGAAATCTTTGAGATCTTTGCGTTGGCCATCTTGAAAGATCAAATCCCAGCACCAGCATCACTTTGGCCCCAGAAGTGCCTGCTTTGGGGTCACTCCAGGTGAATTTCCAAGCCTGATTTTAAGTTTTTCTCAGGGCCAGGACCTGTTTGGGCCCCCTCTGAGCTCTGAGTCACTGGTGCTTTCAATGAGCAGCATTTCTTACAATGTGATTATTGCTAATTTGTGCAGGATGGAGGAGTCTGGAGCAGGGCTGTGCCTTACCCGTGTGCCTGCTGTGCTGAAGGGAAAGTGCCTTTAATTCCTTGGGCAGGGAGATTGGAATCTTCCATTAGTAACCAGTTAAATGGGATTTATGGAATGAATTATGGTGCAGGAGAGGTCTGGGGGGTCTCTGGTTCTGCTCCAAGGTGGCTTTTAAAGCAAGGTCAGGTTCTTAAGAGTGAAGGATGGGATATTCCCCCACCTCACTGGGACTCTGATCCAGTGCTTAGACTTGGTCAGAAAGAAAGAGAGAAAACCCCCACATGATGATGGAATTGGCATTTCCATTTTGACTTCTATTGTCTCACAGCTGCTTGCTTTAAGGTTAAAAATCTCACAGCACTGATGAGTAGAGCTCAGTTTCTCTCCTCAGAAGTTTCTCCTGCTCTAGATAAAGCAGAACCCAAAATAGCAGAAGATCAGTGAAAAAAAGGGTTTAAATTTCAAAGTTGCTGTGAATCTACAAAGGAATGGTGGTGATGCTGCTGAGCCTTGTCTTAATTTCTGTGGGTTCTTAAGGGATTGAGGACAAGGGGGAATGGCTCCCACTGCCAGAGGACAGGGATAGATGGGATATTGGACAGGAATTGTTCCCTGGGAGGGTGAGGAGCCCTGGCACAGGGTGCCCAGAGAAGCTGTGGCTGTCCCTGGATACCTGGAAGTGTCCAAGGCCAGGTTGGACAGGGCTTGGAGCCACTTGGAGGTGTCCCTGGGCATCCAGGGGGGTGGAATGGGAATGACCTTTAAGGTCCTTTCCACCCAAACCATTCCGTGATGAGGAAACCCACAGCTCTGGCTGCTTCTCTGGAACTTGCTGGATCAGAAGTGTCTGATGGCCTCCTCCAAGATACCTCAAGAATAACAATAGCCATCCCACACCTGAGAACATTCTTTCAATAGATTTCAATATTGTCATTTCCCCAAATAACTCTCTTCCCCCTCTGCTGTGGGAGAGATGACGCACTTGCTTGTGAGGGAGGTGAGCTGATGCTCAGGCTCATTCTTGGCTTGCTTTCAGGTGATAAACAGAAGGTTTAAGTCTAGAGCAAACAGGCTGGAGCTTGGTATGAGCTCGCAGATTACTCATAATTGAAAGGCTTAAAACTTTTATGCACCAGCTGCTGCTTTAGCACTAAAACAATGAGCTCCTGCAGGCAATTACCCTGCTGCCTTTGGAGAATTTCACCTGCACAGACAGAGCAGAGGAGTCCCTGGGTGATTTCCTGGATTCCTTTGGATGTGGTCAGGCTCATTAATGTGGCAACTCTGGCCTGGCCCTCCCTTGTTTCCTAATCTGGTGGTGACTCTGATTTCTGACAGACACTGATTTCAAGGAGAAGTGTCTGTATCTGATGTCTCAGGAGGATTTCGACAGCGTTATGCAAAAGTTTTGTTCTAGTCCTAACAAGAAGTTTGAACCCATTTCTGTCAAGGTTTGCTTCTGCTTATTTTCTGTTAGGAAGCCAAACATGAATCCTTGTTCTGATGGGAGCAGGCATGGATGTGTTTACATCCCAAATTGGATCTCTCTGCCTGTTTTCAGTGGTGGTTCAAAGTGAATCTGTCAGAGGTGGCTTTGTGATGGTTCAAAGTCTATTAGAGGTGGTTTCTTGCATGCTGAGGATCACACCCTAGATGTGAACACACCCCTAGATGTGTCCATCAGAACAGCTGGACAAGGCCTTGTCTGTTCACACTGCCCCTAAGACTATTTTGAGTTGTTTTTTTTACCAAGCTATGTGGTTGAATCACCTGGCTAAATCAGCTAAAGGTAAAGAGGTGAGTGCTGGGCTTCTCCTTTTAGTGTTGCAGAGTTTCTCCCAGTGTTTGTCTCCCAGGTTTCCTTTTTCTGCCCATCACAGGCCATGGATTGAGCTGCAGTTTCCTTCTGCTCCACAGCACTGCTGCTGATCCAGTCCCACCAGTACCAACATGTCTGTGTCTGCTGGTGCTGATGGTGACATGGATTTGCAAAAAAGGATTGGGTTGGGATCTGGAATAGTCAGAGCTTCCACACATCAAAACAAATGTGCTTGAAATTGATATTTTTTCATGTCTGCCTGTGCAAAATGATCCATGGGCTAATACTGGAGGCTGTTGGTTTATTAATCTCTGGATTCCTGTGTTCTTGCTGTTATAGATTCCCTTCAAATGAGCCATTCTTCCCTTGGACATCAGGGTTTGGCCCCATCAGCCCCCCTGGCAGCCTCTCCCCAGCTAAGGGAATTAAGGAATGAGTTTTTAATTAGAAGCCAGCGTGGGGATGCCCCATGCAGTAGAGCTGGAATGGCTGCTCTGCGCTCTCAGCTCGCTCAGCCTGGGGATGCCTTTCACTTGGAACTGAAATAAAAACAAATGTCAGAGCCTTCCTGAGCTGCTGCTGTGCCTGAGCGAGGTGCTTCATCCTCAGAAATGTTCCCCTGGATTTGTGAGCTCCACAAGAGAGCTGGAAGAATCAAAGCTGATGGAGCCCCCAGCAGATCTTGTCACTCTGAGATCTCCCATGGTCTCTGCACTGGGTGTTTGAAGCAGGATAATAAGGATGGAGGAGCTGCTCCCAGCTGCTTTTCCCCCTGGAGGAAGGGGGGTTTTATATAATGGTGCACGTGAGTCCTTCCTGCAGCAAGCCAGGGCTGACAGGTGATCCCAAAACCTCGTGCAAGGCTAAAAAGGAAAGGGGAATTTTGATCAGCATTCCTGCTGCAGGAGTTTCCTTGCAGTCCAGTGGATGCTGAGGGATCCACCTAGGGTCTGGATCCAGGGATAAATTTAAGTATTAAATTATATTAATTTAAATACATTATTATAATCATTAATATAAATACAATATATACTAATAATAATTAATATAACATTATATTACTATTAAAATTGTAAAATATATTATTAATAATAATATATAATGTATTATTAATATTATAATTATAATACATTAATAATTACATAATAAATTTATTAAATTAATAAAGTTTTGACTTTTCCTACAACCTCTACCCCACAAGTGATAAAAAGAATCATGGAATGGTTTGGGTTGGAAGGGGTCTTAAAGATCATCTCATTCCAACTCCCTGCCATGGGCAGGGACACCTTGCCCTATCCCAGGTTGTTTCAAGCCCCATCCTACCTGTCTCCTCCAGGGATGGGGAGTCCACAACCTCTCTTCTCAAGGAAATACTTGTTTATCCAATGCAACTCTCAAATACCACACTGTCCATCTGGGATTATGAAGCCACTTGTCCCTAATCTCCTCTCCCCAGCCCCTTGGAGTTGGGGAGGGTTGGAAGTTGTCCTTTCCTTGTTCAGAGTGTTGTGGTGATGTTAGATAATATTTGCTGGAGGGAGTGTGATTGTATTCAATTTCTACTCTGCCAAGCTCCTTAATTCTGTACAGTTTATCCTTTGGCTGGAGCATTTCCTGATGAATGATGGTATGTGACAGGGCAAGAGGCAATAGGTTCAAGCTGAGAGAAGGTTTAGATGAGATAAAAGGAAAAAAATCCTTCCCTGTGAGGGTGGTGAGGCCCTGGCACAGGTGCCCAGAGAAGCTGTGGCTGTCCTGGATCCCCGGAAGTGCCCAAGGCCAGGATGGAGCAATCTGGGACAGTGGAAGGTGTCCCTGGCATGGATGGAGGTGGAATTGGATGGGATTTAAGGTCCCTTCCAGCCCAAACCACTCTGGGATTCTGTGACAGAAGAGCAAAGTTGATCCCACAGCATGTGGATGTTGATGTGGGAGGGGAATGCAATCCCCAAAAAAACTTGCTCACCCTGACCTTGGAGCATGCAAAGCAATTGTGTAAGTGCATTTATGGATATGGGGTTACAGGGAAAAAGGATGTTTTGGTGGAGACACAGCCACATTTCTGTCCCTCCAGGAAAGCAGGATGCAGCCAGGTTGTGTAAGAGCTGAGAGAAAAGGGATGAGCCCAAGACAGAGACAAATGAAAATCCAGGAACAGGCTGAGCTGAGGGTTCAACCTCCCCCAATATTGGTGTTGACTTGTTCCTCAACTTGTTTTTGGTTGGAAAGCCCAGGGATCACCTTAAGTGGGTGAGACACATTCCCTGCCTTGTTATCATCAGCTTCAGAGCTTGTCCTTTTCACCTTTCTGCTGCTCTCCTTGTTACCTTTAAACCTACAAGGACTGTTTTTAAAGGGATTTGCTGTGCCCAGCAGTTGTTGTAAGGGTGATGTGGCAGAGCAAGTGGAAGCTGTTTGACATATTTGGGACAGAGCTGAGACCACTAACAAGCACTTGGCTTGACAGTGACTGGGAGAGAGGCTGTTAACCTGCCTCGTACTAAAAGTACAGCTGTCTTAAGCACAGCAGGACTGTGGAATTGCTAATGAGGATTCTACCCAGGCTGGGGATCCAAAAAAATATCATTTTTATGAAACCTATCCTATTGTAAACAAGTTTGGCTTCTTTTTTTTTTTTTTTTTTTTTTTTTTTTTTCTGTCTTAGTAAATAGACACCAAGTGCTATGGAATTGCAAATGTGAAACTGAACTGTGAGGGGTAACTTTTCAGGGTAGACTCTTGCTCTATCTATTTCTCTTTAGGCCTCATTACCTTTCCCTGCAAGCCATAAATTGAATAAAGCAATGTAATAGATCCATTTCTGCCTTAATTTTTAGATGCTGTCATATGCTTTTATTGTACCCTGAGCAAGGTATGATAAACTTTGTGTGTACAGAAAGCTGGCAGGGGCTAGAAAAACAAGACAAAAGCATATAAAACTGACCTTCTTAAAAGTGTGGGCTGACAAAAGGGGAAGGAAAGGCTGCTGGGGTCAGATCTGAAGTCAACTTTTCCATAAGGTGTACTTCTAGTTGCTTAGACTTCTAACAAACCTCAAAACACTTGAGAAAATTCTTTTGTTTCCGGCTCAAAAGGGAGAGGAACAAACTGAAGGAGAAGAGGTGGTGTGTAAGTCTTGGTCCTGAGGAGATTTTGGGCTTTAGAGCTCTGCTCTGCCCCTGATTAGAAGCAGGAACCCTTGGCTTCCACCAGCAAATGGTGAAGTTCTCAAATACTCCAGCCCAGCCCCTGCAGTTACATTAGCAGAGGCTCATTTGAAGCATGAAATGAGCTGAGTGTTACCAGATTCTGTTTGAAGCTCCTGTGAAGGAAGAGGATGAGATCAGAGCTTTGACTTTTCCTACAGCCTCTACCCCACAAGTGATCAAGTGCTTGAACCTTGTGCCTGTGGTGTTGTAATCTTAGAACTGGAGGTGCAACCTCCACCTGGAGGTTCTGGACATGAGATGGGCAGGATTTGAACTGGGGATTTTTATTTATAACGTTTCCACCCTCTGCTGGTGCACAACTGATTTAAGTCAGTACGGTATAGAATCCCTCGCTAGAGGGAAAGTTGTGGAATATTGAAAAATGTGGAAATTGTGGAACGGTTTGGGTTGGAATGGACCCTGAAGATCATCCCATTCCACACCCTGCCATGGGCAGGGACACCTTCCACAGACCAGGTTGTTCAAAGCCTCATCCAACCTGGCCTTGGACACTTCCAAGGATGGTGGACACTTCCAGGTTGCTTCTCTGAGCACCCTGTGCCAGGGCCTCCCCACCCTCACAGGGAAGGATTTCTTCCCAATTTCCCATCTAACCCTGCACTCTGGCATGGGAATCCATTTTCCCTTCTCCTATCACTCCAGACCCTTGTCAATTGTCCTTCTCCATCTTTCTTGGAGCCCCTTCAGCTACTGAAAGACCACAATTAGGTCACCCCAAAGCCTTCTCTTCTCCAGGCTGAACAATCACAATTCTCTCAGCCTTCCCTCACAGCAGAGGTGTTGCAGCCCTCAAATCAAGCTGGTGTCTCCTCTGCACCCAGTCCAGCAGGAAATCTCTGGAACAATTTATTCCTGTGGTGGCAGAACCCTCTGCTGTTGCCTTTACCCCATGCTTTTCCACCCCTGTCCCAAAGCACAAAGGGAAACTGGATAATCCTCAGATCCAAGGTTAGACAAATGTTGGGCAAGGCTTCACAAAGGCCACAGTTTTGGATCTCTTTCCCTCCAGCACAAGGCCCAGCACCCAACTTGGTGCCAGATGGTTGAAGGCCACCAAAGCAGCGCTGGGCAGCCCAGAAGAATGGAACTAAAGCTGGATGTTTTATGGGGCAATAATTAAACACTGACTGGCACTCTTTCACTCCCCAAATCAGAAAAAACTTGCTAATTCCTGCCTGCTACTGGGAAAGTGCTGCTCTGTGCCTCTGGTGGTGGGGCTGCCCAGCAGCAGGGTTGTGTTTGCAGGGCTGCTGGGCAGATCCTGCTCCTTAAAATAACCTTAAAACAACCCAAAACAACCAGCAGCAAAGCTCCAGGCTCAGACTGAAAAGGGCTTTTCAGGAGCCCTTTTCACCCTGAATGGGACACACAAAATAGACGTTGGTAAATGGCTCTTGTGACTGCTGGAGAAAGGGTGAAATGATGTTCCACACATACTGTAGAATGTTGGGTGGCCTTGAGAAACCTGGTTTAGTGAAAAGTGTCCCTGATGATGGCAGAGGATTGGAAACAAGATGAAAAATATGATCTTTAAGGTCCCTTCCAAGCCAAACCATTCCATGATTTTGTGCTTTATGTTGGAGCCAGTGGAGGACTTCTTGGCACCTTTGTCTTGATGTTGTCCCTTCTTCTTCCCAACTTGCTCTGGCCCTGTTGCCTTCAAACCTGGTTTTTTTTAATCTCCTCCAGTCACCAATTTTCCTGGTGTATCCCCTGCTGTTGCACATTTCCTTGACTTTTTCACTGCCTCCTGTTCATTGCCCCATACCTGCTTCCAATTTTCCTCAGCAAAGCCAAAACCCTTGAGTTTTAAATCCTGAACTCTAAGGGCTGTTGAGCATATGCAATTTAGTTGCTTTTTCTCCTCCTCTCAAAAGGCTTATAATTTGCCTGAATTTTTGGCGATGACAAAAATGAAATGTGACACAAAAAGCTTGTCCCTCGCTCATTAAAGCCCTTGTTCTAAATCATGGGTCCGAGGCACTAAGGAAAAAAAAATGGAAAAAGCCACCAGAAAACCAGAAATTGAACAAAACAATGTGTTTATTCCCATGCTGCTTTCTGAGAAGCAGTTGGATTCACATGTTCCAAGAGAACTGTGCCCCAGGCAGACCCAGCCTAGCATGCAAACTCCTGCCCTGAACAGCCAGGGCTTGATGAATTTATAACCAACTGAAAGCAGAGCTGGGGAGAGTCAGGCAGCCTTGATAACCCTGCCTGGAGATGCACTCTTGGAAGGAAGGTTATCTCTGTTAAAAAATAGCCTTAAAAATAGCTCAAATCCTGCTGAGCTCCTGTAAGGATGTGAAGGGTGGAATGAATTCAGGCTTGCCATGTTCCAAACCCTACAAAATCCCCTTTAAACATCCCAGTTGTTCTCCACTCCACCACAACAGCACAAAGGAGGAATGGAAGCCATTCTGTGCCTTTCAGGGGTCACGGGCCATGTGGCCCTGCCCCAGCTCCACAATCAGAGCCTGAGAGAACATTGTCTGCTGGAGAACTTCCTCTGCCACACCACCCTGCTGGAACAGCACGACTGCAGCCCCAGCTCAGCCTCCAAAGGGCTGCCCTCAGCCAGCTCTGTCATTAGGACAATAAGGAATACGTATCTCCAAAGCAGCATGCCTCTTAAAAATCAATTTATTTTTAAGAATGGGTGTGATTCAACAGCTTTTTATTAAAGACTTCATCCCCTACTGTCTGTATGGTAAGGAATAAGCCTGGTGTTGATCTGGTGACTCTTTCAATGGAAGGCTGGAGTTGGCTGACCTCTATTGTATTTGCAGGGTGCCTTGATGTTGGAAGGAATGATGAATCTGACTCCATGCTCTCAGAGGGCTAATTTACTATTTTATGATACTATATTATATTAAAGAATACTACATTAAACTATACTAAAGAATACAGAAAGGATACTTACAGAAGGCTAAAAAGATAATAATGAAAAATTCATTACTCTTTCCAGAGTCCTGACACAGCTTGGCCCTGACTGGCCAAAGAGTGAAAACAACTCACAGCAGAATCCAATGGAACAATCATCTGTGGGTGAACAATCTCCAAACACATTCCAAAGCAGCAAAACACATGAGAAGCAAATGAGATAAAAATTGTTTTCCTTTTCTCTGAGGTTTCTCAGCTTCTCAGGAGAAAAATCGTGGGTGAAGAGATTTTTCAGAAAATGTGAATGTGACAGACCTCAGTGTTTTGAATAAGGTTTTATCAATGCTGGGATCTCAATATCTGCTCCTTGGCCTCTCTACCACCGGCAGTCTCACTCAGAGGGTCCCTCTGACCCACTCCTTGCCATGGAGATGTTTCCTGTGAGAGGTTAGTGGTGATTTCCAGTCTGGCAGGGGTGTGTGAGCTGTGCGACAGCCAGCACAAGAGCTTGTGTGTGGATTAGCCTGTTGGAAGAGGGCTGTGTCCTCCCAGTTTTGGGGGTTTGGAGTAGAAAAAGAGATGCAGAGAGATTATGGGATTATTTTTATCCAACTATTATTCTTCTTATTATTTTTATTTTATTGTATATATGTTTTTTATTTTTTTATTTATTATTCAATCATGGGATTATGGGATTTTTTTTCTGCCTGGCAGCTCAGGTTGTGCTCTGTTGCTTGAGGCTTCACAGTGGGTTTTGTTAGTTTTTCAAGGGTTCCACAAGGTGTAAGCAGCCTCCAAGAGAGCTGAGGAGAGACTTTTACAATGGCATGGAGTGACAGGACAAGGGGAAATGGCTTTAACTGAAGGTTTGGATTGGATATGAGGAGAAAGTCTTTGCTATGAGCCCCTGGCACAGGTTGCCCTGAGGGGTTGTGGATTCACCATTTTTGCAAGTGTTCAAGCCCAGGTTGGATGGGGTAACTTGGGCAGGTGAGAGGTCTCTGCCCATGGCAGGGGGTTGGAACTAGACTGTCTTTAAAGTGTCTTCCAACCCAAACCATTCTGTAACTTGGTGTTTTTCATGAGTTTGGCTGTGATTTGTGTAAGACCTGTAGAACTGTTATAGTTTCTGCAGTCCAAAAGCCCCACAAGCACTGGGGGATCCCCGCCATCCTTCATCCTGGATGGGAAAGAAGGAAGAAATAATAATTGTGATGCTCCACCATGGGTTCTTCTTCTTCCCTTGCTGCTTTTTCAATGTCACATCTCTGATATTGGAATATGAGAAACCCCTGCCCAGGTTTCTCTCCTCTGCCAGGGTTTCTGCTCTCCTGTTTCCTCACTGAGAGGTGCTGCCCTGTGAATAATCCTTTCTGAAGAGCATCTCTGGATAACTTTTCCTGAATTATGCTGGCTATCATAGAACTACAGAATATTCTGAGTTGAAAGGGCCCCAAAAGGATCATCCAGTGACTCCAGGCCCTGCACAGGGCACCATTAATTATTGTGCCTTCCTTTACTGTCCAAATTCCTCATTCTCTGAGCCTTAAAAAGCAGAGCATTTAATAGCAGAGTGTTTAATATTCAGCCTGGGATGAACCCAGTTCACCACCAGTTTCCTCCCCCTCTTTCCACCCCATGAGTGGTCACTTCAAATTCCAGTTATGCTGGTTGCTGGAAACTTTAAATTGGCGTTTTGGGTGGGCTGAATGATCTTCCTGAAAAGTCCTTGAAGGGTCTTGCCTGTAATAATGTTCCTCAGTGCCTGGCGTGGGTGAGCAGCTCTGAACTCCCAGCAGAGCTCCATGGTAACCAGAAATGGCATTAATAAGAAAAATCGCCACTTCTGCTCAGTCACTCTTACAAAACAGCCCTGCAGCTGGAGAAGCACATGCCTGGCTCAGGGGTGACACAGGTTCGGGCTGAAGCAGCCAACTCCACCACTTTAGTCTTCTCCAAATCCCAGGGCTTGGTCCTCCCCAAATCCCAAGGCTTAGCGTGGTCTTTCCCAAATCCCAAGGCTTGGGCTTGGTCCTTCCCAAATCCCGGGTCTTGGTCCTCTCCAAATCCCAGGGCTTGGTCTGCCCCAAATCCCAGGTCTTGGTCTTTCTTCCCCAAATCCCAGGTCTTGGTCTTTCTTCCCCAAATCCCAGGGCTTGGTCCTCCCCAAATCCCAGGGCTTGGTCCTCCCCAAATCCCAGGTCTTGGTCTTTCTTCCCCAAATCCCAGGTCTTGGTCCTCTCCAAATCCCAAAGCTTGGCTTGGTCTTCCCAAAATCCCAGGTCTTGATCTTTTTCCCCCAAATCCCAAGGCTTGGTCTTCCTTCTCCAGATCCCAGGTCTTGGTCCTCCCCAAATGCCAGGTCTTGGTCTTTCTCTCCCAAATGCCAGGTCTTGGTCTTCCTTCCCCAAATCCCAAGGCTTGGCTTGGTCCTTCCCAAATCCCAGGTCTTGGTCCTTCCCAAATCCCTGCTGAATGAGATTTCCTCTGCAGAACTTCCAGAGTGAGTTTGAAAATGCATCAAGAAAGGGAAGGAATGAGCACGTCCATGCCATGGCTGTTCCAGGTATCCCTCACACATTTGGGACTGGAATTTCTTAAAAAAAAAACCCCCAAACCACTCTTTGATTCGGATTTCATCATGACCATCTCTCTGCTGCTGTTAGTGTGGGATGGAGGAGCCAGCAGGACAAAAGATAAGTAAATGGTATTTCCTCAAAGCCACAATATTTCCATTTGTCATCAGAGGCTTGTGATAGCTGGCTAGGGTTGGTCAGATTTATTTTTAATTTATTTTTTTTATCTACTCTTACTTTCAAAGGCTGACAGGACATCCTGGACTCTTGAAGCTGGTTGGGTTTCCAGGATTTTTTTGCTGTTGCCTCTAAAAACCTAGAAAGGCTTCAACTTCTGTGCTGGAAGAGTCGAGTATTTCCCTTACAAACTCCACATGAAGGGGAGGAGACCAGTTCTTGTCTACTGAAAATGCTCTTCAGTGCCTAAAAGCTGACCAGACAGTGCAAGAATTACCTTTAAATCACAGATTTCAGAGAAGTTTGGAGCACTGAATTTCTGTCAGCAGCAACAGAATTCAGTTGCTGATTTTTATTTAATCATTTTGCTCATGCAGAGCAGAGAAACAGTGAACCTGAGTGAGGGTAACTCTGAAGCTGTAAATACTTATTTCTGACAATTTAAGGCCTTTTTTGGTGTGTTTCTGGTAATGAAGATGATCTAGGTTCCCTGAAGAGCTCTGACAAGCCACAGTAGTGCTCCAGACCATATCTTATTTAAATGTGTGTGTGACTCCCATCTTGATGATCAGGAGATGAAAACAGCCCTGAGAAGGAAACTCTGCTGGAAAAGCATTTGGAAGTGAGATCTTTCCTTTATGAAAAGCCTAAATTATTTTCCCTGCTGAATTATCTTTGATTTTTTTTAAAACATGCTGAATTATCTTTGATTTTTTTTAACCTGCTGAATTATCTTTGATTTTTTTTTAACTGGCTTTTCTCCATGAGTACGTTATGATGACACTTAAATAACACTTTATATGTCAAAAGCACTAAGTGTGCATTAAATCCTCCTGTATCTATGAGGAAATAAGACTTCTGGCTACTGGCAAAAAAAAAAAGAATGTGATGCTTTTTGGTATTTGAGTCATTTATTACCTAAAATAGTACAAGATGGAGGTCTGGCAGGGATTTATGCAGCCCAAGTGTGACACAGATATCCAGGAAGGAGACCAATCCAGGCAGGCACAGGAAGGTTGGGATGATGAGCATTAATTCCCCCAGGCAGTTTTCTATTAACACTGTTCCTTGAGTAATTTTCAGCTGGAGCTTTTGCCTCACTCATCTCTGTGGGTATATTAAATAGTACATGGTGTACCAGAGGCTGAGAGATGGTTTGTAAGGAAGGGATGTGTGGATCCTTTCCTAGCAGATCAGAATTAGCAAAATACAAAGATAAATACAAGTTGTGTGAGGGCGATATTAGTCTTGCTCAAGCTGGTATTAAATAAACAAAAAGGGTGATTTTTTTTAAAGCAAACCTGCTTTGGCAGAGGAGAAAAAGATATTTTTAAATTCCATCCTCAGCACTGTGCATTTGTGGGTGACAGCTCCTTTCTACTGAAGGAAGTAAAGTCTGAATATTAATTCTGTGATTGCACGTTTTGTGTTTGTTTTGTCTTCACTGCCATGACTTCACCCCCTTTCCTCAGCTGATACTGATGACTTGTTAGCTTGGTTAATCCCTTGTCCTCTCTGAAAACATTGGATTTTTCAGCTGCTCTACCAAGCTGAGAGCCAGGTTCATCATTAATTCCTCCTGTGGATGCTTTACCCATCTCAAGTGCTCCTTATCCCCACAAATTATTTTTGAGGAGCTTCTTTAGTCCTGTGAGTCCCTCTGCTTTTTCCTCCAGTTGCCATTAGCTGGAAGGAGGATTTCAGCTCTTTTCATGCTGACAGATACATCAGTAAATTGTCACTTCCCTGCAGAGCTAAAAATCTGCCTCTGAAGTGTGGAGCTGACTTTCAACCTGAGCTTGGCATGGTTTAATCTTAATGTGGTGCATTCTGCACACCAAATGACCCCAACCCTCCTGTTCAGCTCTTCCAGGGTGCCCTGTGGGCCATGAATTTCCCATATTTTGCTTCCTAAAAGATCCTTTTGCCCTCTGCAGTTTCAACCTTGTAGGGGGTGGATTGTTTATTTATCTATATATTTTTTTTTAAATATACAGGCATCTTTTTATAGTGTCTTCTTCTGGCCACACAAACACCTTGCCTGTGGGCGTTTTTAATTATGATACTCTTGATGTACTCCAGCTGCTTTAGGAGCTGGGATGGTGTTTGTCAGGAATACCTGCCCCTGAAAACAGAGCAGTTGAAAGCTGGGGCTCTTAGGAAAACCCAATTGCTTAGAAATAGGAGTAACTTTGCTTTCATCTCAAAAAAAAAAGCAATAGGTGAAGGCTCTGCAAATCCATCACTCTGCACAGAGCAGCAAGAAACCAAATCTTATCACACAACCATGGAATGGTTTGAGTTGGAAAGAACCTTAAAATTCACCCAGTGCCACACCCTGGGATGGGCAGGGACACCTTCCACTGTCCCAGGTGGCTCCAAGCCCTGTCCAGCCTGGCCTTGGGCACTGCCAGGGATCCAGGGGCGGCCTCAGCTTCTCTGGGCACCCTGTGCCAGGCCCTCAAAACCCTCACAGGGAAGAATTTATTCCTAATATTTCATCTAAACCTTTCTTCCTTCAGTAGAAGGCCACTCCCCCTTGTTCTGTCCCTCCATCCCTTGTCCCAAATCCCTCTCCAGCTCTCCTGGAGCCCCTCAGGCCCTAGAAAGCTGCAGTAGGTTCTCCCTGGAGCCTCCTCCATCACTGTGGTTGTCATCCCATGCTCCGTGGACAATTTGGTGTTTGGAATACTCTGAATCCTTTTCCCTCAGGGAAATCTCCAGAACATTTCCTTGGAGAGATTATTACCATAGAGTTTTCCCCACATGGATGGACAGAAAGGACTCCTTCATGTGCAGGGCCTCCCCACCATCACAGGGAAGAACTTATTCCTAATATTCCATCTAAACCTTCCTTCCTTCAGGAGAAGACCACTCCTCCTTGTCCTATCATTACAGTTCCTTGTCCCAAGTCCCTCTCCAGCTCTCCTGGAGTCCCCCTAGGCCCTGGAAGGCTGCAGTAAGTTCTCCTTGGAGCACTTGGAGTTGGTTCTCCTCCAGCACTGTGGTTGTCATCCCATGCCCCATGGGCAGTTTGGTGGACCCTGATGTTGATGCTGGAGCTCTGCCTCCTGTTCAGGGATGGGGGAAGGTGTGATGCAGGCACTGCCTGGAGCACAGCAGAGGTTCTTGGAGGAGAAAAGGTCTGTGAGTGCAGCCCTGACCTTGACTCCAAGTTCACAGCAGATAAAAAGGAGCTGGAGGGCGTTCAGATGTCATGAGCATGCCAGGGCTGTTGGGTCTCTCCAGCTCTGCAGATGAGGGAATGTGCCAGTGACATGTTTTTGGAGGAGTCTGAAAGGACAGGCTGGTTTGATATTTAAATCTGCATCTGGGGAGGCAGCAGAGCTGTGTGTCTTGGAGGGGAGTGTGAGTTTATTTGCTTGGAGCCACCACTTGTAGTATGAAATGGGAATTTGGAGAGCAGCTCTCACAACAGCTCCAGTGGCAGATGTGGGGTGGGGCTGATGCTTATTTAATGAGCTCTGAGTTTAAATGTTCAGTGTAGGAACCCAGCTCTGCTTGCACACCCCCTGTGACCCCCCAGGGCCTTGGGTTGCTGAGCTCCTCTTTCATTGCAGCTTTTGCTTGTACTCACAAGGTGTGGAAGAACTGAGGGGAACCTTGAAAAAGGTGTCCTGGAGAGCAGCACTGAGAGCTTGGCCTTGCTTTTCACTTCTGAGGGATTTGGGGAGATTTTGAAGCATAAGCTGCTTCAAAAACCTATAACTAAAACTGTAAGTTCAAAACTATAACTTCAAAATTGTAACTAAAACCTAAGATCATTGGTTTTTTTTACCTCCACGCTGTGAGAAGGAGCAACCTTGTATAAGTTATCCAGAAGCTCCTCCTGAGATGACACAAGGTTGGACAGGGCAGCTTCAAATACATCTGCAACACGATTTCAGACAAAAAATTCTATATAAATGTGATTTTTAGCTGCATCTAGAATCCAACCAAGAGCCAATCTGGCATTGGCAGCTCCAAAATAATCTGTGGTGGAGTTTTTTGTTTTGGTTTTGGTTTTTTTTTTTGTTTTTTTTTTTTTGTGTGTGTGCTGTCTCACTATGAATAAATATAAACAGTCTTCTCCATCCAAGTGTAAGCAAAAGCAGAGCAGGGGATTATAAAAAGTTAACACCCACCCTATTTTGCCTGGAAACCTCCTAGAAAATAAACAGTGCTGCATGATAGACTTGTAAATAGTTCAGTCTACTTTCCCCACTGATGATGAGAGTGGATGGAGAGGAAAAAAACATGTTTAATGCCTCTGTTGTCTTGTTGACTTCTGCCCAAACTGTGGAGAACCTGGAGCACTCAGGTACAGCCTTAAAATGAAAATATTGATATCTACCTGCCTAAAACAAGCTCTGGGACTCCCTAGTGGTCTCACCCAGCTATCCATAGGTTAGGTTTAGGAGTGTGAAGGTAAAATCATTGCTCTGGTCACTCATGAGGTAATGCTGCCAAAATCAGGAATGAAATCTGCTCCTGAGGTTCAGTTATTAGGGAACAGTGGTGGTAGTAAGGCTTGTGTTAAATGACCACAACAATTTAATACCTGCTTATGTTACCAGGCATTACCTTGATAAAGCCACACTGGTATCATCTGAGCACTTAAAATGTGATTTTTACTGAAGGACCCCCTCAGGGTGAGGCTGTATCTCCATGACACAAAATCACCTCTCAGGCCTCTGAAATTGCCTGTGGGGAACTGAGACTCTGACCAAAACCACCCTGGTCCTCTTCAATGGCACTGGGGGAAGGTGCCATGTGACATTTGGGGCTTTAATATTGGATAATATCCATGGATTTTTACTCAGGAGAGTGGAGCCAGGTGGGGATCAGGCTCTCCTCACAAGGAACAAGGGACAGGATGAGAGGAAATGGCCTCAGGTTGTGCCAGGGGAGGTTCAGGTTGGATATTAAGGAAAATTTTCTCATTTTCAAAATTTCCTCAGTTAAGGAAAGGGTTGCCCAGGGGAGTATTGGAGTCACCAGTCCCAGAAGGATTTAAAAGATAAATTTAAAAGATAAATTGAAAAGAATTTTTCACAGCAGGGCATCCCCTTCATGGGTTTAACAAGGATAAGGTCTCCATAGTTTTCACATCTTGATGGCCCTTCAGTTAATTAATTAATGCCCCTGGAAGTTCTGGTCTCAAACATTCCTTCCATCTTCTCTGGCCCTGGTGCTTCTTTCCAATCAAATGAACTTGGAGCTGAAATGCAAAACAACTCTTTGGAATTAAAGCTTCTGAAATTTAAAGCACTGCAAAAGCCATGCTGGATTGCAAGACAGGTCTGTGTCTGCAATCCCCCTCTAAAAATGCTCCCATGTGAGTAATTTCTGCTTATTAAAAATCTAAAATTAACCCCTGGGATAACGCTCTGTGTTACAACTGGAGAACAAACTCTTCTCCTTCTGAGGCACTGAATGTTTTAATCCCTGTGGACTCCCTCCCTTGTGACACATCTTGGCAATTTATAGCAGAGCTGAGAGTTTTTTAAACTTGGGCTCTTTCTAGCTAAAAAGTCCAGTTTTACATCTGACAGACTTTTAATTGGGGGTGTGTGAAAGCAATCTCAGATTTATCCCTGCACAATCCAACCAGGCAGGAGTTCAGGACCACTTCAGAGGGATTTTAGCCCAGTGATCCTGGCTGGGGGTTTGGTGGCCAAGTGGCCCTGAGAAGCTGAGATGGCACGACAAGGAGGTTGTGACAATGATGTGTGAGGCTGGGGAGGCCCCAAGATCTTAAATCGTGTGTGTGTCACCTCACAGGAGGCTTTGCTGTGAAACAAAAGATGTCAGGGCAAGGCCAAGGGGAGATTTGGCAGAGCTGAGAGGAGCAACACCACATAAACCATGTGGTCCAACGTTGCACTTGATGGTCTGGGAGGTGTTTTCCAAAGTAGCTGAGTCTCTGTGCCTGTTCTGGGCCTTGTTTAGTTGGGCTGGGAATGGTGTGGTGCTCAAGGTCCCTCCTCTCGTGGCTGTGATTCCTTGAGAAGGCTGACCTAGAACAGAGGCTGGACAGAATTAAAAAAAACAAAGCCGAGATTTATTAGGAGGCCTCAATGGATCCACCTTGGGCAGCACAAGAGCCCAGCCAGGGCTGCACCCCCGGTGAATCAAAATGGTCACAAAAACGGATGACCAGTCACAGGGTCTCACACTTTTATAAGTTCTGCCACATTTGCATATTGGAGTTAATTGTCCAATTCCAGCTTTAGCCCATGCAGTCCCATCCTTCTTGTTTTTCTCTCTCCAGCCCATGGTGTTTGTACTCTTGGGCCTGAGATTTGGATCATTTGTCCTTGGTGCCCAGCTGGAGCAGGAATTGTTTTGTCTCCCTGCTCTGTGCAAAGAGCTCACCATCCCCTCATATGAAGCCCAGACCCACACACTAAAGCAGCACAGAATCTGAAAAATATAAAAGCCAAAACCTGAGGCATCCGCTGTACAAACCCTCTGCCTCCAGAATCGCCTCAGCCACACCGAGGTGCTGACACTGGGACATGTTGCCTCTCCAGAAAGCTCCTCAGGAGGAAAAGCAGAACCCTACAGCCCAGTCCAACCCCAGATGTGCAGAGCAGGAGTCCCATGGTGCAGGACAAAGCAGGCCCTGCTGTGCTGTGAGTCCTGCTGGGGCTCCCTTTCTTGTGCAGTGACCCCCTGAAGGAGGCCGTGCCCCTCCTGGGGCTCCTCCTTTGTGTGGAAGAGTTAAGTTAGCAGCACAAACACAGTCTGGACTTTCCATAAAACCCATTTGCTAAGCGGTGGCTTTCTCAGTGGTTTCACAGAGTGCCCCTCCCTGATCCTTATCCCTCCCTGGGGGTCTCTTTGATGTAGCAAAGCCCATTTTGATAAATTCAAGATGTTTGAATTTGATGATTTGACCTTGCTGCAAAGTGCATTGAAGTGCAGCTACCTCCTGAAATTACCTTGGTCATTGTCTTGGTGTTGGTCACCCCTGAGGAAGGGTCTGTGTGCCAGCATGGAGTGAGCAGGGGGATGTGAAATATCCCCAGGGTTGTTGTCCCTCATCCCCTCAGGCCACCTCTGCCTCTGTGCCCTGTGCTTGCTGCTCATGGGCACCAGTGGCCCTGGATTTTGGAGTTTCTCAGGATTCCTGGGGAGATCCAAGGGGTCCCCCATGCCCAGGGTCCCTGCCCCCTTGCAGGCCAGCTCTGCCTGAGGGTCCCAGGGGATCCTGGGGGTCCCACATGTCCAGTGTCCTCATCTTCTCTCAGGTCAGAGCAGGGGATTATAAAAAGTGAACACCCACCCTGTTTTGCCTGGAAATGTCTTAGAAAATAAACAGTGCTGCATGATAGACTCAACTATTTCCAAGTCTACTTTCACCACTGATGATGAGAGTGGATGGAGAGGAAAAAAAACATGTTTAATGCCTCTGGTATCTTGTTGACTTCTGCACAAATTCTGGAGAACCTGGAGCACTCAGGTGAAGGTTCATGGCTAGCCTTAAAATGAAACTATTGATGTCTACCAGCTCTGCTGTCTGCCTAAAACAAGCTCTGGGACGTCCTGGTGGTCTCTCCAAGCTCTCCATAAGGTTGGGTTTAGGAGTGTGAAGGTAAAATCATTGTTCTGGTCACTCATGAGGTAATGCTGCCAAAATCAGGAATGAAATCTGCTCCTGAGGTTCAATTGTTAGGGAACAGTGGTGGTAGTCCAGGCCTCTGCCCCCTGAGCTCCCTGTGGGTCCCCAGGGGTGTTCCAGTGGTCCCACCTGCCCAGCATCCCTGTGTCCTTATCCCAGCTGTGCCTGAGGGTCCCTCATGCCCAGGCTCATAGGGTAATGGACATTGTCACTGATAAAGTCAGGGAGCAGAGCAGGCTGAGTGTTGCTTCCACCACTACAAAAAAAACCAACACTCTTGGGTTGTCCAGGAGCCTTCTGGTTTCCCTCAGAGGACCACACCAGGAGAAAAATACCCAGGTGGCTTTCATGGCTCCATCTGGAGAAGTGAGAGGCCAGGACAGGTGGGTGAGGACCCTTCCAGAGGTGAGGCTGGTTTTAGGGTTGGTGCTGTGGCCCTGGTGCCCCTCAGAAGAGGGAACGGCCTGCACTGGGGGGATTGTTACTATGGCAGCACCTGGCCTCCAATCAAGATTTAAGGAAGTGATCTCCACCACTGGTCAGTAGAGAAGGAGTTGATGAACAGAACTTTAGGAGGAGCCAAAGGGTTAAAAGGCAAAACCTCCATTGTGTGGATGAACACATAGTGGGGAAAATCCTTTGCTCTTGACACCGTAATATTTTCTTTATTCAGTCTTCTGCTGTATTTTTGATAAGGTTTTAATAAAACTTTTAAATTTTTTTGAAAGTGAGGATCATTTCTCACAACCACAAAGAACTTTTGGTCCTTAGTGGTGTTTGTATCATCATTTTAGAGTGCAGGGAACATCCTGACTGTGAGAGTTCAGGTACAGCAAGCATGAAAGCAGCCTGGTGTGACAGGTGAGTAATGTGATGAACAATCTCACAATTAAAAGGCAAATATCATGCATAGATGTTAAGAGAAGTTTTATAGATTTATATTTTACTCCCCTTCTGTTTTTATCAGGGGTTATCTGGGTTTGGGACAATTGGGAGGGTGGGATTGTTACTACATCAACATCTGACCTTCAATCAAGATTTAAGGAAGTGATCTACACCACTGGACAGCAAAGGAGTTGATGGACAGCAGGGAATAAAGGGTTAAGAGGTGAAACCTCCATTGTGTGGGTGAGCACATGGTGGGAAAAATCCTTTACTCTCAACACCATAAAATTTTCTCTATTCAGTCTCCTGCTGTATTTTTGATAAGATTTTAATAAACCTTTAGATTTTTTTGAAAGTGGGGATCATTTCTCACAACCACAATGAACTTTTGGTCCTTAGTGGTGTTTGCAGCATCATTTTAGAGTGCAGAGAATATTCTGAGTTGGAGAATTCAGGTGCAGCAAGCATGAAAACAGCCTGGGGTGATAGGTGAGTAAAGTGATGAGCAATCTCACAATTAAAAGGCAAATATCATGTACATATGTTAGGAGAAGTTTTATAGATTTATAGTTGTTTTTTACCCACCCCTTGTGTTGTTATCAGGGGTTACCTGGGTTTGGGACATTTGGGAGGGTGGGATTGTTACTACAGCAACATCTGACCTCCAATCAAGGTTTGAGGAAGGGATCTCCACTACTGGACAGCAGAGAAGGAGTTGATGGACAGAACTTTGGGAGGGGCCAAAGGGTTAAAAGGCAAAACCCCCATTGTGTGGATGAACACATGGTGGGGAAAATCCTCTGCTCTGGATGCAATAACATTTTTTGGGGTTGGGATGGTTGAGGGGTACAGGGGTGGCTTCCATAAGAAGTTGCTGGAATTGTCCCCATGTCCCATGGAAGGCTCCAAGGTGGACCCAGGAAGAAGGGAGGGCTGTGGGGAAGGTGTTGCTAAGATTTACGTTTACTTCTCCTTGCCCTGCTCTGATTTGATTGGCAATAAATAAAACAAACTGCCCTGAACTGAGTCTGCTTTTCCCTTGATTTAACCAGTGAGGGATCTCTGCCTGCCCTGGTCTCAACCTTGAGCTTTTTGTTGTGTTTTCTCTGCCTTGTCCAGCTGGGGAGGGCGGTGACAGATCTGCTTTGGCACCCACTCAGGGTCAGCCCCACCACAAGCCCAAATACCTCAAGGCCAGCTCAGGGCTGGGATCTGGGGCTAAAGGCTGCAGAAACTGGGGCAAATGTGCAAAGGGATTTTTAACTGAAGATTAAATAGCTGCAGAGATTTTTCTGCAGAGTGCTTTGTTCTGTCTACACCTGCTTAGATTTCTTTGGATCTGAGAAACACTTGAGGGAAAATTTGCCCAGATTGCTTTTTTAGGCACCTTAAAGTCTATTATGGATAGAGGGTCTTTCTGCAAGAGAACAATTTGAGAGCAGAAATTTGAAAAAAAATTATTGACTGTGAGGCTGGTGAGGCCCTGGCACAGGGTCTGGATCCCTGCAAGTGTCCAAGGCCAGGTTGGACAAGGCTTGGAGAAACCTGGATTAGTGAAGGTGTCCCTGAGTGGCAGTGGATGCTCTCTAAGGTCCCTTCCAACCCAATTAATTCCATGACTCTGTAATATCCATGTTTAAAAGCAGCAGATGCATTTATTTTGTGCCTGGGGCTCACATCAGCTCACAGCCTCAAGAGCAGACTCTGAGGACCTGCTGCCTGCTCCCTCTGCCAGCTACTTGATTATATCCAAGAATTAAATGAGTTTGTGCTGGGAATATTGTGGCACTCCAAACTGACCCCCTTAATTGGGATCTGCCTCACAGACAACCTTGCTTTGTGATAAATGACAGCATTTCTTGTGCACACTTCTTTTTATTTTTATTCTTCTTCTTTCCCCTCCATCCCTATAAGCCAGAATGGGGAATTTGCTGTTTTCAGCTGCAGGTTTCTTCCCTGATGCTCCTGGTAGGGATGGCCCATGTCTGTGGGCAAAAAAAGGAATGGGATTGGGGGTTTTGGGGTTATCCAAGCAAGGAAGGAGCCACAGGCCATTGGGAGGAGGAGGAGGAGGAAGAATCATCCAGATGCATTGCTGGGTGTGCAGAGAAGTAAAGTTTGCTCCTGTTGTTGAACTTGGCTTTATCTTTATCCTCCAACCCTTTTTTCTTGATGCTCAGGAGCTGGGGGATGCCCTGGGGTATCTCCTCAGGAGATGCAGAAAGGATGAGCTGCTTTTGGGATGCTCCCAGGTGCCCTTTTAGCTTTGTTCCACTGCTCACACACAGCCCTGGGGCTGTCCAGGGATGTGGGGAATTGTCCTTGGTGTGTCCCCAGGTGGGGCTGCAGCACAAACAGCTGCCATGACCAGGGAGCTGCTGAGTTCCCCTTGGAGCTCCTTGCAGACCTTGGAGACCTTCCTGCTCAGAGATGGTGGCCCTTTCCTGGATATTTTTGGAGGATTTGTCCCCCACAGCCCTGTAAAACTCCTGCAGATCAGCCCAGCCTTGGGCTGCTGTGGTGGAGAAGGAAAAAAACATTTCTGCATTGGGATAAGGTGGTGGAGTGTCCCATGGCCATGGTCAGGTCTGCCAGGGGAGGTGGTGAGGGCAGAACTGGTGGCAAGCACTGATTTGGGGTGAGGCTGGAGACTGGGAAATTTTGGGATGGGAGAGCCTAAGGAGCAGAAGGAGGGCTTGTCCCAGCATGGGCTGGATGAAAAGTGCCTTGAAAAGTCCTGATTGGTGTGATGGGGATAAATCTCATGTTCTGTTTTGTCACAGTGCTGAGTGCCCTGTGGGTCAGGTGATGTGCTGGGGCTGAGGTTTGTGTCCTGCACAGCTCCAGGGTGGCTGAAGGAGGAGCTGGAGGGATTTTGGGATACTCTGGATAGCTCCAGAGCTCGCTGGTTCTGCAGCATCCTCCATGCTCCTGCTTCAGGTACGTGGGCAGCAGCCCAAGCTGGCCATGCTTGGGATCCCCTCAGCCCTCAGAAGTTTGGACTGGCTGGGAGCTGTTCATGAAAAGTGCTTGGAACCCACCCAAAAATTGCTGGCCTTGAACTTCTGGAGAGCTTCCAGCCCTCAGGGATGCCACTAGAGGAGGTTTGCTTTCCCCTTTTCCTGTGCCAACAAACCCTGTTCCAGACTGTAACGTTGTTAAGAGGGGGGCTCTGGCAGCTTTGGGGTCTCTTGGGTCTTGGGGGCTGCCTGGTGACCCCAGCTGGGGTGTCCCCATCCCATTCCCAGCACTCCCATCCCATACTGGGAAGGGAAATGCCACCATGAGGGCACGTGGAAATCCTGGCTGAAAAGTGCAGGAATTGTAGAGCCTAGAGGGGATTTTTGCTTTTCCTGTCCTGATCCCAGCCCACATCAGCCTGCTCAGGGACGATTTATTGGAATTATGCCTCTGCATCTCTTTAAAGCACCTTCACCTCCTTCAAAGCACCTCAACTGCTTCCCTCAGAGCTCCCTGTTCTGCTCTGCTTTGTGCCTGCTGAAAAAAACTCTTCCAGATGGTTGAAATCACTGCAAATCACCTCTCTTTGGAGCAGAGGTGCTGTTGCTTCCTCAAGCACCAAACTTTGGGAATATTTCATTTTTTTTTGTGCGTGTTAGCCACAAGTATTCTGTTGGGATAATGACTGGATAATTATTTAACCTCTTTTGAGTTTTGTGGTGCTAATCAACCCTGTCTTCTTTAATCTGGGCTCCAGTGTTGTGAATGGGGCATGATTTACAGGGAGGAGAGGGGGCATAAACTTGTGTTATTGAGCCAAATTTGCTTAACCTCCCTGAAATAGCCTGTGAAGGTTGTGTTGCCCCAGGCCACAGCTGATCCTCTTTGTGCTGCTGGAGATCTGAAGGGCTTTGTCTGATCTGATCTCCCTTTGATTGAGGGTTCTCTTGGTTACTGGGACTGCAGGGAGGAGTTTCTGCCTTACAAATCATGAAATAATAAAAATCTCCAAGGGGCACAAGGGAGGAGACTGAATAGCGTGGTCAAAGGTGGGGAAAAAAGAAATATTATGGAGATTTTTTTTGCTTAAAAATCTAACACCATGCAGAGCTGCAGGTCTCCCTGCTGCAGGATTTTTGGAGATGCTGAAATTATCTCAGAGGATGAGTGAGCCCTCCTGTGAGGGGCATGTTTTAAATCCTCGGAGGACACCTTAGGAAGCCTCTCCATAGGCTGAGAAGCTCCAAAAGCTCTTTAATGTGTATTTGTTGGTAGTTTTTATCCAATCCAGGGCTCTGGGCTGGAGCAGATTCATGGATCAGTAAAAGGAGCAGGTTTTACCATCCTGAGATGCCTTTTTCCCTCTCCATACCCATCACCAGTAACTCCCATTGTGTTCAAAGGCTGGCAGCACCTCAGGGAGCCCCTCCATAGGCTGGGAAGCTCCAAAAGCTCTTTAATGTGTATTTGTTGGTAGTTTTTATCCAATCCAGGGCTCTGGGCTGGAGCAGATTCATGGATCAGTAAAAGGAGCTGGTTTTACCCTCTTGAGATGCCCTTTTCCCTCTCCATACACATCACCAGTAACTCCCACTGTGTTCAAAGGCTGGCAGCCCACAGTGCTCCAGGCTTTTGCTTTCTCTGCAGAACCAAAACCTTAATGGGATGTTTGTTTGGGAATTGTGGCCAGGAACACTCACCCTGGGTGGATGTTGCAAGGAGAGGGGCTGAGCCTTTAGCTCCTCATGGTTTTCACAGGGCTTGCTCAACTCTCCCCTCCCAGTTTCTATTTCTTGCTGCTGATCACGACAGAGGAAATGTGCCAGGTGAACCTTTTAGTGTTTCAGAAAGTCAGATAATGACCTTGAACCCAGCCAGGATGGTGCTGTCAGCACCTCAGGGTGTTTTGTGTGATGGGGACACTGCCACTCAGTGATTTCAACCTTTTTAATGAGTGAGGCTGGATGCAGCCTGGTGTCCCAGCCCACACCAGATCCGGGCAGGGATGAGCTGGATATGGGCTGGAATCAACCATAAATTGGGCCAGACTTTCCTGAGCTGCAGGATGTTCCTTGGGCAAGAAGGGATAAGATTTTGGAGTTCTCTAGAGCTGTCAGATCTTTCCCTTGCTCAGGGTAGAATTTAAATCATTGAATTGCAGAATATTCTGAGTTGGAAGGGGCCCACAAATGTGGCATTCACATTTTCTGGAAAAATCCCTTCACACAGGATTTTTCTCCTGGGAAACTCAGAAGCCTCAGAGAAAAAGGAAAACAATAATTATCTGATTTGCTTCTCCTGTGTTTTGCTCATGTGGAATGTGTTTGGAGATTGTTTACCCTCAGGTGATTGTTTCAGTGGATTCTGCTGTGAGTTGTTTTCACTCTTTGGCCAATCAGTGCCAAGCTGTGTCACAAGTTTTCATTATTATCTCTTAAGCCTTCTGTAAGTATCCTTTCTGTACTCTTTAGTATAGTTTAGTATAGTATTCTTTAATATAACATAGTATCTTAAAATAATAAATTAGCCTTTTGAGAACACGGAGTCAGATTCATCATTCCTTCCTGCCATGGGGCACCCCACAAATACAATACACAAGGATCATCAAAGTCCAACTCTTGGCCCAAGAATTTCACCCTGTGGCTGAGAGGGTTGTCCAAACACTTCTGGAACCCTCTCAGGCTGTGGCTGAATTGGTTTTGGTATGGGGACAGAACCAGCCTATCTCTGATAGGACAGAGTTCCCTTCTCCTTCCTCCTGCTGGGGAAAAGAAACCAGGGATGTGACATCTGGGGAGAGCTGCTTGTGGTGAAATCACACAAACTCAGCTCAAACCCTCAGTGAGGGCTTATTGCTAAAACCACCAGGGGCACCTTACTGATCAGTGTGGACCAGGCTGGAATATCCCCATCCCAATGAATGCCTTGAGCCCAGAGAAGTGAGAGAAGCCCTGCAGGGATTTGCATCACTCACCCAATATCACCACAATGAACTTTTGGTACTTAGTGGTGTTTGTAGAATCATTTTAGAGTGCAGGGAACATCCTGACTGTGAGAGTTCAGGTACAGCAAGCATGAAAACAGCCTGGTGTGAGAGATGAGTAATGTGATGAGCAATCTCACAATTAAAAGGCAAATATCATGGATATATGTGAGGAGAAGTTTTATAGATTTATATTTTACCCACCTCTTGTGTTGTTATCAGAGGGTGATCTGGGTTTGGGACATTTGGGAGGGTGGGATTGTTACTACATCAACATCTGACCTTCAATCAAGATTTAAGGAAGTGATCACCACTGGACAGCAAAGGAGTTGATGGACAGCAGGGACTAAAGGGTTAAAAGGTGAAACCTCCACTGTGTGGATGAGCACATGGTGGGGAAAATCCTCTCTTCTTGATGCCAATATTTTCTCTATTCAGTCTCCTGCTGTATTTTTGACAAGGCTTTAATAAACCTTTCGATTTTTTTGAAAGTGAGGATCATTTCTCATAACCACAATGAACTTTTGGTACTTAGTGGTGTTTGCAGCATCATTTTATAGTGCAGAGAACATTCTGACTGTGAGAGTTCAGGTGTAGCAAGCATGAAAACAGCCTGGGGTGATAGGTGAGTAAAGTGATGAGCAATCTCACAATTAAAAGGCAAATATCATGGATATATGTTAGGAGAAGTTTTATAGATTTATATTTTACCCCCCTTGTGTTGTTATGGGTTTGGGACATTTGGGAGGGTGGGATTGTTACTACATCAACATGTGACCTTCAATCAAGATTTAATGAAGGGATCTCCACCACTGGACAGACAACAAGGAGCTGATGGACAGAAGGGACTGAAGGGTTAAAAGGGGAAACCTCCATTGCATACATGAGCACATGGTGGGAAAAATCCTTTGCTCTCAGCACCATAATATTTTCTCTATTCAGTCTTCTGCTGTATTTTTGATAAGGTTTTAATAAACCTTTTAATTTTTTTGAAAGGGAGTATAATTTCTCACAACCACAATGAACTTTTGGTCCTTAGTGGTGTTTGTAGCATCATTTCAGAGTGCAGGGGACGTTCTGATTGTGAGAATTCAGGTGTAGCAAGCATGAAAACAGCCTGGCTAAGCTGGAGGGGAGCCTGGAGCCAGAAGGGGGCTGGCAATGAACTGCTGTGGTGTTTCAGCCTCTAATCAATAAATACTTGTAATGGCAGGCAAACTCTCTATTAAAAAGCTTTGAGAGTGTCTGTTTTGTCTCCAGGCTGAAAACAGCCGTGCCAGGGCAGCAGCCTCCCTGATTTGCTCCTGCCTTTGTTAGCTCCCCTGTTTGTGGCAGCAGCTCAGGGGGTGCCTCAGTGTGATGGGCAGAGAAGGTGATGAGGGGATGGAGTTCATGTCCCCCATGAGCTGGGACAGGAGGGGTCCTCAACCAGCCTGAAGTGCTCTGCATGGACAGGGAGATGAGGGAGATGTGAATGCAGCTTCTCACCTCAACATTTTTATGTTTTATTAGGGAAGAACTGCTCAATGAGGGCTTGGCGCGTTTGTGGATAAAGACAAAAATATCACAAATTCCCAGCTGAGGTTGGATGGGACTTGGAGAAACCTGGGATAGTGGGAGGTGTCCCTGCCCATGGCAGGGTCTGGATTTGGATCTGGATGAGCTTTACCATCCCTTCCAACCCAAACCACGATTCCCTGATACCTGAAGGAGTTTTTGGCCAGGTGGATCAGTGTGGTTGGTCCAGGGAGGGGATCAAGGTCAGTTTTGGCTGCTCTGGAAAAGGCACCCTTGGAGCTCTCCTTCCCAAAGCTTAGAGCTGTGTGGGGTGACAATAAACCAAATCACTTAAAGATCCTCCTCTGAGCAGCACTGGGCATTAGTTGGTGGAATAACATCGACTCTGACCCTAATTTTGACAGCTTATCTGGTTCCCAGCAGGCTTCAGTGCTCAGAGACAAAATCATCTGAGGCTGGTGCTGTCTTGTGGGAAGCAAATGCTGCAAAGAGAGGAGTTGTTTCTCACTCTGGAACCAAAACATTTCCCAAATCAAGCCGCTGCCCAGCTTATCAGGGTGTAAATACATTCTCCTGTGGGAACAGGAACTGCAGGCCATTCTGAGCTGAATCTTGCTGCCTCTCTTCATATCAGTCTGCTGCAGTTTCTCAGACACTGGAGGTCTGCAGAGGGTTTGAAACGCATTATTTTCCTCATCTGTCTTCTTCATGGGGGAGGCAGCAAAGACCTTGGACTACCAAGAATGTTTGGTTTCATTCAGAGCTGCTTTCTGGTGGGTGTTCCACCACTGCTTTTATTCCTTTTCTCAGAAAACCCCTTGTTTTGGTGCTTCTGGAGCTGAAAGCTCAGAAATCACTCCACAAACCCATCTTTGGGGATATTTCAAACTGGTTGAGCTCTTGGGGGTGTGCACCACCCCCCAAAAAAAAAGGAAGGCCAGAATGTTGTGATAAAGGAATTGTGCTCCTGACGTGTTTTATTCTGTCCTTGGGTGTAATCTCTTGCCACATCCTGGGACTTGAGGCTGGTGAAAGGGCATGTGGGAGCTCCCCAGAGAAGGAAATGTCTCTCAAGTTACTCTCTGCTTTAATTCCAGTTATTTCTATCTATTTTCTCAGGATTTCCAGCCAGGAGCCAGCCTGTCTGTGAGAGAAGCATCCCAATGGATGAGAAGGTGCCAGCACTGTTGTAGGTGGCCCTTTGAAGTCTGCACATTCTCTTCAGCCAGGAGAGCCCAAAATACAGCCTGGAAGAGAAGGACAGGGAGCAGGAGTTGTAATTTCAGAATCTGAATTCTGCAGAAACAGGAGCTGCAGCCTGGCAGGGGGTGGACAGCTCTGAACTGCAGCTCTCAAAGTGGCAAATATTGGTTGGGTTTGGTAATTTTGGAGTGTAAAAGTTGTTTCTTCTCACTGGGGTAAGAGGCAGCAACAGGATTAAAAGATATTTCCCTATAGTTCTGCAGCCTCAGGTGGAGAATGAGGAAAGGGGAGTATGGATGGGCTATGAAATAAATACAATATAAATATTAGGGAGTCTTGCATCTCTTTGCATGTAGAAATCTTTCCTGTAGCAAGGAAATAATTTTGTATTTTGGCACAGCACTGATAGTGAAACGCTGAATTCAGAGATAAGAATCACTTCTTTTTCTTCCAGCTCTCCTCTATTAAAAAGGAGTAAAACTCATCAAACCTCCCCTTGTTTTTTACATGGCAACCTTTGGGGTTTTCTGGTTTGTGCAGGAAGAATAATCTCCTAGGAGATGATGACCAGACTGATGTTGAACTGGCTTAATGTTGGAAAACTTCCCTGCTAGTGAGTCAAAATTCCCTTGCACTGCTCCTTTCCTGTTCCTCATGGCACTAAAACATGGCAAAAACTCGTGGCCTACTTGGAATTTTTTCATGGAATGGTTTTCTTTGTAAACCTGCAGGTGATTTCAGGCTTCTTACTTTGGGTATCAAGTTCTTAAAAGTTTCCCTTTTTGCCTTGTAAAGACTGAAAATGAATCTGCAAACTTCCAGATCCCTCTGGGACAGTTTTTCCTGTCCAGAAAGGGTTGCAGAAGGCAGATCTAATCTCTCAGCTGAACTAGATGATCATTGTAGGTCCCTTTTGGCTGGAAATATTTTACCTCAGGAATGGTTTGTCCTGCTGGTTATTCTTTCTTCCCTCTCATGGAAAAGGGAGGTGTTTGGTTGGAGGAAAAAACCTCTCTGCTGTCAGACTCTTTCCTTTGTCACTGTTTAGTGGGAGCCACTAAATCCCTGCTGCCATCAATAGTCTGTGGCATTTAATGCAAAAATATCATTATAAAGATACTGAGCTGCTTCCTAAAGGCTTTGAGGCTTTATTTATGCCCTCCTCCAGGTGGTGGGAATGCTGCTGATCCAAATTAACTTGAAGAACATGTGCTGGGCTATCAGCATTAGAAGAGCTGGGTTTTGGTTGATGTGGCAGTAGGGAGAGCAGCTCAGCCCCTCTGTTGGGTTGTGCTGCTGCATTGGTTTCCATTAATTGTTGTTTTACTAATTTCAAAGTAAAAAACTCCTTTCAATTGCTGTTGGTTTGAAGGGATGGGCTCTCAAACATGAGGTTCTGGCTCTGTGGGGACTTTGTGCTCTTGGTGAACCCAAGGAGGACATGGTGAATTCTCCTTCTCCTCCAGGGGAGGTGGTGGAGAACGTGGTGAATTCTCCTTCTCTGACAGGAGCTGCTGCCCCCATTTCTGCCACCCAGCCCTTTGCTGGTACCTGTGCTTGCCACATCCCTTGAAATGCCTCTTCTGCCACATCCTCTCACCAAATATCCCATCCTGGACCAGGCTGGTATGTGGAAGCTCCAGTTGTGAACCTGTGATGGTTTTATTGGGGTGCTCTGTGCCTCCCTGCCCCTCACCCCCTCTGTCCCACTGCTGGGGAGGGTGGCACCTCAAGGGAGTTTTTTCTGCAGCCCAACTTGAGTTCCATGAGCACAATGAACTCTGAATCCCCTTTAGCAGTGAGGAAAACCCTGTTGGGCTTTGAAGCTGCTTGTGGAACTTGAGGGGCTTTTTATTATTTTTTTTTTCTTTTCTGTTCTTATGAGTCTGCTGCCAGCAATTGTATGTGCTCAGTGAGATGAAAGTCACCATGCCCAAGTGTGAAGAATCTTCACAACCACATCCCAGAATCTGATCCATTTTTGTCTTAAAAGTGGGAGTTTTAGCTTGTCTGGAAGCTCTTCCAGTTGCTCACAACTTCTCTGTGCTGTAAGTCCTCATGAACCTGCTGCTGAGTCAGTTAAAATCTGCTCTTTTTTTGCCTGGAAAATGATCTTCATTAGGCTTGTTTTTGTTTCTGCTGCTTCCTGTGTGTCTTTGCCTGGTGTGAAGCTGCACTGCTGCCTGGTGCCCTCCTCTTCCTCGTCATGAAGGTTTCAGGTAAATATTTTTGCCTGTGGATATGTGTGATTTAACTGGAATAATTAGTCAAGGGGCTCTGCATGGCTGGAGTTTATTCCTCATTACATCTTGAGAAGCTGCTGATTGTCCCTGTTTTTTATCTGCTGCCTTCGTTGTGTAATTCTTTATTGCACTCTTACATGACATCATCTGGAGCTGCTGCTCTGGGCTTTGGGCTTCAGAACATGTTCAGCTGAGTCTTGGGCAAGGAGCAGAGTTTATTACTAAATCCATTAGAGTTCTGAAAATAAATAACCACCATGCTGAATTCCTTATCACCAGCACGTTGCCTCCAGCAGAAGTGAAAATATTCACATTGAGTGGTCACTGACGGCCTGAGAGGGGCTGAGGTTGTCAGTGCCTGGAGTCACTGAGGGTTTTTAACTTTAAATTGTGCTCTACACACACAAAAAAAAAGGTTGGCAAGTGTGTTCTCCACTGGAATCAACAATCTCTTAATGCTCTGAGGCTAAACTAAGGCTGAAGTCAGCTATTCAGCTGTGGCTCCGTGCAAATCTATTGTGTTTATCTCTGCCCAAGATGTGCTCATTAGGCAGCAGGACTCTTTGTGTAGCTGGAACATCATTTGAAGGGTAGGATTTTCCCAAGATTTTCCCCACAAAGAAAGCAGAGCAGTGGAAAAGCATCTTCTGCTGAATGTCCCCCTCTTCTTCAGTGGCTCCAGTGGCATGGCTGAGCCTCAGCAATGTCACTGTGCTGGACAGGAGGGGCAGCTCTGGTTTCTGTGACAGGGACAGCACCTAGGGAATGGCTGGAGCTGGTTGAGGTTGGAAATCAAGAAGAGGTTCCTTATCCAGAGGATGCTGGCACTGCCCAACTGCCCACAGAATGGGCACAGCCCTGAGGCTGCCAGAGCTCCAGGAGGGTTTGGACAAGGGTGGGATTGTTGGGGTGTCTGTGCAGGGCCAGGAGCTGGCCTGGATGATCCTGTGGGTCCCTTCCAGCTCAGGATATTCCATATTCCATTCCATATATATGCCCTACCAGGGTTTGCTGTGTCCTGTAAGGATGTGTTGGGTCTCTGGCAGCAGGGAGACACAGCCTGGGCTCTCTGCAGGGTGTGACAGCCCCTGTGTGACACAGAGACCCCAATCCTGCTGTTGGCCAGCCAAGAATGGGGATGTGCTCTGACAAGATCTCTGATTGCTGCAGGAGGCAAAACTGACACCCAGGTGCTGAAGGGCCAGAGTAGAGCTTGAGCTGCTGCTTGGGAGGTGGATTTCAATCCCACACTCCTTGGGAAATAATTTTTTCCTTTATACCAAAATTGACCACAATTATTTCTGGTTCAAATTTTTGGGTGGACTGGCAGTGCTCAGGAGCCTGTGGCTGTGAGAGAAACCACGTCCATCTGCTGCTGCTCCTCTCTCTCACAGCATCAGAAGGACCTGGAGCTGCTGGAGAGAGCCCAGAGGAGGCCATGGAGCTACTCCAGGGCTGGAGCCAGGCTGGGAGAGCTGGGGGTGCTCACCTGGAGAAGAGAAGGCTCCAGGGAGAGCTCAGAGCCCTTGCAGGACCTGAAGGGGCTCCAGGAGAGCTGGAGAGGGACTGGGGACAAGGGATGGAGGGACAGGACACAGGGAATGGCTCCCACTGCCAGAGGGCAGGGATGGACGGGATATTGGGAAGAATTCCTCCCAGTGAGGGTGGTGAGGCCCTGGCACAGGGTGCCCAGAGCAGCTGTGGCTGCCCCTGGATCGCTGGAAGTGCCCAAGGCCAGGTTGGATGGGGTTGGAGTAACCTGGGCCAGTAGATGATGTCCCTGCCATGGCAGGGGTGGCACTGGATGGGATTTAAGGTCCCTTCCCAAACCATTCCATCAGTCTGCAGTCTCAAGCCATGACTTTTCTCACTTTTACCCCAATTCCCCCTCTGGGCAGGGTTAGGTGGGATATTGGGAAGGAATTGTTCCCTTTGAGGGTGAGAAGCTGGGGCTGCCCCTGGATCCCTGGAAGTGTCCAAGGCCTGGTTGGATGGGGCTTGGAGCACCCTGGGACAGTGGAAGGTGTCCCTGCCATGGCAGGGGGTGGCACTGGATGATCTGTAAGGTCCTTTCCAACCCAAACCATTCCATGACTCCATGATTCTCTCCAAGCTGCAGTTCTGTGGCTCCTTCCCAGGGAGGTGACACCCAGGTGGGAGCTGCTCCTTTTTTGTCTCCTTAAAAACCTCCTGGAGGTGGGAGATCTTTACAAATCAACATTTCAGGGCACGAGGAGGGGCTGTGTTCAGGGCCAAGCCTGTGCAGTGAGCACAGTGGTGATGTCTGAGCTCCCAGCCCTGCTCTCGTCTCCCTGCTCTAGCCGGGGGCAGCACGAGCTGGCTGCAGGCTCTGGCCTAATGAGATCTGCATGTTGGCATGGCTTTGGCCAGGGAGTTTCTCCCTCCAGCTCTGGCACAGCCTGCTGGAGCCTGGCTGCCTTCCCCAGCTCCTGCCAGTGCCAGGAGGAAATCACCATCTGGGTGCAATCTGCAGCTCAAGGAGCCTGACCTTCCCAGCAGCTCTTGGTTGAGCACCAGCTCTGCCCTCCCTGGGCTCCTTCCCTTGCTAGGGAAAAAGATTGTACAGGAGGGAGACAAAGGAGTGAGTGTTTCTGTACATTTTAATCAAATATAGCTGATTGTTTCTTCTCTTGTCTTTTTTCTTTACCTTCTGTTTGGGAGCATGAGCAAGGAGCAGCAGAATATTGCCTCTACCTTAAAGCTTCAGATTTCTGGGTCTGCTCGTTGTGCAGCTGCCTCCTAAACTCCCCTAATCCCCCTTGTGCTGAAGGAACTGTTGTGCCTTTTCCTGGAGTTGTTCTGGGGTCTTCTCTCTCTTACTTAGATGAGTTTCTCAGGTGAGGGCAACCTTAAAATATTTGACTCTTCAAGGAGGGCTTGATGTGCTCCCTTTCACCTGGGTGAGCTGATGCTGCTCAGTGTAATATTTATTTGTGCCAAAAAGAAGATGGCAGTTGCTAAACTCACCTCCGAGTCTCAAAACCTCCTCAAAATTCAGGTCACTGGCTGCTTTGGCTTCTAAAGTTAATTTCTTGGATTCCTGAAAGCAAACCTGGTGCCTCAAACCAGCCTGGGTCTCCCCAGAGCAGCCTGAAATGGGATCTCCAGGGCTGTTCTTGTGGGATTCAGCTTCAGGGGTGGAATCAGAGAGGGCTGAAGGGATCAGTGGTGCGATAAACACTTAAACCCATCCCAAAAGACCAGGAATCCAAGGCAGGAGTTACCTGGAGCTCCCAGCAGGTTGCTGCTCCCTCTGCTGTGCTTTTTTATTGCAGTGTCCTGCAGGTGATGGCATGAAAGGATGTGCAGCAGGAGCTGGGAAGAGAACTCAGGTTTCCCTTGAGCTGCACTCAAAGAGCAGGAGGTGGGGTGGGATTTAAGGAGTTCATGATGCAAACAGAATAAAACAACCCAGACTTCAGCCATGGTGGTACCTACATTTTTAATTTGGATCTCCTAAGCAATTTCTTTGCTTTTGTTTCTAGTCTTGGCTGTGTCACAGCTTGGGAATCCCAGAGCTGCTTCATGAGGATGTGATAAGGGTTTCTCTGCAATGCTTGGGTCCACCTAGTGTTACTTTCTGTGTCCAGGCTCTTGCAGCCTCCAATGTGAGGCCACCAGAAAGAAAAAAAAATATTTAAAAAAATCAATCAGAGTCTTGGAAAAGCATCCTGCTAAAAAGCAAATACACCTGGCATCTGTCTCTGCCTTGGAGGGAACCCAAGTATCTTCTGCTGGGATACTTGGCTGATCCTGCTGGACCAGGCAAGCAGGTCCTGTATGATCTGGTTGTGAAGCAAAAATCCACTTCCCGCTGGTTTCCAGCCACAAACCAGCCTGGCTACAAAGAGCTGCTTAATGCCAACCAGTCAGTTAGTAAGGGAGGAAAATGAACTTCTGCCTGGGAGGGAGGTTGGCTTTGTGCATAAAGTTAAGAACCTGCTGGAGGGGAATGTTGGGATGAGGCTCCTCAGCAGCTGATGGGCTTGGGGAAGGGTGGGACTGCTGCTCCTTGGATCCAGCTGTCCCTGGGTGGCTGTGCTTGGCTGTGACAGGAGAGAATGTCTGCAGAGATCAGGTTTGGAGAGCTGGGATAGAGCAGAGAGAGCCGGACACTGCAGTATCTGATGTCCCCTCTGGTGCCTGGCATGGTGGCAGATAAGCTGATACCCTCCAGAAAATGTCACTGGTGGAGGGCTAAGATTTCTACCATGGGACAGGCACTGCTTTAATGATAATTTATCATAATGGGAAAATATGGTTTGTTGCATTAAAAGGGAGTTAATACCGGGTCAAGTTTTCTGCCATGAGCTCAGAGCCCATAGGATACAGGAGTGGAAGGGATCTCAAAACTCTTGGAAAAGACTTCCCGGCCCTGGGAAGTTGTCCCTGGATGCTGCCATGTATTCCCCAGTCATTCCTGGTTATCCTCTTCAGGAGGAGCTGGCAAGGTGACCCCTGGGCACACTGGGCTCCCTCTCACCTGGTGCAGCTGCCACGTGCTCAGTGTGGGCACAGAGTTAAATGTTGTATATAAACATGTACAGCTAAACCGCTCAAACATTCACTTCCTCAATAAATGCATCTTCCAAGCCAACATAAATTAAATTGGATTAATTTATTTGGATTACAACCAAATCCCCCCACTTTTTTTCCTTTTTTTTGGTGATGTCCTGGTTTTGGCTGGGATAGAGTTGATTTAAAGTGTTGTGTTTTGGATTTAGTATGAGAATAATGTTGGAGTAATAGCTTTAACCTTCAACTTTTGACAGAGAGTTTCCCACCTCAGTTCAAATGATGTCAAATGCTTTCCTGGGTGATTTGGGATTTTTTTTTCCCCTGGATGTGGTTTGTCGATTTAGAGGATGGTGAAAGTTCACTCAGGATATGCTGCATCTACACCAAGATCTGTAGCAACCAAAAGCCAAGATGTCAAGGGGATTTCTTTAAACCTTCTTCACCTCTCATTTCCAAATATCCAAATTTTATAGATGCCCCTGGATCCCTGGAAATGTCCAAGGCCAGGTTGGACAGGGCTGGGAGTAATCTGGGCTAGTGGAAAATGTCCCTGCCCATGGCACTGGATGCTCTTTAAGGACCCTTCCCACCCAAAACCATTCCAAGATTCCCAAATTGCTGTAGCTGGATCAGCTGAGACCCTTCTGGAGGAAAGAAAAATCAAGAAATGGAGAAACAAAACAGTCCCAGTCCAATCTTCATGGTGTAAGAACTTAAATGTGCCTGTTTTTTCCTACAGCAAAGGCTGCAGGTTGCTTTTTTCTGCCCCTGCTTTTCAAATTTCTTGTTGCTGCTTGGTTTGGTCAATAACCTCAAGCTCCCTCACTGTGCTGTGCCCCAGGGATTTATTTTGACCCCCAGCTGGTTGGTTTGGACTCAAAAGTTTCTGTGCTAGGTTATTTCAGAGGAATTTTGAAGTGCCAGAGAAAACCAGTCTGGGTGAGGTGTCCATGAGCACATCTGATGGGAGAAGCAAAATTTGTCAGAGCTCTGCTTTTTCTTGCTCTGAAGTTACGAACATCATCTCTCCTGCTAATGCCTCCAGCAGCCTGCATCCCTGGAAAAGTGAATACAGATTTCATTTTGCACTGAAGGGAAGAGTCTCAATCCAGGGCCTGTGGTGCTGGAACAAGGAGGGGGAAAGGTTTTAACCTGAAAATTTAATTTTTCATTGAAGGGAAGAGTCTCAATCCAGGGCCTGTTGTGCTGGAACAAGAGGGGAATGGTTTTAACCTGAAAAATTAAGATTTAATTTTTCATTGAAAGGAAGAGCCTCAATGCAAGGCCCATTGTTTTGAAACAAGGTGGGGTGGTTTTAACCTGAAAAATTAAGATTTAATTTTTCATTGAAGGGAAGAACTTCAGTCCAAGGCCTGTTGCACCGGAACAAGGGATGGTGGTCTTAACCTGAAGAATTAATTTTTCATTGAAGGGAAGAGCCCCAATCCAGGGCCTGTTGCTCTGAAACAAGGGGGGGAATGATTTTAACCTGAAGGATACGTGTCCATATAGATATGAATTAATATTAGGAAGGATTTTTTCAATAAGAGGATGGTGAGGCCCTGGCACAGGGTACCCAGAGGAGCTGTGGATCCCTGCAAGTTCCAAGGCCAGGTTGGATGGGACTTGGAACAACCTGGGCTGGTGGAAATTGTCCCTGCATGGCCAGGGCTGGAACTGGATGATCATTGAGGTCCTTCCAACCCCTTCCAACGCAATATATTATGTAAAAAATTCCGTAGGCTCCCCGAGGAGGGGTCTGCGGTCAGGATCTGCCTTTGCGGTGTCGCTGTCCCCGCCGGGGCCGCGGGCGGGCTTTAGGACCCGGCCGCCTGTGACACCGCCTGTCCCTTCCCCTCCCAGCCGCGCTCCTCGCTCGGGACTTTCTCCAGCTTTATTTTTTTATTATTATTATTTTATTTATTTATTTATTTTAATTGGCGCGCGTGCGGGGGGGGGGGGGTGTGTGAAAACCCAGTTGTCTCTCTTTCTCTCTCTCTTTTTTTTCTTCATTATTTATTTATTTTCGGCGGGGGAAAATAAATAAAGAAGTTCTGCCCCCCCCTCCCCCGTCGGCGGCGGGGAAGGCGAAGGCGCGGCGATGGTGCGGACGGGATGAGCGGCGCGGCCATGGCAGCCCGGCGGCTCTTCCACCTCCAGCCCTGCGGTGAGGGACGGGGGTCTGAGGGGCTCCGAGGGGCTCTGGGGGTCTGGGGGGACCGGAGGGACCCGGCTGTCCCCCTGCCACCCCCGCTTGCCACCCCGGATTTTGCTTGTTGCACAGCGCAGGGGTCGCGGCGGGATGCGGTGGGCTTGGAGAGGGGGATGTGTTCTGGTTTTCCCTCTTGGGATGCGGGTTGGAAAATCTTCCCTTTTGGTTTTTCTTTTTTATTTTATTTTATTTTAGTTTAGTTTAGTTTTATTTTTTTTCTGTTGCTGACACTCCTATAGTTGAGCTGCTTGTGCAGAGCTGGATGTTCGAGCCCCGGGGATGCGGTGGGACAGGAGGACACAGAGGGGAAAAGGAGCGATGGAAAATTGGGGTCTGGCTGTTCTTGGGGTGTTTTATGCCCCGTTTTCACTTTGTCGCCTTTGCACCCAGCATGGGGCGGAGGGCACCGGGTGCTGCTCACTCTGCCGAGCGGATGAGGTTGCCTGACTTGGTGTTGGTGTAAAAACCGCAATAAAAAGGAGGGGGAGAAAATAAGTAGAAAAAGCGAAACTTTATTGCGAAAAGTTGGGACAGTTGTGCGCGCTGGGGAAGACCCCCAGCAAGGAGTTAATCTAAAATGCGGAGGGAGGAAGGGTTTAAATGCGCTGTGTGATTTGGGGTGAAGTTTCAGAGTTATTTTTGCGGTGTCTCCCCGCTGCCCTGCAGAGGAAGCGCTTCCTTCACCGGCATGGCCGCGGCAGCGCCGGGTGACACCGGCTGAAGTGACAGGGACCGCTGCAGGGACTCTGTGCTGGACCACAAGTGACTGTAGGTGGCACAGCAGCTTTGTCACCCGTGCTGTCCCCGCAGCTCGGGTGAGGATCGGTGTTCCAGGAGGGTTTGTGCCTCCGGAGCTTTCCCCGCTCCGGTTTAATGGAAAAGTTTTCATTTAGAGCTGATGTTCTGCCTTAGCTCTGCTGCTTTTTCACGGCCGTGTTGGCATTTAGAGACCTGCAGGATCAGAAAATCATGGATAGGTTTGGGTTGTCCTGCAGGATCAGAAAATCATGGAAAGGTTTGGGCTGTCCTGCAGGAGTAGAAAATCATGGATAGGTTTGGGCTGTCCTGCAGGAATAGAAAGTCAGGGGAAAGTTTGGGCTGTCCTGCAGGAACAGAAAATCACGGAAAGGTTTGGGCTTTCTATTCCTGCAGGAATAGAAAATCGTGGAGAGGTTTGGGCTGTCCTGCAGGAACAGAAAATCATAGAAAGGTTTGGGCTGTCCTGCAGGAACAGAAAATCACGGGAAGGTTTGGGCTGTCCTGCAGGAGTCAAAAATCGTGGGAAGGTTTTGGCTGTCCTGCAGGAATAGAAAATAATGGGAAGGTTTGGGTTTTGGACCTTAAAATACATCTCATTCCACCCCTGCCATGGTCAGCGACACCTTCCAATATCCCAGGTTGCTCCAAGCCCTGTCCAGCCTGGCCTTGGGCACTTCCAGGGATCCAGGGGCAGCCACAGCTCCTCTGTGTAGATTTGCACGTGGAGAATCCAAGGGAATTTCCCCCTTTCCCCCAAGTTATTTCAGTGTTTGCAGGATTTTTCCTGGACTGTCTCTAGGTGTGAGCACAGCCTTGTCCCTCCTCTGCCAAATTCCTGCTCCTCAAGTGCTGCAGCACGGGATAAACCGCTTGAGCCAGGATTGAGTAAACCCAGCTGTGCCTCACCTGGCTTACTGATGCTGGGTTTGTGGCTGCTTTTTTGGGGTTTGTTTGGGAGGCTGGAACAGCGAGGCAACACTTGGAGTCCTGTCTGCACAGCAACCTCAGTGATTGCCACCCCCCTGCGAGCCGCGCGTCGCCGCTTCCCGGCTATAATCGGGATTTGTTGGCTGATCCGTCTCAGCCAGAGCCCTCCAGTTTTGAAATATCTGTGGCTTTTGTACAGTTGGTGCTCCCTAAGAATGATGGACCGCAGAGGAAGTTCCCCTCCGGCTCTCCTGTTGTTCCTTGGCAGTTTGAATGCTTCAGCTTGTTTAAATAAATGCAGATAAAAAGGAAGGGTTGGGGTTTTTTTAAGTGGAGCCCTCGCTTGACCCACCTGGTGGCATAAGATATCTGTGTGTAAGTTCAGAGTGGCTTGACTTCTAGTAAAGCTGTAGTAAATCATTTGAGGCTGTAAACATTTATTAAAGCAAGCTTTATTTTTGTGTTGAGTCAGTGTGAAAACAAAGATGTCTTGGGTTTCAAAGGGAAAGGATCTGCAAGGGAAGTTTTCTGCGCTGGCTTAAAGGAAAGTGTCAGTGAGAAGTTGGATATTTCAGCAGAAGGGAGCTGAGCTAAGAGCTAGGGTCAGATTTTAGCTTCAGAGTTGGAATTTAATCCAGAATTATCAGACTTAGCCTGGTGCTGTTCAATTTGCCTGCTTGTTGTTTGGTTTGATCTTTCTTACAGGAGGCAGCTGAGGTAAGAGTTAGGCTCAAGGTGAAGCTTTAGTTGAAAAATTGGGTTTTAGTCCAGAATTACCCAGCTTAGCCTGGTGCTGTTTTATTTGCCTGTGTAAGACTAAAACCTCCAATTCTGTCCTGGCAGAACTGCACTGATGTTCTGCGCAGGTACTTCATGCTTAAGGACAGGTGTTAAATCACATTAACTGGGGAAAGCTGCTTTTTTGGGTTTGTTTTTTTTTTTAGTAATTCTAATAGTGTGCTGTGATTGAGGTGTCTCTGGGAAGCCACAGGGTTCCCAGAACCTTTCTGTTTCAGTAAGCTGGGTGGCACTTGAGTTACCTCCTCCTCATGTGAACCCACTTCTGGAGAAGTCCTGGTTCCTTGTGTAGGATTGCCCTGAGAGGAAACAAAGCCTGGGAAACTTTAATAACTCATCATCATCATCATGGAGCTGTTATCTACCCTCTAAATATGCAAATCCTTGTCAAGACATCTAGGACAGGTTAAGTCCAAGCTGCCTTTGCTATTCCCATCCAAACTGGGAATGCCAAGGCAGTTCCTCAAAGTTCATCCTTACTTGAACCTGAGCAGTGCTGTGTGATTGTGCAGTTTGCAGAGCAGCTCCTTCAGCGGTTTGAGCTGGGACCTGGCGATGCTGAAAATCAAGTTTTGTTTTTTATTCCTCTTTTTTAGTGGAAATACAACTTCCTAGCTCTGCTCTGGGCAGAGCTCCTCACAGAGGCTCTCTGCAGAGCACAGCACCGAGGGCTCCTGCATCTGTCAGTGCTGGCTGTGCCATCAAAGGGCTTTGCTGTCACTCATTGCTCCATGGGTTCTTCTACTCCCTCTTTCTAAATTCATCCCTGGCTCTGACTCCCAATTAAAACCAGCAGGACTGAGGGCTTCACTCTACCTCTGCTGCTGAAGGAGGTTCTGAGCTCTGAGCTTGGGTAGGGAACCTGAGGAGATTTGGGTAGGGAACAAAGCCAGAGCAGTGCCAATCCTCTGAGATTTGCTGAGAAAGTGCAAGAACACCAGGAGAAAAACATGAAAAGCAAGGCATTGGAGTGGGCTACACTTTGTGCTGGTGTTGGGTGAGGACTTTATCCTTCCCAACATGTTCTTTGGGGTTCCCCAGCTGATGGAAGTGGCAGAGAAAGGCTGGTGGGGCTGTGCCATAGTGGGATGGATGCCAGCAGTGCTTAATGGGGGCTGTGGTGGGGAAAACCACGATTTGAAGCTGGTGGAGAGATCTCAGCTGGTCAATGCTGAGAACTGGGCAACCCTTGTCTCAAGGTGTTCAGGTGGGCAAACAGTGGAGGTGGAGTTGTTGCTGGGTGTTACCCACTGAGAGGGGCTCAGGAGTGGAAATCAGGAGGACAGAGCAACTTGGGAGGAGGATGAGGTGACCTTCCTCCCGTCCTGGTGCTGGGGCAGGTGCTGGCACTCTGCAGTGCCCCCCTGGGATGTGCCATCCCATGGGACGAGGCGTGAGGCACCAGGTTTATTCTCCTTTTCCTCTGCCATCTCCTTTTCCAGGAGTTAAACGCCTCTTCCCCCTGCTCCGAGCCTAATTGCGTCCCCAGGGCTTAACACGCGTGTGTTTGTTTTATTCAACGTGTTGGCTGTTCCCACCGGAACAGGCTGATTTTTCTACTTTTTTTTTTTTTTAGGGATTGGGCTCTTTTTTTTCCCTTTTTTTTTTTTTTTTGCTTATTGTGCACAACAAGCTCCTGCACAAGATATTCGTTGCGGGAGGAGGTTGGGAGGGGGGGGAGGAACTGTAGTAATGCCAATACTTCTTGAATATTATAAACCTGGCTTATCAGCCCGACGCAGAGCTGGAATTTGTCTCTTCCTGTGCTGCATCTCTGCTTTCTGAGAGGGGCGTTTAAATACAGGCTGGAGACGCTGCCTTGCCAGTGTGCTCTGCTGGGCTCTGACAGCAGCAGCGGGGCTGCTCCAGCGTCTTTGGGCTTTCTTTTATTACTCTTTTTTTTTTTATTATTATTTTTGCACTAAATCCTTTGGGAAAAAAAAAAAGGAACTTCTCTGGGAGAAGGCTCTGAGACTGCATGTCCCAACAGTACGCGCTGCAGGAGGCGAAGGGAGACGCGGTTTGCTTCGTACCTGGCTCTCCTCTCTTCTCTGTGCTGATGGAGCCGGCGTCCTTCTGCTACCCCAGGCTCACCTTCCTGCGCTCTCCCTATGGCCAGTTTGGGGCCAGTGCTGGCTCTTCCCAGGATTTGGCCCCGTGGCCGCAGCATTTGGTGCAGCAGAGGTGGAGCAGGCCAGTGGATGGTGCGTGCCCAGGGTTTGGAAGGGTTGGGATGGGGCAGCAGAGCAGCCCAGGTGGGGTTTGAGGTGGATTTGGAGATGGGAGCAGCACAGGTGGGACTTTGGAAGGGTTGGGGCAGGGCAGCAGAGCAGCCCAGGTGGGGTTTGAGGTGGATTTGGAGATGGGAGCAGGTGGGACTTTGAGGATGATTGGTGTGGTGGTGGTGATGCTGTCCTGGTCGCACAGTTTGGCATCTCCACCAAGGAGCAGCTCTGGGAGAGCTGATAAACAACCTCAGCGTGGAAAAAATTAAAAATAGAAACTGATCTGAGCTAGTCTTTTGTTTCATGAGCTTGTTCACTTGCTGAAATGGATCCGGCACTGCGTGAAACCTGAAATACCTGCTGGAGGCTCAGCGGGCTCAGTTCACCTCTGGGGTTGTGATGCTGTCAGGGATCCTCTGGACTGTTAGTGAAGGTATCAGATGTGGGGATACAGGAAGGTTTGAAGATGTTCTGTGCAGGTTTGTCTCACTGTGAGGAGTTACCTTAAAAATTCCAGCTTGGTTCAAATCTTGCTTTAATGTAATATGGGGAACTTGGTGAATCCTGCTGGTTTAGGAGCTGAGCTCTGTGAGTGCTGATCCTAAGGATGGGAGTCTCAACTTCCTATAAAACTTTTTTTTGGGGAAGATATCTGGTGTTGTATTGCCCTGATTTCTCTTTAAAGGTGTAGCAAGGAGTGGGACTGGAGACCTCCAGGGGTCTCTTCCACTTTCTGAACCACGCTTTACCTCCTTAGCATCTTATTCCAGTCTGTGATGTGCCTTACCTGGAAAAGCTCGTCAGGTGGCATGGTAAGGGAAAAAAAAAATAAAAAATGGAGGAGACTGGCTGAGCAGTCTCAGCAGATAAAAGGCGTGGGAGGTGTTTAAAAACACGCTTTGCCTGTGGTTCTGTGCAGAGGAAACCAGCCTGGGGCAGGGCCTGGGGATGGGGGCTTGTGGCTGCTAAAGGGATGCCCCTTCCCCAGCCGGGTGCTGCCTCCCCTTGCCGTGCTCTGGTAAATATCATCACTGGGAATTATTTTACTGAACTCACAGGGATTGTCAGAGTTGCTGTAGTAGGGGAGTGACCCAGCCTTGCCAGCATTTGGATAATTTGCTGTTTATTTCTGTTTTATTCTTTTAGGGTTCTGCCTTTTCTGGGTTGATGTTGCTTTGGGGAGGTTGGTTGTTGTTTGTTTGTTTGGCCAGCTTAGACCATTCCTCTGGGGTTTAAGTCTCTGGGGGAGACTTGGCTTATTGTGCTGAAAATCTGGAATTGTAAGGAAAGTGAAGCAGTGTAGAACAGGCTGGAGCAGGAGGAAAGGATGTGGCATCTTCCCTCCAAAGCTTTTTAGGCACCTCACAGTCCAGTGCTGGGCACACAGGCTGGGATTTAAGTCCCCTCGGATGAGGTGAGGTCTTTCAGCTCTAATTTCTGCAACTTGCTGCTGGAGCACAGACTTGCTGCCCTGTTTCTCATTCCACTGCATGCATGCATTAACCCCTGCACTGCTGCTGCCGTGCAGCTGAGCTGGATGAAGCAGCAGAGCCCGGCAGGCACGGCAGCTGTATCTTTAAGGAATTTGCTCTATCTCCCTCTCAGCAGCAGGTTTTTCCCCCCCTCTCTTTTTTTTCATCCTCTGGCTTTCCCTGTACTTCTCTCTGTAAGGTACAGCATCTTCTCACTTCAGCTCTGGCTGACACAGAGCTTTTTTTCTTTTTTAAGGAGGCACAGGAGCTTTCTCCATCCTGCATCCAGCAAAACTCTCTGGAGCACTGCGTCGCTTTAACTACTCTATTTCTGCTCCTGGAGGCAAACAGCTCTGAGAGCTGGTGGGATCCGGGTGGCTGCAGGAGGACACATCCCAAATCCTTGTTTGGGGCAGTGGTGGCATGTGCAGAGGTGCTGCCCAGGTGTGGGTTTGGCAGAGCTGGGCTGGAGGTGTCCATCTGGGAGCTAATGGGTCGCGCTCTCACTCCACCCATCCGCCGCTCGCCAATTGGAAGTGAGGGACAAAGATGCTCTGGATGGATTCATGTTGGAGCCAGTGAAAAAGCAGGAGCCGGCTCTGCCTTGGCCACCTGAGCGAGTGGCCTTTGGGGACAAGTGCTGCTGGCTGGGGGGAGCAGCCCTGAGGGCAGCAGAGGCATCTGTGGCTCTTGGAGAAGTAGTGCAGGTAAGTTGTGGTCTTAAAACCCCTCCCAGGCTGAAGCGCTGCTGTTGCTGGGTGATGCATTTGGTCAGGAAATCTGAAAAAGCAGCTCTGCCAGCTCTTGAATTATTTAATTCACTAAAGTAAGGCAGTGCTTGATGTATTTTCTATGGGCTTTGCTGTGCTTGGTGATGATATCTATTGCCTGTGCTGGGTGTCTCTGTGTTTAAGGATGGAGAATGCCTTTTGAATTCCATTTAAATTAACCAGAGCGCTAGCTGTCAGGGTTTGAATTTAGTTTCAATGTATGCATGGGGAGATGAGCACTGAAGAGAGCTTCTCTGTTCTGGTTTTTCTCTTAATTAATGGCAAAACATCCTCCCAGCCTGTCAGTGAGCTTTCCATGAGCTGTTTCACTTGGGGGAAGTGCAGTGCTGAGTGGAGACAAAATCATGTATGTGGTGTGTCTGAAATGCTCCCAAACATCATCCCCGGTGCTGTAGCTGTGGAAGCCTTGTAGAGGAACCATAAACAACATCCTAATGAATAACATTATCTCTCAGCTTGTCAGTCTGCAGTTATTTCATCACTGGACTGGGGCATTTTAATTTTGGATTGATGATGGACTGGGAAATGGGATCTGGTGCTGCTGCCTCTCCCCCCCACCTGTGTTGTTGTTGTTGTTGTCACTGCTGTTGTTTTATGGCTCCCAAACTGCATGGGGTGATTGGTGTTGTCCTGCTGAAGCTGGTGGGAACTGCAGACCCTGTTTCTGAGGCTGCAGAGTGCAGCTCTGTGGCCATTTGGGGATCCTTTTGGGCTGTTCTTGCTTTTTGTGGCAGAGGGAAATTTTTCTTTCTGAGTCTTGATGAGAAGCACAGCTGAAAACGTGTTGGGTGATCAGGTGGCTGGGTTCAGTGCTCTGCTTCTGTTTCCAGTACAGACCTTAGGTTTGGCTTTAACTTCTGGTTTTCTGTGGGTTAGATCTGTTCCATCCAGTGATTTTGGGGGATGGTGGTAGGGAGGGATGCAGGAACAACTTTGCTGTTAAAGCTTGGCTCAGCCACTGCTGCCTTTTCAGCAGCTGTTTTCATTCCTGGTGGTGATAAGATAGCAGGGGGAAAAAAACTTTCTAGAAATTCACTTTGTTCCAAAACATGACCCTGGTACCCTGGAGGAGGGAGGGATGTTCCAGAGTGACACTGGTGGTGCTGCAGCATCTCTTCCACTTAACCCCCAAGAAAGGCTTATTCCCACCAGTTTACTCCTAATTTTTACAGTATTTAAACATTTAAACCCCTACAGGGAGCAGCTCGCACCCTGAACAGCCCCAAGTCAGTGAAATGTTGTCAGACTGTCTCTTAACCATTTCTGCATTGTTTACACAGTGCCACTGCAGATAAGTGGCAGGTGGTGGCCTCTGGAAGATCTGCCTGTACAAAGAAGGCATTTCAACAGAGAAAAAAGATCTCGGGCATCTTTTAAAAATCCATTTTCAACCCTAACAAAGGTTTGGGGCTGTTGCAGTATCTCTTTTTCTTTTGGATTAAGAGTGATGAGGCTTCTGATAGGGCCCTGCAAGGGAAAGAGCTGCTTGAGAAGCTGTCAGTAAGAGTTAATGCTTTCTAAATTATTTAAATGTTTCAGGAAAAGTCTACTGAAGAGCCTCAACTGGCCTGATCTTGGGCCTTTGCCAGCTTGTGGCATCTCTGGAGGTGTTTTGCTGTCTCTCCATGTAGTGCTTAAGCAAGAAATCCTTGTGAGAGTTAAATCGCTTTTTAGAGGGTCCAGCAAAACAAAACCTCCAAAAAAAAAGTAAAAATAACCCAAGAAAACCCAAAAAAAACAAACTAAAAAGGGGGAGAATAGCCAGACTAGTCCAACAGCCAAATCCCAAATGTTGTTGGTGCCTTGCTGCTGAAATTGTCCTGCTCACCTGTGAAATGCTGGCCAAGAAATCCAGTGGGTGAGGAGTGGATATCCTGCATGGCTCTGGATGTGCAGGGTGCCTTCCTCTTGCAGCTCACCTCTGGGAGGCAGCCTTGGATATTAATTGTTTGGGTGGGCTAAATTGTGATGAGTAAACCTAGAAAACGTGGTGCTCCTGCTAAATCCAAACAGCTTTTTTGTTTTTGGGGTGCTGGGAGCTGTCACTGCTGCACCCAGTGACTCTTTATTAGCTGGTTTTATTGCATGGGTGAGCTGCAGGAAGCTGAGGAGGGGAATTGTTCAATGCAGTGAGGAAAAGGCTTTGATTTGAAAACAGCCACGTCTGATCCCTGAGCCTGTGTGTGGGTGGGTGTTTGCCTGGCAGGGAGCAGGCAAGAGGATGCTTCCTGCTTTATCCTTTCAATATGATGCTTTATTTTTTCCCAGCCAGCCACTGTGAAAATGAGTTCTGGGGTTTCATTTACCACAGTGCCCCGTGGCATAACTTAAAACCTCCCCACACCATTTCCATCCTCAGAGGAATATCCAGCTCCTTGCAAATAATCCATGGTTTGAACCTTGAGTGCCTGCTGAGCCTCAAAGGCATGGAGTTGTGTTTGCTGCCTGGGATGTCATCCCACTCTGGTGGAGGACACTGTTTAGATAAATCCATGGAGCAAAACTTTATATCCAAGTGACTCAGGATAGCCCTGGAAATGTCAGAGGACTGCTTTGTGTTCTCCAAAAATCACAGAAATGGGACATTTTCAAGGGGTGTGATGTTTAGTTTAGATAATCCAGACTTCTGAGTCCTACAAACAGGGATCTGGGGGAATGAAACCCTTCTGGGAAACAAAGAAATGGTGAAAATCCTTTGGGGATACTTCTGGTAGGGGGATAGGGGAATAAGTAGCACATCAATGCATCCCTGTGGCAGGAGGAGCATTCAGGTTCCTTTATTTTAAACATAAAGGGAGTTCTAAAGAGTGATTTAACAGAAACATTCTCTCCTGTAAGGTTTTCTGGAGGATGTGTTTATGCATCAGGAGGGCAAAGCCTGTGTCCCTGCAGGTCTGGGTCTCTGGGCTGGAGCAATAATTTGCCTTCAGATTGGGGCTATTTAAAAACACCTTCCTCCTCAGTGTCTGCTCTGAGCAGCACTTCATCTTCCAAAAGTTTACTGGGGTGAAGAGCTTTGGAGTAGATTTAAATCTTTCTGGGGCATGGCTATTTCCTACACTGTTTTCAGGACCTCATGAGTTGATTTCTTGTAGATATTTGCATGCAGATGATGTTTTAATCAACCCATTTGAGTAAAAATCTGCAGTGAATATCCCTGTTTTGTTACCCAGTGATGCCAGTCACCCTTCTGTGTTAAATCTCCAGGTGTGCTGGGCTTTTTTTCCCTTCAGGGGCTGTCTTTTTCCTCCCAGCCTCATGAGGAGGATGAGGATGAGCTGAGGAAGGTGAGGGGCAGCAGATGCAGGCAGAGGGGAGCTGCCCTCTCCCTGTGGGGCACTGCCCACTCTTTGCTCTTCTCCTGGTGTTTTTGGGAGCTGTGTTGGGAGGATATTTTGCTGTCTGTGATGGGTGGAACCAGCGGGGAGCAGGATCCCAGCTGGGGCCTGTGGAGCTGGCTCTGTCCTTGCAGAGCCCTTCCCTGCAGCCCTGGCACTGAGCTGGGCAGGGATGGGGCTCTGCTGTGCCTTGGGCAGGGAGGATTGTCCCCCTCAGGCTCTGCTGGGGATGGATGTGTGGCTGCACTGCCAAAGGACAGCCAGGCTGCAAAGCTGTGCCTAAAAAGATTCCATTAGTTGATCTTGACTCAACCCTTCAAGAAAAAACTCCCTGGGACTCCCAGGGTGGATATTCCCCATCTGATCACTTACAAAAGGTCTTTTTGTCTTTGATGTTTTCCTTTGCCTTTCTCCATGATTTTTAGGGAAGGGTCCGTGTTTGGGCAGCATCAGACACCATTTACCTTTCCACTTTCCTTTCCAAGCATCCCTCACTGATCTTACTTGAATTACAGTGATCAGTTTGGAAACCTGACTTCTGTGATTTTTTTCCTTCTATTTTTTTGGTCACACCTCTCTAGGCATGGAGAAAAACAAGTGAAATCTCCAGCTCTTGTCCTCCTGTCTGTCTGTCAGTTGTGATTGCCCAGCCCAGCAGCACAGGGGCATATTCCAATTTCTGTGCCAGCAGGAGCTGTGCTCTCACCAGCCTTTTCCAGCTGAATTAGGTGGAGCTGTGGGAAGGAATCAGCTGCTGAAGGTGTAGATAGAAATGAGAAGTGGCAACTCCAGCCAGAATAGCTTTTTGCTTGCTGCTGCCCATTAATTCTTGCTGACTTGGGTGGTTTTAAATGATTTGCAGGGAATGCCTCCACTAAGAGCCTGTGCTGTTCGGTTCTTCTTGAAAATTCCCAGAATCTCTTGTCTTAAGAGCACAAGAGAGGCTGTGTTGGAGAAAAACTGTAATACTGACATATTTGGAGCTGTTCGTCTCGTCTGTGATCTGATTTGCTGCCTGACAAGCTCCTGTCCTGCTCTGTTGTCATGCATTTGTGTTATCAAAGGAGCTGGAGGCTTCCTCATCCTCCTCCTGTTGAGCTCTTGCTGCACACTGAGATTTTTAAACTCCATTTCAGTCAATGTTCCACATAATTAAAAAATTCCTTCTCTCCTACAGGTTTTCCCTGAGGTGTTATTTCCTCTGTGTGTGATTTTTCTCTGAAGTTTGGCTTGCTGCTGACTTTGGGTGGAGAAGGGGAGCAGCACCATTTGGTTATTGGGTATTTAAAGCACATAAATTGTGACTCTCTCCTTGCTCCAAATTGTGGTGCTAAGGAATCTGAATGCAGCTTCCAGATCTCTTGTGCAGGACTCCTTTGTCCTGGGGTGTTAATTCATGTTGGGGTGGAAAGAGCAAAGAATAAGAATTTATTAAGAGTTTAATATTGAACAGCAGGACTGGGGAGCTTTGGATGGGGGAAGCTGCATCATCTTCCAGCTTGAAGCCTTGGATGAGACCATGAATTTGTCCAAGTTGGAATTATCCCTGGATCTGTTTGAGGGGGTGCAACTTAACTGTAAAATTCCTCATTTTGCATTCAGTGAACTCCTGGAGTCAGCTGGAAGTGGCCAAAACCTTGCTGCAAAGCTCAAGTCCTGCATGTCTTCTGGGAAATTGATTTCTTTCCAGTTACCCATCCCGTTTCTGCCCAGTTATCTGACTGGGCAGTTCTGCATGATGCAATAATTGCTAATTCTTCCTGGGAGGAAATGGACAAAGTCTCAAGGCTTTTTCAGCACAAATGAGTGATTTTTGTGGTGACTTCTCACTCATAGTCTGACGTGTTTTGCTTTATCAGCTTTGAGGCAGGACATTGCACGTGCTGATGAGTCTGAGAAATGTCCTCAGAGCTCCAGCAAAAATGATGAAAATTGAGGTTCTTGAAGAAACTGTGGCTGCCCCATCCCTGGAAGTGTCCAAGGCCAGGTTGGACGGGGTTGGGGGAACCTGGTCTGGTGGAAGTTGTTGGAATATGGGGCTGCAGCTGGATGGTCTTTAAGGACCCTTCTGGCCCAAACCATTCTGTGAAATTGGGGTATTGGAGCACACCCTGAGTAAAGGACAATGAAGCTACATGATGTTTTCTGATCAGAACTTTTGGGCTAATTAAATTTTCCAGATGTACAAGTTGGTCATGTTTACAGACAGCCCAAGAGCTGCCAATATTAAAGGACATGTAAATAAAAAAGTTCTTCCCTAGTACCTCTTTCAAACTGGTGTTGTCTCAATACAAACTCCAATTAACTATCAAGGCACTAGAATTTTTACAGATTTAAGCCAAAAAAAGCCATAAATGCCACAGGCTGTGGCAGTACTTGTAGAAAGCTTTTGCAGAGCTGTTTCACTTCAATATAAGGCTTGTGCTGCAGAGGGCTGTTTATTTGGAAGATGCCAGCACCAGAACATTGTAATTGAGTTACCCAAGTATCCCGAGAATGTGTTTTTATTCATAATCCTCCAGTATTGCAAGGCTCAAGGGAACTTATTGCTAACTTTAAAACAAGAGAGTCAAAATGGGTTTATTAGTTGGAGGTGCAGTGTGCACAGGAATTTAATAATGGATGATGGCATGGCAGGGGTTTGTTGTTAAATGTAAAAATGATAAGAATGTAAGAAATCAGGAAATATACCCACTTCTTGTCTGGTGCTTCCCATGGCAGATCAGCTGTTCCATCCCAGCACCTTAAACAACAACAGCAACCCTGACTTTGCTGCCAGTTAAAAATAAATGTCATATCCAGGTCTGGTGGAAGGTGTCCCTGCCCATGGCAGAGTCTTGGATGGTCTTTTAACTCCCAGCTCAGATAATTCTGTGATTCTCTCATATTCCTCTGCCTTGGTGGCTCTTGGGGTCGCTGCTGTTGCCTCAGCTCAAAGGGTATTGGCTTAGCCATGAAATCTTCAGCTGCATCCTTGAGTCTGGAAAAAGCAGCTTTGTTTTCTCTTTTGCAGCACTTCAGCTCTTCACGTCTGAATTCAGTGCTCAGAAAGCTCAGAAATTTTCATTTTGAGGAAGGAAAGAAGTGGTAACACCGTGTGCCTCTCCAATTTAGTCTCATCTAACAAGCATCCCTGCAGGGAATAAGGTTGGGGTGGCAGTGGGAAGTTATTTTCTGGAGTAAATTAATGTTTAGAAAAGAAGAGCATGGCTTAAATTGTCAAAAGAGAGCTGCACCATGTGCTTTTGGGCAGACAGTGGAAGGTGACACCTTGTTCTGCCTTTGGATAGAGAGAACAGTTGGAGAGTCTGGTTGTCCTTGGAGGTGATGAGTGAGAAGGAGTCTGAAGAGAGGCAGGACCTCTCTGAGACCACTCAGAGGCACAGGAATGAGTTGTTGTGCTCTATCTCTGCTCCTTGGGGTAGTGCTTTCCAGCTTTGTCTCTAGAAGCGTTTGTCTTGCTGAAATTTCTTTGCTTGGATTTTTTTTTCTTTAACTGTTGGAGCCTTTGAAAGAAAACCTGAGTGGAAGAAACGGGAGGCATGGGATTGGTGGATCTGAGGGTGTGCAGTGGGGAAACCCCTGCACTTTACAGGCTGGAGGAAAATTTATCCTTCATGGAAACACTTCTGCAACTTCAGGCAAACGCTGGAGCATTACCATGTTGATACCTAATGAATTTGGAGACTTGTACTCCTGCCCAGGCTTCCCTAAGCCCAGCAATTGCATCGATCACTGCGGTGTTTCATAACTGGCCCTTGCTTGAACTCTTTTTAATTTCAGGAGTGGAGGTGAGGTGGGGAGAGGAAATACAAGGTTGGTGTGTGTGTCAGGCAGTGGCTGCTGGAGCAGAGCAGGCTCAGCCTTGCTGTCAGCTCTGCACAGCCCAAACCCAGCGCAGCAAAACGCGGCCGAGGAGCCGAGACCTTGGATGTGAAATCCTGTAAGCGCCAGGAGAGGGGAGCAGGTGGAGCTGCTGATGTGTTTGTCTTTCTGTCTGCTCCTCAGCCTGCACTTCAGCAGGAGCCAGCTGGCCTTGTCCTTAGGTAGCATCTCTCAGCATAAGGAATGCTGATGGGGGAATAAGGGGAGAAAGGGACTGGCGTGTAAGGAGATTAATTGGGCTGTCCCTGAGATCTGTCTGGTTTGTTCTGCTCAGTTCAGAACTTGGGGTTGTTCAAACTGGAAAAGAGATGTCCTGTATTAGAGGACGCATTTTAAGACATTTCCTCCTAATTTATCCAAAGCTGGGACAGAAGATTCTAGGGTAAACTTACTGTGACATTTTACTGCTTAAAGAGGGCCTTTAGGAAAGGTGGGGATAGACTTTTTAGAAAAGCTTCTTGGGTTAAGACAAGGGGTGATGGTTATAAATGAAAAGAGGTTTGGTTTAGATTAGGCATAAAGAATAAATTTTTTGCAGGTTGCCCAGAGATTTGGTGGATGCCCCATCCCAGGAAATGTTCAAGATCAGGTGTGCTGAGCAGCCTGATCTAGTTACAGATATCCCTTCCCATGGCAGGGAAGGTGGAATAAGCCTTTAGAAATCCCTTCCAACCCAAACTTTTGTATGAAAAAGTCAGGTGAATGTTGAATTCTGTAGTGCATCAGAGGTACAGATGCTGTAGCCCCCAATTTACCTTTCCCACCTCCACTTGTGCTAATCCCTGACCTTTCAGCTGCTCCCGTGGCTCCCTGCCTGTGTCTGGGCTTGTATAAACACCCATCACCTTTTACCTCCTGGGCACGCCAGGCACAGGTTCCTGATGTTAATGTGCCCCTTCCGTGGGGGATGGAAGAGCTTTTCCAAAGGCGCCAACAAGGCTGTTTGGAAGTCTGAATTGGGTTGGTGCTGTGGGACAGCATTATGTTGGGAGAAGACAAATTACCAGGGCTGGGTTTTTGCCAGGACATAGTAGGGTGAACGCCTGACTTTTTATCTTTTTTTTTTTTTTTTTCTTTCCCCAAACGTGCCATTGCATCTTTAATTACAAGGTTAAGACCTCTGTTTTATGACTCATCTGAAAAAAACAGCACCTCCACCATAATTACCTGAGCATGTTGCCGGGGGGACTGTGGTTCATTAGTGACTCAGAGGAACCAGTGGCACCTAATGAAATGGCACTGCCTGCTGTAACACCCCAGCCTTGCCCTTTTCATGCCTGCTCCAAGCAGGGACCAAACCAGTCTCCCATAAAGGTGTGATGCCAATCTTTGGGATGCTGCAGCTGGAAGGAATTTCTGAGGAAGAAACCAACCAATTCCTGATCATTAGACAGCATCAACCCACAGAAATAGCTGTGTTCAGTTAAAGGAAAAGCAGAGGGTCTCATTTTGCCCAGTGAAGGATGAACATGTTGCTTCAGGCTCCCTCAGAAGCCATAAGAGGAGTGAGAAATGGATAAACCATCCTGCTGGGAATGTGGGTTCCTTGGGTAATCCGCCCGCCGCCGCCGCCGAGGCGTATTTTGTTTGTTTCCCTGAAATACGTAAATGCAATCATTGCACAATAAAAGAGTCTTTAAAAACTTTCCTTTGATCATTAACATGCTAATCAGTCTGGATGGATCTTCTCCTTCCCTTCCAGGTGGAGGGAAACAATTGACTCGTGTAATGGGTGCCCCTTGGCCACAGTTCGGTGCCGTTTGTTCCTCCAGCCCATTGTTCTGGGATGAACTTTGGAACATTGTGTTTCTCCTTTGGACCAGACACTGGAATTGCCCTCTGGTTTATGTGCTGGCTATTTATTTTTTTTTTTCCCATGGCCATCAGGGTATCCCTTCAGGAACCTGTGGGCGCTGGAAGGTCTGAGTGGTGACAAGTGACAGGGCTGGGAGGTGCTGCCGTCAGTGACAAGTGGCTTTACATCCGTCATGTGCACAAGGGCTCCCGGGGGACCAGCAGCAATTGTGAGCCCTGAAAACGTGGCACACTGTACAAGGGAATAAAGAGCCTGCAACCTGGGAGCCAGAAGTGATGGGGCAGAGAAAGGGTCTTTGGGAAACAGTGTCATACCTCAAAGGAAGAGCAGGAAGCCTAATCTGTAGAACAATAAGGCAGGCAAAACCTCTTTCCTTGTTGGCCCAAATTCATCGCAGGCTTGCGTAGGTAATGTTTGATTAGCCTGATGAGCTGGGGAGAGACACAGCAAACCTATTCCTCTTTCTGATTGCATTTTGGCTGGGAAGAAATGTGTGAAGAGGCAGCATCGAGTCCCACGTTTCCAAGGGGCTGCTTGGGTGATTCTTGCTCAGGGCTTGAAATCAAGGGCTCTGTTATTGATGTAAAATGAGCCATGCACCTGTCCAGGGGCGCTGCTGCCCACACAGGCTGAGCTGTCACATTTTGTCAGCCTTCAGAGCAGCCAGGCTGGGTTTGGGCAGCAGGCTTTGGTCACACCTGAGAGCAGGTGCTGCTGTGCTCTGTTATCACACCAATAGATGTTCAGTGGCTGCTTTGCCAGCAGTGAATTGCAGAACTGACTCAGTAGCAAAACTCCTGTTCCTAATAAATGCTGGGGATCCATCCCTGCTGCTGCTGTGTTGGTGGATTTGCTCTTGCTCAGCATCATTTCCCATTTGTGGCTTCCTCACCAGACCCTGTTGGTGCAGATGGTGTTGCCTGCAGGACCTCAGCTCAGGAAGTGGGCCAAGGAAGGCTGGAGGGTTCTGGGGCTTATCTTCAAGTGCCAAGCACTGTTTGGGGGATATCCTAATGATCAGGAGCAGCAGGATGGAAAGTGAATTCCCATTTTCATAAAATTGAGTTGTTTTTTGTAAATTAAACTGGTTATTTTGTCTGAGCACAAGGTACTACCTGGGCTTAATTGTGGCTAGTATTTTTATAAAAACATTTCAGATGTTTAGTTTGTGTTTTTGCTGACGTACTTGTTCAGGTTTGGTAAATCCCTGAGATGATCAGAGTCATCCTGATCTTTAGCCTTGCTCTTTTGTGGTCCCAGCCCAGGTTGTCTGACACTTTTTTCCAAGTACTGCCTGTGGCTGTAAAGGAAATTTCTGGTAAATACTATAATATCAATAAGCAAAAAGTTACATTTACCACACTCAGGAAAATCTGATGCCTGCAGTATTTTGTCATTGGCTTTGTGCTGTAAAGTGAAGACATTCAGCATCTTGATGATTCTCATGTTTCACTTTTTTCTGTCTTCTCCAGAGTCTCCACCAGCAGCGATGTCAAGGAATGGATACTTCTTTGAAGAGAGTGGCAAGTATTATTTGACTTTTTTGCACACACACCTTATTGGAGGGAGAGCTGCACTGCAGGGGTAGCTGCAAACCTGCCATGGGTGATAGAGAATCCATTCAGCTGAAGTGTGATGTGAAAACAGTCTGGTGTGGTGCTTGTGTAATCCAGTACTGTGAGCAGGCTCCGTGTTTTTAAATCCTGTAGATGTTTGAGATAGGCAGTAAATAATCAACTCATTGTCATCGGTGACTGTTCTGGGTGGCTCCTTGTTTTTCAAGTTCTTTTGTGATGTTTTCCTGTCATACAGCCTGGCAGGTGTATCTGCTTGTCTTTTTCTGGAGTGGGGATCATGCGTGGGTGTTGGATCCCTTTGGAGACATCCTGCCAATGAGCATCAAGCAAAACTTGGATGGCTCTGGCAGACAGATCTTTAACTGCAAGGAAATTTTTTTATTTTCTTTGAAGCAAGATGAAATGGTGGCATTTGAAAACTTGGATCATCTGCCTCAACTTGGATCATCTGTGTCAAAGATGACTGAGATCTTGGAGGTATTGAAGTCCCATCTTCTCTGCTGATTTTGGAGAAGTAGAATGATGGAATAATTTTGGTTGGAAAAGACCTTAAAGATAATCTTGTTCCAACCTCCTGCTCTGTGTTTCCCCCAAAACAGCATGTATTTAGGGTATTAGGGAAAGATCTTCTGGAGAGTTCCAGCCTCTTCAGGAAGTAGTCCCTGAGGGCTTGGGGCTTCCTGCCCTTGAAAGTGCTGGAAATACTCAGGACTTCCAAATGGTGAGAAAAAAGACTAAAATTCTCTGGTTATTTAGGCCCTTAGATGCTTGTAGCTGTCACAAGGCTCATCTTTCTTGTTCCAGGGTGGGCCAAGCCTTAGGTTGACATCTGGAAGGGGAAGTTGAATATCTGCCAGATGTCAGCTGATCCAGCACCACTGGTGACGGCACTTCCTTTGGCACTGGCTCTCCCTTTCTCATACAAAGAACAAATTTTGGGGAGTCAAAGGACAAAACTGGAAGCCAGTCCTCTCATCTCTAGCCAGAGGTGTTCTCTGGAGGCTGGGTTGAGTTGCAGAAGGGCAGAAAATCATGCTTGAACTCAGGGAGGTTTTCTGAGGGCATGTGGGACGTGAGGTTGGGGTAGCCCTGCTCCTTCCCTTCTTCCCACCTCACTTGTGGGCTCGTGGTTGGTGCTTTCCTGAGGACTGGGAATGTGAGAGGGTGTCCTAGGTTGGGACCTGGGGAGGTGACTGAGCCCCCAGCATCTGCCTGAGAGCAGTGAAAGGGTTTGGGGGGATACACTGCTGATTTTGGCAGTACAAGGCCCTACTTCTTCCCCAAACCCTTCTGCCAGAGCCCAGCTGTCTGTCCTGACATCTTAGGTGCCTCTACATGTCCCCTTCCAGGACTCAGTCTTGCCTTCTTCAAACTATCCCCACAAACAACAAAAAACCCCAAAAGCAGATCTCTGAATGTTTTTTTTCTTCTTGTGGCATCTTCTGAGAGCGGCTTCTTCTTTTGTCGACTTGGTGCCATGGCAATGGGCATTTCTAGCCTGGATTTGTGGTATTACTCATCTTCCTCCTTTGTCTTAAGGAGACAGCACCTTGGAGCTGCCTCTGAGGGCTTTGAGGAGCTCTGTGGTGCTTTCCTGTTGTGCTTGTGTGGTTTGGGGAAGGAGGGGAGGTTCCTCCTCGGCCCTTGTTGTGTTGTGATTGGAAATACACTGGATTTCTTGGTTATTTCACTCTCAGAGCTGCTGTCACTCTTACTCCTCATTACAAAGTGACCTTTTGGAAGAGTTCAGCTGCTGTGGAGTGATGAGTCACCTTCTGCTGCTTGATTGCGCCGAGGCCTTGGGGTGGATGGACAGCACATCCCAGAGTGTGTGCTGGTGTGAGCGCTCCCACCCCGCTGTGCTGCTTTGGTGATCTCTCTGCAGGAGCTCTGTGCCCTCAGATTCTCAAAGTCTTCACCCCAAAACGTCATCAGGGCTGCAGGAAACCACAGATAAAGATGTTACCTTTTCACAGGGTTTCAAAACAGCTTGTTTTGAAATGGAGCTATGAAATCACCGAGCTTGTGGGGATCTGCCAGGCAGGAGATGTTCTTGCCCCACCTCTGAAGCAATAAAAATCCCCAGTCCCCCTAGAAAGAAAAAAAAGAAACCTCTTAAATTCTGTTTTTTGGACTTTCCTCCCTTTTCTCAGCAGGGCAACATCTTTTGATATTCTTGCTCTGTGTAGAGTGGAGCTTTTTTCCTTATCTCCTCCTGGGATCTTGCATATACATATGGTTTTCTGTATTCTTAGTAATTAGGATGTTTTTGTTTCTGAGCATATCTGAGGCTCTCTTCGGAGCCTGTGTCTGTCTTTTGCCAGCTAACTTTTCTTTACCTTTCTTGTGTTCTCAGCAATGTTAAAATTTAAAAGTTGAAAACTCATTTTCAGTTGAAAGGACTGTAGTGAGCATGATCTTGGCTTCAGCACTGAAGAACGTCCTGGATGTTTACATCCATAAAAACTTCAAGTTTTTAGTAATTTGCAGCTCTGGTAATTACTGAGGAGCTGGGGAAAGCCCTGAAAGCATTTTCTAGTGAATTAATATGTGACTGTTTGGGAAATTCAGAGGTTGTTATGGTCCCAACCATCTCCCAACCTAACTAGCTAAAAGTCTGGAAAGTTCATCAAGGAAATCAGCTTTGAGTTCAAGTTTTCCCTTATTTCTGGAAGAACTTGAAAGCCACTTTTGTGGCTTTTAGTGCCTTGCATGAGGTAAATACTTACAAAAGGTAAATACTTACAATGTAGCTGGGAAAAAAAATCTGGTGAAGAGTTTGTTTGTACAGGCAAAATTAAGAGGAAAAAAAGGAAATAAATTTATGCCTACCCAGTTGGACATTTCTGATTGAGGGTGGTGGCAGCAGATTTGATAACATCTGATGGCCATGGTCTGTTTTCAGCCCATGTGTGCTGTCAGTTTTAACAGTTGTCCTGTGCCATCTTGCTAATGAAAATCCATATTTTTATTCATTTTTTTGATATCTGGAAGAAGCCTCTTGCACAAACAAACCTGGCAGGGCCTGGTGGTAATTGGTGTCCCCCTCCTTGCGTGTTAAAGCCACTTAAATCTTCTGTAAGGTTCTTTTGACAAATGAGTTTTCTTTCTGGTGAGTGTAAGTGAGTAATGAGATGATTGTGGAGCCCCAATCCAAACCTGGGGATAATTGGAGTCCTGATAAAATGCAGCTCAGCAATCAGGGCTCAGAATTAACTCATCAAGCCCCTCATTGTCTCTTGTGAGCATCCTGCACCCTCCTTGTGGAAGTGGAGCTCTAAAAGCACTGGAATTACCTGCAAGTGATTAAATTCTCCCCAAATTATGATGAGGTTTTTAACTGAGCCAAAAACTTTCCCTGATAAGACACAAACCCAGAAGTTTTCTGGTTCTTCTTGTAAAATCTGAGGGATGGAATCCCAGTGCAGTGCTGGGGATATCTGAATTGTTGCATTGTTTTAAAGCTGGCTCAACAGATCCTGCAGCATATTTTTTTTTTTTTTTCTGGTCTTCCAGAGCAAATCCCTCACTGCTTGGTCTCCTCTGACTTATTAATTGGTTTTGCTGGCACAATAAATCACAGTTGTGTTGAAGGGCCCCAAGGCCCCAGACTGGCTTGGGATGTTTGGATATATTTTATCTGCTTGTTTTTGTTTTTCAGTTTGCAGTTCAGCTTGGTATGTGTTCTGGGGGAGTTTTCTTTCTTTTTTCTTCTTTTTTTTATTTTTAAAATATATTTGACTTTATCTATCTTGGAATTGTTTGCTTAAGTAGGAGATTAATTTAAATGTTTTTTTGAAACAAATCCTTTCACAATGGGTTTTTTCCCATGAGATGCCCAGTTTGGCAGCAGGAGATGAACTGCTACCTGTGGGAGAGCACCAGGAGATGGCTCACAGGTCTCTTGTACATTTTTATTTCTGGAATCATCAGGAGAAAAACCTTTAATAAAATACCAAAAGGAACAGGAACATCCCTGATTTCTGAGGGTTCTGCTGCAGCACTGAAACTCCACATGCTCCTGTGTTCTGTAAAAACAAAACAAAAAACCCCCACAACACTCCACTGAATTACTTGGATTATTCACAACATTTCCTAGAAATCTGGCTGCAAAATACAATACTGGAATTAATTCAAAAGTGCCTGGGTGTTGTTTGTTTTGTTTTGGGGGTTTTTTTGTTTTTGTTTTGTTTTGGAGGGTTTTTTTGTTTTTGTTTTTGTTTTTTTTTTGCAGCAGCAGCAGCAACAGATCAGTTCTTGGAGCTCTGTTATAAATTATCACTGAAGTGGCAGGGGAAGCTTGATGTTTTCATCTGGCTCTTCATGACAAAAGGCTGGAGTAGGGTTGGGAAGATGCAGCTGAGGTTGTGGTCAGCCAGTGGTGCAGGGATGTGGGAGAGCTCTGCTCTTGCTGACTCACCTGCTCTGCACTTTCTACCTCTGCTTTGGATTTTTTTTTTTTTTTTTTTTTTTTTTGCTTTTGCAAGAGGAGGTTGTGGTTTAATCTGTGCTCTTGACCTTAGGTAATGGATTGACATCATCCTAGCAGGTGGTCATTGCTGTAGAAAATCTGTATTTTATAGAGAGGCAAAAAGCTTCACCCAACACTGTTAAGGTACCTGTGGAAGGTCTGGCATTGGGGGACACCTCATGTAAATCCTATTTACATGATCTGAAGATCTGCCTGTGCCAACCCGAATTATTTGGTTAAAATCTAAAGTGATTTATTGAGTTGGGAGCACCTCTTCCATCCTTCCCATGGGCAGAGTTACCTTCCACTTGACCAGGGTGCTCCAAGCTCTGTCCAGACACTTGCAGGGATGAGGCAACCACAACTTCTCTGTGAATCTCAATAAAAGAGTTTTTCTAACCAAGTTATTCAGGATAAGCTCTGGGTCCTCCTGGCTGATGAATTTTCTGCAGCAAACCCTCAGCAGTCCAGCCATGAGGTCTGGGGACACCCCCAGCCCCCCCAGTTGGTCCCTGTGGCTGCCAGGGGTAAATAAATCTCCTGTGAGCCTTGCCAGGGACTCTCTCAGATGTGAACCAGAGAAAAAGCTTAAAATCCTAGCAGGCATCCAGATTTATTTAATCATTGTGCCTCACAGTTTTAGCAGGGTGGGAGACAGCTTTGGGTGCTGCTGGCTGGCTGGCTGCAGCCTTGCAGTTGTTCTTGTCTGTGAAATGCAATAATTTGTTAGGAAAGAAGAGGATTTTTATGACTTTTGTCATGCAAAACAAAGCCCAAACTTTGCAGTTCAACCTCAGCAGGGATGTGTAAAATTTAGGTGTGTATTTACCTAAAAAAATGTCGTTATAGCAATGTAATTGCTCTCATTTTGTCTGGAAAAAAAGAGAATTATTTTGTTAAGTGGGTGATTTTGCTGGAATCAGGCTGTGAGATGTGCCTACAAACTTGCTGTGGTTCATGTGGAAGTAGGGTGATGTTTAAACCTTTTTTTTTCTGGAATGTTCTGGAGATTGGAAAACTGATAACACTTGCACAAAGTTCTTCCAGATCTCTCCAGAATCCTCCAGCTGCTCTCTCCCTGCCTGAGTTACCTGACTGGAAGGTTACCTAACCTATGGAGGCACCAGGAATCTGTGTTTTCTGTGCAGAGTGGAAAGGTCACTTTGGAGGTGGATGCTCCATTATTAATTGAGTTTCCTTTTGCACCCAAAGTTTGGGATTTGGGTGTTTTCCAAATGGTGCAGTGAATTGGAGCCTGCAGGGAGTGAAACAAACCCTTTGAGAGCTCAGGTTAATTAAAACTTCATTCCTTTCTTGAAAATCAGTGTCTGTTCCTGGCTAGAGCAAGTTAAAAATCCACGAGGAGAAAAATTAGGTGAAGATGACTTCTTTTAACTCAATACCAGCATTACCAAGTGAGTTTTTAGGCTTAAATCTCTCTTGAGTTCCTTAATACTCTGTTACAACCAGGAACTGGGATGCTGAAAAGAACCAGGCTGGATTTTAGGGTAGTGCCCATGTCCCATCTGATGCTCCTTTACCTTTAAAAATTATTGAATGTACATTATTATCATTGATTCCTTTGACCCTCTGTACTTGACCTGTAATTCCTCTGAGAAAATGGATGCAAAAATGGTTTTCAAGCTCTTCCAAAACAATTTGCTGCCTTCTGTGCCTAAAAACTTCCTTGAGGAATCTGAAATTGCTTTTAAGGTGACAAGCTGATAGCGTTGGATTGCCAATCAGAGCTCAAAAAGCCTCTTTAAATGTAGTTTGAGGTTCCTGGCTTTCTGAGGAGAGTTTTTTGGAGAGGTGAAGAGGAGGAGATGCAATTCCATGATTCTGGAAGCCTGGGCTTGGATTTGACAGAGGGAATAAGCACTGCTGTAGATGAGAACAGTTTTCCAGGCTTGGTGAAAAGATTGCCTTGGAAATTGAGGGTAAAAATCAGTTGCTTCCAGAAAACTGCTGTGAGTTAGTGGCTTGTGCCTGCAGATGTTGGTTAGAGCTCCACAAGTGGCTTTGTCACCTGAGAGGTTGTGCAGGCGTTGTGGCTGGAATAATTCCCATCACCTGGGGTGTGAGAGGATGTTTTTAGTAATAAAGCTGCTTTTTCTCCCAGGAAATTGAGCTTGATTAAGGTTTTTGGCTCTCCTGGAGAAGCCTGCAGCCCTTGGGCTGGGAGTGCTGCTTCCACTTCAGCTTTTCCAGGGAATTTATCTGACGTGGCTGAGGCTGAGCTTCCTGCTGAGCTGATTTTATTGGCCCAGGTGCAGCTGCCAGGTGCCACCAGAGCAGCAGTGGGACACTCAGTGCCACCTCTGATGGCAGCAGCTGCAGTCACTGCTGCTCCCTACAGAGCCCTGAGCACTAAAACTCAGCTCCAAAGCAAAATAGCTGCAGGGCAGGCACCTTGTCAGAGCTGTGAGAGGGCTGAGAGCAGCAGGAGCTGGGAGATGGAGCTGAGAATGTGAGGAGAGTAAGGAGAGAAGGCTGGGAATGGAATCATGGAATCCTGGAATGGTTTGGGTTGGAAGGAACCTTAAAGATCATCCATCACCCTCTTGCCATGGGCAGGAGCAGCTTCCATCAGACCAGGTTGCTCCAAGCCCCATCCAGCCTGATCTTGGGTGGATATTGGGATATCAGAACACAGCAGGTCTGGGATTAACTACAGAGGAAGGGCTGATGCTTTGCAGGGAAATCACCAGAGAATTCCTAATTATTCTTCTTTTTTTCTTCCCAGCACCTGCATAAAATTGAGTTTATTTTCTACTTATTCTGGTTTATTTTCCTGTTGCATAGTATGGGCTGAGGGAAGCCCTTAAGGCAAAGGAAGATTTAAGGTGAAAGCATCTGCTGCTTCTGAGGGTGAGGCGGGGGTTTTGTTCCTGCAGCACTGAAGGATGCTGCTTGTTCTCCTTGGTCTCATGCACTTCTCATGTTTTTCCATTTCTTTGCCATGAGATGAGTCCTGCAGGGTGGTCTGAGGGGGATTATCCTGACCACAGTGTGTTCTTCATGGTGCAGGAGGGCTGCACTGGTCTGGGCCAGCTTTAACTGTGTTCCAGCTCCTCCTCAGCCAAACCTCTTTTCTCTCCTTCTTTTCTCTCTTTCCTCTCTCTCTCTTTTCTCTCTCTCTCCTCTCTCTTTTCTCTCTTCTCTCTCTCTTTTCTCTCTCTTTTCTCTCTTCTCTTTCTCTTCTCTCTCCTCTCTCTTTTCTCTCTCTTTTCTCTTCTCTCTCTTTTTCTCTCTTTTCTCTCTCTTTTCTCACTCTCCTTTCTCTCTCTTCTCTCTCTCTTCTCTCTCTCTTCTCTCTCTCTTATTTTTCTTTTCTTTTCTTTTCTTTCTTTTCTTTTCTTTTCTTTTCTTTTCTTTTCTTTTCTTTTCTTTTCTTTTCTTTTCTTTTCTTTTCTTTTCTTTTCTTTTCTTTTCTTCTCTTCTCTTCTCTTCTCTTCTCTTCTCTTCTCTTCTCTTCTCTTCTCTTCTCTTCTCTTCTCTTCTCTTCTCTTCTCTCTCCCTTTCTCTCTCCTTTCTCTCCTCTTTCCAACCATATTTTGGGCTGGAGTGACACTTTCTGTGCTCAGGGCTCTGACTGGCCCTGTCAACACAGCTCGTGGCACTTCAGCAAACGCTGCCTTCATCTGAAGGTGCCAACTTGCAGTGATAAAGATGGGGGGAGCATCAATTTGAAGGTCTTAAACTCTCCCCCAGGAAATCTGATGCCAATGAAAAGGTGTTTAACTCTGCCCTCTGTCTCTGAAGCAACTGCTCCTGACAGAGTCTGTGAAGTGTTTCTGGGACATCCATATGGAAACTTAGTTGGCATTTGCACAAATTCTGCAACAGCCACATCAGATCCTGCTCTGAACTTCTGCAAAACAACCATCAGACTTCCAGAGGAGCTGAACAGCTTCTGCTGTCGCTTGTGGCATCTGCTGCCCTTCAAGCAGCGGGGGTGGCACTCAGTGAGCATCAGGGAATGAGGGGGAAGCAGCTGCCAGGGCTGGAGGCAGGGCTGCAGCTCACAGGGAAGGTGCATCTGCCACCACAGAGCCTGTGGTCACCTCGAGGTCACCCTGCATTTTACAGGCGTGAATTGCTCATGGTTTCAAGCTCCTGGCAGATGAAATGGGCTGAAGGATTCCAAACAGGAGTGATCTGAGCCTGGAGGTGCTTCAGTGACAGAGCAGACACCTGTCTGGGAGTGCAGTTCCTGTCCAGCCCAGGTTGGGGATTATTTGCAGGCCGAGTGTTTTGTCCCTGCCTTGCCCAAGGGACACGAGGCTCAGCTGCCTTTTGTTCTGCTCTTTCCTCCCCTAAAGAGGGAGGAACAGAGGATGCTTCCCTTGCCAGAGTCCTGGCTGACCTCTGCCCAACCCTCTGATCCTACTCCACCCTTGCCCTTCTTCCAGCTCCTGGGCTGCTTCTGTCCTGTCTCCAGCCCTCTCTGGTTTCCACCACTGCCACCCTCTTATCAAACCACTTTCAGTGGCTGGGGAGGGGAATAAATAATTTTCCCTGCTTGGCTTTTCCCTATTTACCCATCTCGTTCCTTTAGGACAGGGAGGAAAAGCTCAGCCATGTTCTCAGAGCTGGGTGCTCAAACCATCCTTATGTGACCCAGTGAGTGGGAAGGTTGGAGATGAAGCTCAGAACTTCCCTGAGGCTGAAATCCTGGATGTGGTTGAGGTGGAAAAAGCCTTCCCCAGGCTGATTTTTTTCTCCTCTGGATGTGGTTGAGGTGGAAAGAGCCTTCCCCAGGCTGTTTTTTTTTTCCTTTGCAGGGCTGCCCAAACTCTCCTGGCACTGAGGGGAATGTCAGCACTGTGGGTGCTCAGCTTTGAGGAGAGATTATGGTGTCCATCATGCATTTTGGAGGAACCAAACCCCAACTTTGGGACTTAGTTTGCGATTGAGATGCTTGTGAGGGACTTTGCAATACTTCTGATGGCAGCGGGCACCTTGGCTGGCTGTTGTCCATCCCTGCCACATCTGCCAGCAGAGATTCCATAGCTGGTGGTGCCCTCAGTGTTCAGGTGTTTCCTGTACTTTCCTCACTTCACTTTTTTTCTGTCTGGACAAGTTTCCATCGTGCAGGGCTGCAAACACCCCAAGCTCTGCCAGCAGCAGAGGGTGATATCCTCAGTCTGCTTTGCTGGATGGGGACAGCAGCACCTTGGATGCTTTTTGAAGCCTTCAGAGCACTTCAGGGCTTATTCACATTAATTCCTGTCAGGCTCTAAGGTGTAGGAGGCAGAGGTCAGGAGGGGGGTTAATCTGAGGGGCTTTATCAAGTATCCCACACCTTTGATAAGTAGTTTAGGAGTCATCTGGAGGCTTGAAGCTCCTGCAGGCCCTTTGCACCCTCTGAGCCCTCTGGGGGGATGCTGAGCTCCATCAGCTCGTGGCAGGAAATGCTGCAGCCCCTGTCCTGTGTTACTGAGTTCCTGTTTGTGGCCTCACTCCTCTGGGTTTGTGTTTTGTGGTGGAGAACTGTTGGCTCGATCCCTCAGAGGCAGCATGTGCTGCTTTCAGCTGCTGCCTCCACATTTGCTTATACAAGGCTTTAAAAAAAGCCATCAATATTTTAGTTTCCATTCAAGCCTCTGCCTTGAAGCTCCCCCTTTTCATTTCACTGTAGTGCCTAGAGCCAGCTAATGAAATATCTCCCTCCTGCTTCAAATTAGGCATAAAAGACTTGTTAGAAGATGAGGAGAAGCTGCTGAATAATCCTGGTAATGTAAAAATCGACATTCTATAATGTCCCTAATTCTCCTAATTAAACATGATACATGAGTGTGCTACAAGAGTCCTCCAGCTGCTCCCTAATGAGATGTTGCAGGGACCACTTTGCTGTTGGATGAGGCTGGGTTAAACTCTAATTAAAGCCTTGCAAAAGGCTAAGGAGTTGTCTGGTGTAATTAAGAAACTTGTCTCGCATTCTCAGTGCTGCCACCCCCAGTGACCTGCTCCTCTGCCCGTTGGGGAACTATGGGTCTCTCGGTCCATATCAGGTATCTCCTTGGAAACTTCTTTTACTTTTTTTCCATTTTTCCACCTGTAGTTTCAAATTGCCGTGTCCCAAAGCAGCGGCGCGGCCTTGGCTCGGTTGAGATGTTGAGTTCGGGGTGGGCTGGGGCACAACTCTTACTTTTGGTGGTGTTTTTATGCAGCATTTTCATCCTGTGGTGGCTTTTACCTGAAGGGGAGCAAGGTGTTGTGGCTGAGTCTTGCTGCCCACACTGTTGGCATGAGGAAGAAGCCTCTGAGGCCACCCCAAAACATGCTGGGTGCCATTCCTTGAACACCGCGGGCCTCGCAGGGCCTCAGAGCGGCGCCTCACAAGGCCCCGGCGATGGCCGAGAGCCCCTCAAGCCTGGACTCAGACTCAGACACCACAGACACCTCCTCACTGCCAACAACAACAGCAACACGCCCTGAGAGCCTGCCCTCTTATGACACCCCCCTCTCATTGTCAGGGTACCTCAAGTGCGACACGGACGATGCGAAGGAGGAAGTGGTGAACGAGGAGCTCTTCGATGGCGTCAACTCCACCATCGTGTCCGCGGACAGCATCCGCTTCTTCGTCAACGTCAACCTCGAGGGCACTCCCAGCGCCACCGGTGAGTGGCCCCAAAAAATAGGGGTGGCAAAGGGGGTTTGGTCCTGCTGGTGGGATTTCATGGGATCACAGTAGATTGGGTTGGAAGGGATCTTAAATGTGATTTCTTTAAGGGTAGGGACAGCTTCTGCTAGGCCAGGTTGCTCCAGGCCCTGTCCAACCCATCCTTGAACCTTTGCTTCTGGCACAGTGTTTTAATATCCTCAGTACTGATAAATGATGAGGAAGGAGAATAGCCAAGCTATTCACCAAAAAACTTCTGTCATCATTTTGTTTTATTTCATATGCAATTTTTAACTTTTTTCTTTTGCACAAAATCCCGTTGGCTTAATTTCCCATAAAATCCAGCGCTGATACTTAGTGAATCCTTTGAAAAGTAAAGCTGGAAGAGGAAGGGAATACAGATCTAAACTGAGATCCCACATAGTGCCAAGCCAGGTCTGAGAAACAGAGGTTTTAGGAGAAAATAAAAATCAAGTCATACAGCTAAAGAGGTTTTGTTTTTTTTTGTGGCTGGTAGCTGTGACAATCTTTCTTAGCTGTAGCAACCGTTTTATTTTTCTAGAAAATGTTTTCAGTTTTAGTAAGATAAGTCGTTCTGAATTAGACAAAACTTAACCTTCTTTATTCCCTGGAAGTGTTCAAGGCCAGGTTGGATGGGGCTTGGAGCAACCTGGTCTGGTGGAAGTTGTCCCTGCCCACTGATGGGGAGTGGAACTGGGTTACCTTTAAGGTCCTTTCCCATCCAATTTGTGAAATTTGGATTTTGTGGGATATACCTGGGAAAACACAGCTCTGGGATACAGAGCAGCCTGGACTTGTCCCAGCAGCTGCAGCCTGCCTGTGTGGGCTATTTTAGAGGTTAAATGCACAGGCTCTGGCTTATTCTTGGTGTCACAGTGTCAGAGAGTCCTTTAAGTTTGTTAAAAGTTATTTTTGAGTTACATGCAAATCCCAGTTGATCTGCAGTGAGCAGTTACTGGGAATGGTGATGCACACTAGGCACAGCCTGGACTCCTCTTTGACTGTCCCGGAGTCTGCTTTTTGACTCTGAGCAGTGACTTGAACTTAGGAATAATATCCAGCAATTTCCAAGCCTGCAATTTTACAAATGCCATCTTAATTGAAAGATTTAAGGGAGCTGTGCTCTGCTATGACAAGTCAGGACTCAATGCCGTGGGGTGCATTGTTAGGGGATGAGGAATGCAAGTGCTGTGGATTCTTCTGCATCTGAAGAAGTTCACTTTCCTTGTGTGTCCTTCTGGGCTTTTTTTGTTTTCCCTTCCATTCAAAACAGGACAAAAAAGGCTGCCTTATTTCCCTGAAGCATTGCTGTTTGTGCTGGTGATATTAGTTGTATCCTTTTTTTTTTTTTTTTTTTTCAGCTGAGATGATCAGAATTTTTAAGGAAAAATGGATTTCTGGTGTGTTGGGGTCCTGTTTCAAATGGAAGGCTGGAGATTTTTAAAATGAGTTTCAGACAGAGCAAAACCCCAAACTTTCAATAAGGGGATATGTGAAAAACTAGATTTTTTCCCCCTTTTACAACATCAAAGTGATCCAGGTAGCCAAAATCCGACTTTTTCACTGTTATGCAGAGAATTCATCAGAGTCCAGGGGTAGGAGTCATCTGGGCTATCAGTTCCTTTACAGAGATGGTTTTACTGGAGTTTCTTCCAGGCTGGATTTTACACACATCAAATCAGTCTGCGGCTGCCCAGGGCACAGCTGATCCTCCTGGAGGGGTGGCTGAGGGTGGCTGAGATGAGCCCCTTAAAATCCTTCAAGAAAAACACCCTGAACTTCTGAAACTGATACCCAGTTCCCAAACTGAGGTTTAATTATGCCAGAGCCAAGGTGTGTCTGGGAGTGAATTGTTCCCTGCACAGAAATTCCCTTCCATCACTGCCACTCTTTGGGAGGTTTGTTTTTATACTCAGGTTTTGATTTCCTAGAACAAAGCTGGAACTGAACCTTTGCATGGTTTGTCAAAGCTGGAAAGAAGGGAGGAATAAAAGTGGGGTTTCTCCAAGCAACGCCAGAGGCCCCAAACACCTAATTTCCTACCCCTGGGGAGCTGGTGCACCAGGATCCTACAAAATCCTCTGTTGCTCTGAAAACACAGAGGAAAACCAAGTATGGGAATGGAATCTTTGCATCCTCATCTAATTTTCCTGTGTTCTCCAAGCTGGGTGAAATGTTTGAGTCAAAATGTGCTCTCTTGGCTGAATGTGGTACCCAAACTCTCTCCTGCTGGAGATTTTTTTGGGTCAGCTGCTGTGAGTTTGCTGCCCACCTTAATAAAGGGCTAAAAAGATCCAAAATTCACATTTAGGCAGGGGATGAATTGGAACCCTGGGATGCAGGTGCTGGCAGGCAGTGAAGGTGGAATTACAGATGCAGTGACAGCTCTGCATCGTCCTGTTGAGCTGTTCCTCTCTGTGTGATGTGTGTGCAGCTCTCCATGAGCATAATTGGATGCTCTCCACTGCAATTCTGTTTTTAAAAAGATCACTGTGTGGGATTAAGCTTTGAGCCAACAAAACCCAGCACGACCAATAAAACTCCAACAAATGACCACTGACATAAAATACTGGGCTTTGTGCACAGGTGTGTGTAAAACAGGATGGCTTGAAGAAATCTGGGGTTCAAGGTATGGCCTGTGTTATTTTTAATTAATACTGGCTGCCTTTGCAGGGAGTACTGAGCCCAAAGCAGTGCAGATGCCTGAGGACTAAAATGCTGCTCAGTGGTAACATTTGGGTCATTTCTCCTGGGTGTTCCAGTGCTTCCTTGTGTTAACTGATGGAAGTTTTTTTTTAAATTCTTTTCTGCTTTTCATCCTTGTAACTTGGATTTTGGTGGTAACATTTGTTTTTAGCAAATATTCATAGCTCTAAGAGGAAGGTGGGTGTTTATCTGAAGCTGGAGGCTTTTGGACCTGGGATCTGCATTTTTGGGGGAAGATCAGGGTGGTTTTTAGGCTGAGGCTTTTTCTGAAGTCACAATAAATGTTTGCAAGTAAAATCACAGAATTGTTTGGGTGGGAAGTGACCTTTAAAGGTCATCTAGTCCAACACCCCTGCAGTAAGCAGGAATGTTTTCCACTACACCAGTTTGCTCCAAACCCCATCCAACCTGGCCTTGAACACTTCCAGGGATCCAGGGGCAGATCTCTGGGCAATTGGGCCTCACCACCCTCATTGTAAAATAATTTATTTTTCAAGTCTAATCTAAATGTCCTCTCTGTCAGTGGGAAACATTTCCTCATTGTCCTGGCACTCCAGGCTTTTGTCCAGGAAAGCTTTATCTGCAGCACACCTGGAATTAAATACAAGCAAATAAATACAGCAGTTTGGTTTAGGCTGGGCCTTAAATTTAATGGACAGGTCATGCAAGTGAGTCTTGGGAATATGTGGGGGCACATCCTTGCCATCAGTCACAGCGTTCTTATCTCCTTGGCAGCTCCCTTAAATCAGCCAGGCATGTATTTTCATCATTTGAATCTTGAGTTTTTCTTTCAGTTTCAGGTTTTAAAACAATCATTTGAATCTTGTTCTTGTACTTTGGGCTTTTAAAACAGTTCTTTGGATGCTGTTTTTGTAGTTTGAGGCTCTGAAACAATTCAACCTCTCCTTACCCACATTGCAGGAGGTTTTGCACAATATTTCCTCCACAATTTCTCCAGGATTTGTGGAGCTGTAGCTGCCTTACTTATCCCACTTGCAGCTGATGCTCAGACTGGAGATTTTAGAGAGTTTTGGGGAGCACAAGCCAAACTCCTGCCGGCAGTGAGAAGCCAATTGGAAAGCAGGATGTGGCTCTGCCAGGGTGTGGGGGCGAAGCAGCAGAACACCAATTACGCTTCAGGAGAAATTAAAGGCTGTTCCACCCTGCTCAGACTGATCATTCCTAGATGATGTTTTTCAGTTTTGAGTTTTGTTCAGTTTTAGGTTTTAAAACAATCATTTGGCTCTTGTTCTTGCACTTTGGGCTTTTAAAACTGTTCTTTGGGTGTTGTTTTTGTAGTTTGAGGCTCTGAAACTCAGCCTCTCCTTACCCACATTGCAGGAGGTTTTGCACAGTATATCCTTAAATTTAGGCACAATTTCTCCAGGATTTGTGGAGCTGTAGCTGCCTTACTTATCCCACTTGCAGCTGATGCTCAGACTGGAGATTTTAGAGAGTTTTGGGGAGCACAAGCCAAACTCCTGCCGGCAGTGAGAAGCCAATTGGAAAGCAGGATGTGGCTCTGCCAGGGTGTGGGGGGGAAGCAGCGGAACACCAATTACGCTTCAGGAGAAATTAAAGGCTGTTCCACCCTGCTCAGACTGATCATTCCTAGATACAGAGAATCAACAGTTTCCTGTGCTCCTGAGGCACACACGTGCACGCCCGCCGCCACAAAACACAGCATCCAAATCCTGGCCCAGCCCCTGCCCCGATGACTTTTTTTTCCTTCAAGGGGACGAGGAGAAAAGCTGGATGCTGGCGCCAAGGATATTCCAGGGAGAGTAAGGTCCAGAGACAAGTGGTCTGGGCTTGAATGGGTATCACTCTGCACACAATAGTCACATTTCCTCACATTAATACCAAGGTCCTTTTTATGTCTCGAGGCACAATGCTGACCCACGCGTTCCATCTGATAACTCCTGTTTTAGTAGTTTGATGTCAGAGTGGGATGTTGGGCTCCTGAGGCTTCCTACCCTCTAATGGAAAGTGGATATAGCGATTGTGTGCCGGGGAGGGGACGGCCTCCCTCCGAATTTCCTGGCCAGGGTGTTTTCAAAGCGCTGCTTAGGAAGCTGAGGGAGGTGTGGGGGGAGCACGGGTGCTTCTGCACGGAGGCAGCACCCTCCCTTCTCCGTGCTTCACCTTGGTGCTTTGGAGCAGCTAAATCCCCCCTGTGGGATTTAGAGTGCATGGAAAAAAATGCACATTTTCCCCCTGCTCCAAATTGATTGATAGAATCTACCACAGGTGGGTTTTTTCATGAAATATTCGGCTTTTATTGCACATGGGTGTCACAAGTGACACCTTGCCCCTAATCAATCTTTGTGATGTCCCCTCTCTTCCCAGTTCCCCACCCAGGAGTGTAAGGGATGGTTCTTCACCTGCCCTGCTGTTTTTGCTGCTCCAGAATCCTTATTCCCACCTGCCTTTGGCCTGGGGGTTTGTGGGATGAACTGAGCAGACTTCAGGCCCTTTTCCTCATCACTTCTTGTGGGAATGTGGGAATATGGAATAATGAAGGCACAGTTATTTATCTAACAATATTTAACCAAAATTACTCAAATCTAATGGTGATTAGTCCAAGCTCAGTACAACAAAGCAAAGAATCCTGCTGTCCTGCTGTTTTTGCTGCTCCAGATTACTTATTCCCACCTGCCTTTGGCCTGGGGATTTGTGGGATGAACCCAGCAGACTTCAGGCTCTTTTTCTCATCACCTGTTGTGGGAATGTGGGATAATGAAGGCATAGTTATTTATCTAACAATATTTAACCAAAATTACTCAAATCTGGGGGTGATTAGTCCAGGTTCAGGACAGCAAAGCAAAGAATCCCTCTGAGATCCTGTTAGTGCAATCCTTCACTGCTAGCGGTGTGTAAGAGGTGTCACCAGTGCTCCTGACAAACTCCTGTCATGCCATGTGGTGATGGGGTTTTATTTAAATATCTTTAAGGCAGATTTGAAAAGCAGAACAGTTTTTTTCTACTCGCAGTGTGGTTCGACACAAGTGGCTGAGTCTCAGATTTGGGCAGACCCTTGATAAAAAGCAAAGATGAAATAGATTTTTTTAGTTTTTTTAAGTAATAAGCCCTCAAAATCTTAAATGCTTCCAGTCACACCAGGTCTTTGCTATTTTTCAGGGAAAACCATGGAAGTGCTAATACAGTATTCTGCTCTGATTTATTTTACTGTGCTTATATATATTTACTGTGAAGATGCACTGGGGAGTGTTTGTAGATCTAAAGAAATGTGCCCAGCCAAAAAGCTCTTTTTCTCTAATTTCCACTCCTTTTATCCCAAAATAAAATACTGTCTTAAGATGCTGCAGGCATCCAGTGGTGGCTTTGCTCCAAGGGCTTTTGGATCTTCTCAGGTGTTAAGGGCAGCACTGGGGACCTGGATGAGGAAAAGGATGGAAAGGGATCCTGGGTGGAAGGAGATCTCTTAAGGCAAAAGGTGAAAAACCTTAAACTTTGATGTTTGACTTTCAGGGGTTTGTTTTCAGGCTTGCATGGCAGATGTTGTTACCTAAGCAGGGGGTGGAGGGGAAGCAAGGAGGGGATTTTGTTTCTCAGGGTTGCTCTCAGGGATATTATCAGGGCAGCTGGGATGAAACCAAACAAATAAACTTCCAAGCATTAAATCTCATTCGTGTTGAAGTTGGACGGGGCCTGTTTGGAGAATAAAAGGACAGACAGAGTGTGCCACAAGGTCTGATGGTGACAATTCCTCAGAGTTGTCACAGCTGAGCTCCCTGGGAGTCGCTCGTGGGGTTCCCAGTAACGCTCCGTGCCTGTGTGCACGCATCCCAGAACGTCGGGATGCGCGTGGCGCCTTGATCTGCCTGCCAGGGGATGCGTTGCTGACTTTTTGGCTTTTCCCCTGGGCAGGACCTGGAGCAGAGCCCAACAGATAAGCTCAGCCACCCCTGGCAGCTCTCCCTCACACACACAATAATGCCCCTTGCTCGCTCGCTTGCCTAAAATAGGCTTTTGCTGCCTGCTCTGTCCGGCGAGGAGCGCCACAAAAATAGACGTGAAAATTTCACGTGGTCCCGACCTCCCCGTAGAGTTTCATTGTGACATTCAGGTGTGAAATCTCAAATTACTGAGATTTTCAAGTTACTGCTCTTGGCTGAGGAGATTGATGGGGAGTTTCTTGTAGGGTGAATCCAGGGTTTTCTGTATCCATGTTATCCCCATGAAGGACTCCTTTGTGGAGGTGCAAGGGCCAGTGGTGTTGACTCTTTTTACCCCTCCTTGGCTGGAGGGAGGCAGGGGTGGTGCTGTGGAGGAGGAGAAAATGAGTGGCAGGCTGGTGGTGGTTGGACTTGAGCTTTGGATGTGTCATGGGCAATCTCCTGCAGGGTTTGATCCCACTATGCCCAGCAGGAAATAAATGGATATTTATTGTGAACAAGGCAGAAGAACACTTGAGAAAACTCTGTGTATTTTTCCCTTCCCTTTGTCATGTTCCAGTGGATTTGCTGCTATCCCTGAGTGATTTTGTAGCACTCCAGTGAGCATTTAAGATACCAGCCCAGAACTTGCCTGGATTAAATCTGAGCTGTGTGTTGTTGGGATGAATGATGAATGAAGCTCTGGGCTTTCCAAAATTTCCTCCATACCCAGAACAGCTTTTTTGAGAAGTTTGAAAGATCCTGCTCCAACAGATGTAATGAGATGTTTTTGCTTGTGTTGATAAAGCAGCACTTGGTGCTCCTCCAGCTGGGTACGTGAGAGAGCTGTCAGCAAAGATTGATACACCTCGAAAATGATAAGAGGAACCAAGAGCTGCTGCCTGATAAAAGCACAACAAGAATTTCTGTTCCATTTCCATGTATCCATGAGGACAGGCTGCAGCTCTCTCTTCAGCATGTGCCTGCTATTGTTCAGGATTGTGGGTATTTTTTTGTCTCTCCAGAACTACTTCTTGCAAAAGCAGATAAACCAAAACATGTTTTCTCCTCAATGAATATTTATGGGCTTCCAAATCTCCCCGCATACTTCTGCATGTGTAATTAGGCTGGAAGTTGGGTAAGTGAGCATTGGAGAACTACAGATGTGAGAGCCTGGGGAAAATGCTTGATGTTTCTGGTTTATTTGGGTGCTTGCTTTTTAATAATAAATTGCACTTTTTAGATGAAACAGCTTGTGTTTTCCAAAAGGCGCAGCAAAAGCAGGAATAATTGGGGCTGTTGCAGCAGCAGACTTGTCTGGTTAAGTGATGCTTTTAATCACATGTGCAGCATCCAAGTGAAATTTGGAGAAGTTGGGTGATGTAACTGAAGCCTCTGAACCACCTCATTGTGTTTAGGGGGAGATGAAGTCAATCCTTTCCCTCTTTTACAGCTCTGCTCCCACTTTGAGTTGGAGCCTTTGAATCCCATTGAGGGCAAAACTCAAATTTCTGTTTGATCAGCAATGATTTTGTTTAAAGCAGCTTTCTGCATGCAAAAGATAATAGTTTTTTTGGGGTTTTTTTTGGAGTTCTGGAGTTTTAACATAAGTTGCGCCCTCAGCTTATTTTTGAAGAGTAGCAGGGCTTGGCTTGAAGGTGAGTGGCCAAGTCATGGGATTGCAGCAGCTCTTACAGGTTAGGATTTGGAGGCAGAGCTCTGGAAAGGAAGCAAAACCCTCATCTGAATAACTTAACTCCGTGTTACATCTCTGTAGTTTTCCACAGCTTGGCCTCTGGAAAAGTTTTGGTCTTCAGTGGGTTTTTCCATGCTGCTGCTGCTGCTGTGCTCATTCAAATTAAAGCTGTTCATGTGCTTCATTTTGGTAGCAGCTCAGGCTTTAGGGGTTTTTTTTTGGAGAACTTAAGGAGAAGGATGCCAGGCTGGAAGTGTTTAAGTCCATGTTGGATGGGGCTCGGAGCAGCCTGGTCAAGTGGAAAGTGACCTCAATGGTCTTTAAGATCCCTTCCATCCCAAACTGTTCCATGATTCTCTGCACAAAAAGTACCTGAGGGACAAATAATGCCACAGAGAAGCTGCCTTGGCTGCAGGGACTGGGCTTTTGGCAAATACAGCTTGATTTTGTTTTGTTTTGTAGCTGATACCCAAAAATTGCTTTGTAGTTACTCTAAGAAAATGTTATTGTTGGCTTGTGGAAGTTTGAAGTGGGAATTTCCCGGGTTCCCCCATCCTGTGTATTCAATGACATTTACTAGTCCCTAAACAGCAGTTTGCTTTCCCAAGAGCTGTGTTGCTTTCTGCTCAGATTTATGGAGGCAGCGTGGTGAGTTGACAGGACATTAATGTGCTCATCTTGGAGTCACTGCCTGCAATCCCTTGGAAGTGCCTGGCTGTTATTGTTGACTCCTTAACGAGGACAAGGAGGGTTTCCAAACGAGGGTGACTCATGAAATCGTAGCCTCAATCTATCAAAAAACGATGCATTGGATTAAATGATTACTTCAAGGATTAGGAGTTGGATTTTTGGGGAGGTGGAGAGGGAGGGGAGAGAAGGGAAGAGTAAAAATACATCAGAGTTACAAAAACTCAGCCAAAAAAAGCTGCAAGACACAATCCCCTAGTGAACAGATAATGCCAATCCAAGCGTGCTTGGTTCACGCTTCCAAAATGGGAGATGTTGTAAAAACTGAATCTCTGCTTTTCTCTAGAGATCATCCCCTGCCAAGAGAGTGATGCTTCACCTCCTCCTGAGCCTCCTGCTCGGCTCCTGCTGCCTGTCAGGTACCTCTGATAGTAACACTCTTCTGATGTGGGTTTTTTTCTCCTTCTTTCCAGCTGAAAGTGAAGGTGCTGGCTGCGTGTTACTGCACACATCAAGGAAGGTAAGTAGAGGTGCTGTGTGACCAATTTGGTTTTTTCATCATCCAGAAGTACAGAAAAGGATCATGAAACACACTTGAGAGGCTGCTTGTCGATGGCCTAAACAAAAGGCATTTAAATGCTTCTTCTCTTCAATTCCTCTCCCTTTCTTTAAAGCTAAAATGCCCGTGCTGCTCATTCTCAGAAAAATTTCTCTGTAATTCTGATTGTTCCACTGCTTTTTGTCACAGACAATTCCTTGACATGTTAATTCATCACTTTCTCTTCTGCAGCTGCCTCCACAGGGATCCAAGTGTGTCCTGGCTGCTGAGCTCCTCTGGAGCTGGAAACAGAGACACCCAGCAGACATGGCTGGGGTTTGGTTCCCTCTTTATTCCAGCTATTCAGTCATCCTTCAGGAGGTTCAGCAGGAGTGAAATCCCTGGAAACAAGGCTAGGAGGGAGATTGGGAGCCCACACTTAGTTTACACTTGCTCCTGAGACTGCAACTCGCTAATGATAAGGTGAAAGTGCAAAAAAACCCTCTCTAGGTTTTGTTATTCAAACCTTCAGCTATGGAAGGGCACAGAAAGTACTCAGGGAGGAATTGGGTTGGTTTTTAATAACTTCTCTGTGAGGGTGGGGAGGCCCTGGCACAGGGTGCCCAGAGCAGCTGTGGCTGCCCCTGGATCCCTGGCAGTGTCCAAGGCCAGGTTGGACAGGGCTTGGAGCACCCTGGGGTAGTGAAGGTGTCCCTGCCCATGGCAGGGGTGGCACTGGGTGATCTTTGAGGTCCCTTCCAACCCAAGCCATTCTTTAATTCTCTGATTTTGCATTTAGTACTGTGTGAAGTTTTGCCTTTAGAGTTGGGAGGCTCTTGGTGCATTAAGTTGTCTTGACTTTGTGCCTGAAGGAGTGGCTGTTGTCATGGGAACTTGTGGCATCAGTGATCCTGGTAAATCACAGAATCATTTAGGTTGGGAAAACCCTCTAAGGTCACAAATCCAACCATTCCCCCAGCACCACTAAGGCCACCACTGACATGTCACCAAGTGCCACATCCACACAGCTTTTAAATCCCTCCAGGTGTGGGGACTCCACCACAGCCCTGGGCAGTTGTGCCAGTGCCTGAGATCTTGGATTTCAGGCTTTGCTGCAGGTTGTAATTTGAAGTTTTAGTTTGTCCAGCCTTGTAAGCTTTGGGGGCTTTTTAGGGAATCCCAGAGAGCTCTTTTAATTCTGCTTTGCTTTAGGACTCTGAGACAGCTCAAATCCTGAAAAGATATTTCAGAAGTGTGAATTAGTAGTGGGAGGAAATGTGTGATAGCTTTAGAAACCTTTTCCCCAAGTTAACAAAAAACCCCAAAGCAAATCAATACCAAAGAAAACACCACCCCAAACAAAGGCACCACCAAAAAAAATTAAGCATTGTTTAGTATAGAATCATGGAAAGTTAAAATAAGCAATTCTATGCTCAGGAATGAAAATGTCTTTATCCCTAATTTGTCTTGTCTAATCCCAGTGCCAAGGTTCTCAGTCATACACACTTGACTGAAAGTAACCTGAGAACTTAATCACTTAAAAGTGCAAATTCTAAGCCCAAACTCAGGATCTGCCTCTGATAAGAAATAGTTGGAAACTGCTAACTCATAAGTGTCTCTTCTATTTTGTTTTTCCTTTTCAGAGCTGTAGGATTCTTGCTTTTTCTGGCCTGTAGTTCATGCTTGAGCATTTTAGTGTGCTGTGGAGCCACAAATACCAGAGAGCTTTAGCAGGGCTTGAGAAAAAGACACTTTTGCCAGTTTTTCCCTCCAGGGAGGATGAGTGGAAATTTTGTGCTTCAAATGCAAAGGAAATTGAGACCTGACTCATGGAGGAGATGGCTCCAAGTGTCTGGGAAGGGGGAATCACCAGCAGAGAAGTGAGAAGCTTTGTTTGGAGAAGTTTCCCTGCAGGTTGTCCCTGTCTCTGGTGGAAGCCTGTGGTTCTGGAAGGGCAGTTTGTGTCTCAGGCAATTTGCTATCTAGCATTTGGTGGGCAGGAATAAAGGCTCTTCACACAGATTGAGCTATTTAATCACCATCACAGAGTGGTTCTGAGGGAATTGGCCCAAAGCACCATGGCAGCAGCCCAGGCAGAGCTCTGCTCAGCAGAATGGGATTTTTTGGACACCAGAAAAATTGTGCTGGTGGCTCTAAGTGAAGGTGTCTCCCTCCTGAGCAGCCAGCCAAGAGAGAGCTTGCATTTTGAGCCTTGTTGATAAGTTAGAATGTGTGATTTTGGCCTGCCTGAAGTCAGGGCAGGGTTTTTCAGCGTTTTCCCCCTTTTTTGGCACAACAGCCTCTGTTCTGTCACGGTGCAAGTGGAGCTTTGCAATCAAGGATGCCCAGACCTGTTCAAATGGCTCTTGGGTAGCTGACTTGGGTTTCTTCCTAAGCAGTTTCCAGCATCGAATTTCCAGCATCAAGTTTCCTGGTGTGACTTGACTATCCAGCTAAAAATATTAGAGAGGGAGCCTTCATTAATCTGCCCTGAACCCAGTGGGGGTCCTGGCTGGAACAGTTGTGCCTGAGCTGTCTCTGAGGCTTTGCTGTGCCAGTGCTTCCAGTAATTTGATTTTGGTGTGTCTCAGGGAGTGATGGATTTCTCTCCTTTCATGGTGGCTGCTTGCCTTGTGATGTTTAATGTGCATAAAGCCTCTTTAAGCTCAGAGAGTAGATTTAGATTGGGTGTTAGAGATGCTCCCATTTGAAGGTGGTGAGCCCTGGCACAGGGTGCCCAGAGAAGCTGTGACTGCCCCTGGATCCCTGGAAGTGCCCAAGACCAGGTTGGACAGGGCTTTGGAGCACCCTGGGCTAGTGAAGGTGTCCCTGCCCATGGCAGGGCTTGGAACTGGATGAGTTTAGAGTTCCCTTCCAGCCCAAACCATTCCATGACTCTATAATGCTTTCCCTAATCTCAGGGAGTGATAATAATGCTAAATGGATGATAAATATGAGTCTTCCCCCTATTTCCTATAAAGGACCAACAGCAGGGAAATGAAACAGCTCTGGGGCATGGAAAGTTATTTTTCCAAGGCATTGCTTGAAGCCTGTGGCTCAGCTGGAGCTGAATCCTCCTGATTTGCAATGAGCTGCTGCTGGTGCTGTCAGGCACAGCTCAGTGCAGGATCAGGGTTGATTGAGATGAGCTAGGGCCTTCCAGTGCCTGAAGGGAGTTACAAGAAAGGGAAGAGATCATTTAAAATAGTCTGGAGTGACAGGACAAGGGGACATGCCTCCAGACTGAAAGAGAGTAGGTTTAGACTGGATATTAGGAAAAAATTCTTTATCATGAAGATGGTGAGGCCCTGGCACAGGGTGCCCAGAGAAGCTGTGTCTGCCCCACCCTGGAAGTGTCCAAGGCCAGGTTGGATAGTGCTCTGAGCAACCTTGGCTAGTGGAAGGTGTCCCTGCCCATGGCAGGGGATGGAGCTGGATCGTCTTTAAGGTCCCTTCAACCCAAACCATTCTGTGATTCTGTGATCTGGGCAGATAACCCACATGAATGCCTTTGATTAATTTTTTGCTGTCCCTCACCTTTCTCCTTCTGCTATTCTCCTTCTGGCTGCTTCTCTGCAGAAGCTGGTGACACAAAGCCACCTTTGCTATTTTGAAAACTCATTATTACAGGTGTATGTTAATCTGCTCTCACTTTTGAGACAGACTCAGTGCTTGCACTTCTGAGGTGGAGTTGTAGCTGTGTCACCGTCTCCTCTCCTACGAGCAGATGGCTCCAAAGCCTTGGGGGTGGGAGCTGCAACGCTTCAGAGAATCCTCCCTCTCAAGGATGCTGTGGAAAGAGTGATTGATGCAAAGTAAAACAGTGCTAATTGCAATGGATGTGTACTGACAACTTGATAGTTGCTGTGATAATTACAGTAATTAGGGAGATGTTAGCATTTTTTTGCCTGTGTCTATAAATGGAAAAGGTAAGAGAGAGTGTGCATGGAAGGAGAGGACCCATGAGGGATGGCCCTGCACCCTGGGGGAAATCTGGCATGGTCCTGGCTGTGGAGGCAGCTGGGGATCAGATTTGTAAAAGCAATTCAGAGCTTGGTTCTTCCTGAGCTTGAGGGGAACTGAGGGTTTCAATGTCTCTTGACAATCTGGTCTCAGCATCACGAATTGAGCTTGGCACCTTTCCCATGGGAAGGAAGATCCACAGAACAGCTCAGTTCCCATTTCCTCACTCAGGCTGTTGAAGGAGAGGGCCAGCACTGCCAGCCCTCCTTGTCCAATGCTTGTGTGTGGATTTCCGAGGACTCTGCAATGGGAATTTGTAGTTTGATCACTCAGTTAATCACCTTCCCACTGACAGGTGCAGGAAGGAGTTGAGGTCTACATATCTCAGACAGGTAGAAAAATTGTAAAAGAAAAGCCTCATAAAATCAGGCCTGCTCTGCTACATTAATAGCTGGCCTGTCACTTCTAAGTGCAGCTGAGTACTTTGCAAGTTCTCATGCAAAAACATCTTGAAAATGAGAGTTTGTTAACACAACAGTCTATTTCTAGGGTAGAAAACAAGTGCACCTATATAAACAATAAGCTCAGTCCCATAAGAAGATAGATAAACAATAAGCTCAGTCCCATCAGTGAAGGTAATATGTAAACAATTCAAGAATAGAGAGATTTGATAGACAAGTAAAATACCTTTTACTAACCAATAGAGTAATTAGCAAGAAAGCTATTAACCAGTTAAAGTTGCCCAGGAGGGCTGTAAAAACTGTATTAAACGAGTTGTGTGAATAAAGAATTAACTTTTCCTGCATGAAGAGACTGAGTTCTGACATACTGGGACTGTCTCTTCCATCTCAAAGCCAGTGAGTCTGGGACAGCAGAAAGAACCAGCAGAGAGCTGGGATAGTTTCAGCCTCTGCTGTCTTTTATTCATTATTGCTTTAAAGCTAAGTCTACAAAGGAAGAAAACTTCCATGGAAGTGGAAAGAACAGAAATTTAGCAAATGTCAGAAAAGTTGGTGGGCTGGATGAGATTCCCCGCCTGCCACTTCAGGCTCCCTAACTGGGAGCCCTGGGGACAGATGGTTCCCAGTTTGAGGACAACTGAGTTGACTTAGCACTGAGATTCATACTGGTGATTTTTCATGCTGCTGAGCTCAGTGTCCATTTCTCCCAAATAACTTTCCCTTGTTTTTTCAAACTTCCTGAATTACTTGAATCTAAAAAAGATTTAAAATGCTACGTTAAATATTTTGACTTTTCGACCAGCTTATTCTAGTTTTAAAAAACAACCAACCACAAAAAAGCTTTTTTTAAAAAAATTCTGGTTTCTGTGTCAGTATATATATGGGTATAAATGGTACCTGGGCATTCACCTGTGGGCACACTGTTAGGATAAGCCTTGAAAATGCAAACCTTCCATGCATTAATGCATAAAATGCTTTTTCTCCTGTGATCTCCATGGGCAATAGAATCTTTGGTTGGGTGCTAACCTCAGCAAAACTGCTTGTGAAGGACCCAGATTCTGCTTTGCTGGTTTTGTGTACAGCTGTCTCATGCTCTTTTCTCAACACAGTACCTGAAATTAAAGAATTTTGAGGAGGAGGTGAGAGCCCAGAGAGACCTGGATGGTTTCTTGGCCAGAGCCAGCATCATCCTGGATGAAACAGCCACGTCCTTGGACGATGTTCTCCGGGAGATGCTGAGACATTTCGCCGAGGATCCTGAGAACATGGAGCCCAGCTGCAACTTCGAAAAAATCATGAACACTTTATTCACAGATTCAGGGACCCCACGGGAAGGGAATGGTAATCAGCTCTTTGCTTTGCCTGCTGGGCTGCTCTTCATTTGCCATCCTTGCCATGGTGGGGTGTGCTGGACAATCACTGTGTGGTCCCCAGGCTTGCACGTTGCATGTGATCCCATGGGCTGATTTTTTTTTTTTTTCCATGTCATTTAGACTGAAGGGCCTCATTTCTCCTGGGTTTTTGTGGTTTGGTGGAGTCTTGCCCCTGTTTCATTAAGATCATCCATTGTGGTGCTCTCTGGGGTGTCTTGTCTGTGTGGACCCTTTTGGTTTGCTTGTCGTCATCAGCAATGGCTCCTTTGCCTTGTGATTCTCCACCTGAATTCACACAGGCTGAGGAATTTTGCCTGCTTTGGATGAGTAACTGGGGAGGGTTGATCCTTTGTGTCACTCCCAGCCCATTGGAGGAAATTGGAGACACTTGATTTTCCTCCAGAAGCTCAACTGGGGCAGCCCTAGCCAAGGTTGTTGGCTTGGTATCACCTTAAGCTATCAACAGCTGGTATCACCTTAAGCTATCAAAAAATGTTGTAGTGTAGTCTAAAAAAATACTGCCTTGTAGCCCAAGATGTGAAGAAGCTTAACTGAGCATTGTTTCTCTGTAGGCATCCTTGATGGTTCAGAGCCACCAGGAACGATTGCACTATCATATCCAGCGCACCTCAAATGTAACTGTCACAGCCTGAGTGAATTTGTTTAACAGATATGTCAAGTCCTGAGCATGTAGTAAGCATGTTCATGCTTTGGTTACTTCTTGCTACCTGTCTGTAGAGCTTCGCATTTGTAATCCTTTTAATTTAGGCTTTCTGCCAATAAAGAACAAAAAGTAAGTAGTGCTGTAAAATAGTGTGAGAGCAGTAGCTGGGAAGAGGGGGAGAGAGGGCAGGGGATTGGGAAGGTGACATCCCTCCCAGTCCTGTCTGTGTGTGTGTGGTGGATAATGCTAATCTAATAACCCAGTACTGCAGTAGGATGATGTTGGGAGGAGAAAGCAGCTGCTTTTCTAAGCTGTGAATAGTTTAAGGACACAGTTCAAAAGCAGCAGGGCAAATGTTTCCATCTCTCTCTGTCAGCCCCCACCCCTGCATTAGTCCACTGGGCAGATAGGAATGCTTGGGATTAGTAGTCAGCTTCCATTTAGACAGAAATGTTATTTACAGCTGCAGAATAAATGAGGACAGCCTGTGATGTTTCCCTCTCTTCTTTTCCCAGTTCACCTCTTATCAGACACAATTCAAGGGGTCACAGCCACAGTCACTGGGGTGCAGTATCAGCAGTCCTGGCTCTGTATCATGTAAGTACCTGGCTTAGATGAGCAAAATCACTGACATCCAAACCTTTTCCTGCTGCTGGGAGGAGCAGAGGTTCAGAATGTGCCCTTTTGGGTTAAGATGGTGGTGCTTGTTCCATCCATCCTGTGGGATCTGTCTCTCTCTGGGCTGCTTCTCTTGGCAAACACATGCAGTAGGTGACCACAGCCCCTCCAGGGCATTCAGCTCTTGGATGTTATAGAAATCTGCTGTTAACAAGCTAAGAATGCTGAAAAAATGAGCCAGAAAATGCTAATTACTGAGAAATGCTAATAAGGGGACAAGCAAACTGGTTCATGGACTGCTTTGCCTGCCAAAGTCTGGGAGCCTGGACCAAAAGATTTCTTAGGTCCTTTGATGGAACCATCCAAACTTTGTAGCTGAAAATTGAAGTCAGACATTCCACACTATTTATACACTGATTACTTTGTCTGACAATTAATTTGGACGCTGATTAATTGTCAACACTGTTAAACATTGGAGGAGCAGGCCCTTAAGAACTCTGTCACCTGGGATTTATGAGATGTGGTGGCTTCACCCCAGCTTGCACTTGACCAGAACTGGGGTTTGAAGTCATTGTCTCCAAGTCAGGCCTGTGGGGTGAGCCAGGCTGTCCCTTCACAGGGGAAAAGCCAGAACCTGAGTCCCTGAGCCAGCCAAAGCTGTGCCTTTTTGACTCTTGCTTTATTCCTGTGCATTCCTAAAGTCAGAGTTGTCAAGAAATATGTTAATTCCCAGAGAAATGGCTGGGATATGTGGGATAGGTGCCTAAAGGCATGCACATATTTTAGCCTTCACAGCCAGTTTGCTGGGACAACTGTCACAATAGTTTTCCTTCTGCTTGCTCTTCTTCTCCTGCCCTCTGCTTATGGCTGGGGAAAATGGAGAGAAATAGAGGATTAAAAAAAATCAAAAAGTAGACAACACAATCAACAAACAAGGAGAAATCTTCCCCTTGTTTTGAATCTCTTATGAAAGAGAAGGATGTGATCTCCATGTGAAAAAGAAGTGATGGCATATCAGGGCATCAGAGAGCTGGATGATATTTTGTGCTTTTTGTGCAACTTTTTTACACCTGGCACTTACAGAGCAGGACCACAATGAACAAAACTAATCTATGAAGTAAAATAGTGTCAACCAAGAGCACTTCTGGGCAGTTTTCTCCTCTTTGGACGCCATAGGAAGGGTAACAGCAGTAAGGATAAGGTGCTGCTGATGCAGAGGATGGAAGTTGCTCCTGTGGAGTGAGGAGGGTTTTGGGGAGTGTTGCCTTAACACCAAAGCATTTTAAAGGTCAGGATACAAATGCTGTGATTACATACATGAGACTGAAAAGGGTGGGTTCAGCCTGTTAGGAAAGTGAGCCAGAGCTTTAAATGCATCCATGTGAGTAATCCTGGCTTCCATGACAAGAGATGATTTAAAAAATAAGCTCACAGCCTGAAGGTGTCTTGTGCAAAACTTTCCTTGTTTCTGCCTTTTGTTGCTCTGAAGAGGGAGAAGAAAGTGGTGGGAAAGCAGTGATGAGTTATTAACCATAATTATCTAATTATTGCACTGTATTTCTGCTGGAGTTATTGTGCAACAGATTGTGAACCATATTTTTAGATCTTACATTTTTCTTGAAGTCAGATTGCAAAACAGCTTCCAAACCTCTGAAGTAAAAGGAATTTGTTGATGAAAAATTTTTCCATAGGAGTGGGAAGAACCTTTAAGATATCTGCTATTCTTTATCCTTGCATTTGGTCTATACCCTTTGCTAAATTTTAAATTAGCACTGCTGGGTTGGTGTACCTTAACCAACTTTTAATTCCTGGTGGATGAGATAAAATTGATATAATAAGATTATATTAATGAGGAGGAACAGCTCAGAGATAAGGTTTTGGTGGTGTTGCTTATGTATAGATAATGAGGGGAAATATTAACAGCTGAAATTAGTTAAGGGTGAGAAAAGAAGGAATTGTGTAGGATATTCACCGAGTTGTGCAGAGCCTGCCTGCAGAAGAACATTCCTAATGAAGACAAAAATGTGTTTCCCTCTCCTTTGTGCTGGAAAGAAGGCTCTTATTTCTTATCTGATTTATCCTCTGTGAAAAGAGCAGTGGGGAAAACCTGGGGTTGAGATAATTGTTCTGCTTATGTTGGATTTGGTGCTTTCCTGATGGTTTCAGGTCTAGGGAAGCTCCAGCAAGGTCAGACATTCCATATGGAGCTGGGCTTCAGCCACAGGGCAGAACAAACCCTTGAGGAACTGAAGATCTCAAGGTTTCAATGTTACTGTGAAGTCCAGAAAAACAACTGAATTTTGATTCACTGCAGGCTTTAGGGGTGGTTTTGTCAGGAATGACCAGAACCTGATTTTGCTGAGGAGGCAAGAGGAGGAGGCTGACCAGGCTACATCAGCTTATGGAAAACTTGGGATTCTTCTGTTAAAATGAGTATCAAAGCCTTTCATGTTCCAGTGGCCACCAGGGTCCAGCTCTGGAAGAATGAAGTTTTCTATTTGTGTACATGGTCATTTCCTGAGTAGAAAGCAAACCTTGTTATAGATGAGTTCCATCAGCCCAGGACAAGGTCTCTCACCTTTGAAACCATGGACACAACTCTTTTTTACTCCTATTCCAGCATTTGCCAGAACAGGAAGACCCAAACTGGCCCAGAGATCTGCTCTGCTTCCCTGGGAAGCTGCGGCTTGTTGTTTCCTTGGAGAACCTGGGATGAGGGATTTCTGTCCCAGACTGGGGAGTGTTTACCTCAGTTATTTAAGTGAGGAAGCTCAGCTGCTGGCAGGACCTGCAGCATGGAGTGATTAAAGCTCCCCTGAAGCACCCAGACCTGCCATGATCCCAGCACAGAGGGGTAAACTGGATGTTTTCCATGGGATAAATGGGAAAGAAGCTCTAGATGGAGCTGCTGGTTTTGGTGTTGCAGTTTTATACCTCAAAAAGGCCAAGAAACTCCTCCTTATCCCATGAAGACGTGACTCTATCACAACCCAAGTCCTGTCACACCCCACTCCTTCTTTAACTGCCTGACAAATGAAGATGAAAATGCCTGATTTTTAATTTTTTCCTCTTGGAGTGAAGGATAGATGATTTTAAAATGGCTTAACTGGGTGCTGGTGGATTTTTCTCCCTCATGTCCTGCTAGGAAAAGTATCAGCTCAGTGGGTTATGGAATAAATATCCCTGAGCTGATGGAACTCCCCAGGCATCCCAGCTTCCAGGCTGTGTTCTCCCTGCCAGCAGATTGATATAACTGCTGATTTCCAGAGCTGAATCCTTAGAAGAATGTGAAATCAAGCTGCTCCATGGTCAGGATGGAGTAGTTGTAGAGCCATTTCTGGCTGGATTGCTAAAGCACATGGACTGGGCATTAAAGTGATTTCCCAAAGCTCTTTTAACAGGCAGAGCAGAGGGGAAAAAAACCTCTCAGCAAGCAAAGAGTGGTTCAGTGCTTTGTGTCCTCTGTGTTGCTATAGAATTTCTGCCTTTGATGCAGCCTGTCATGGCAGTGACTCCTGTGGAGGAGTTTAACACAGAAAAACCCAGGTAGCCTCTCAAAAATAGGTATTGTGAGATGATATTGGATAACCAGCAAGGCTGCTGTTGAGATAATCAAAATTTGAGGAGTTAGATCCCAAATTTAATCTATTACTGTGAAAGATGTGACTCTCAACAGAACTAATGCCAGTCCATTTCATGTGTTTAAGAATTTTTCCAGATCCAGAGGTCTGTGGGTTTCTAGTAGAGTCACACTGTCTCTGATTTAGCTGTTGAATAGATTGCAAATAGAGATGATTCACTTGCTTCCTCAGATTGTTCTTTTAAAGGGCAAAAAGGGAAATTAAAACAGTTGGACTGCTTAAAACAAATATTTTCATTTAGAGGGATGATTACAAGATTTGGAGCCTTGAAAGCAAGAGCCTCTTCTCCAGAATTTACAACCATCATCTCTCAAGTGTTCTTTGGGCTCAGAGAACCATATAATCTTTTTAAGGGCCTCTCCACCCTTTTTGGTTTTTCCCGGATTATGCTGGAGAGCTGAAGCTTTTGCAGGTGCTGTTTTATGTCAAGAAAACCTCAAATTCAACTTCTGCATTAGGAATTTGGGCCCTGAAGAAGAAAGATGGCTTGTTTTGATTCCTGCAAGGTCTGAATAGGGGTGAGAAGTCTCCTTATAGAGTCAGGAAGGTTGGAAAAGTTCAACCCTTAATGCAGCACCACTGTGTTCACCTCCAAACCATGGCCCCAGTGCTGAGTTTGTGAGGTCCCCAGGACAAAGGAGGAATTGAGAATCTGACTCCATGTTCTTAGAAGGCTACTTTATTATTATATTATATTATATTATATTATATTATATTATATTATATTATATTATATTATATTATATTATATTATATTATATTATATTATATTATATTATATTACATTACATTATATACTAAAGCTATACTAAAGAAAGAGAAAGGATACAGACAGAAGTCTTAGCAAGAATGATAATGAAAAACTCATGACTGACTCCTCAGAGTCTGACAGAGCTGATGGTGATTGGTTATTAATTAAAAGCAAATCACATGAAACCAATCAAACATGCACCTGTTGGTAAACAATCTCCTGCCACATTCCAAAGCAGCAAAACAGGGAGAAGCAAATGAGATAATATTCCTTTTTTTTTTTTCTGAGTATTCTCATCTTCCCAGGAGAAGAAATGCTGGCGAAGGGATTTTTCAGGAAATATCACAGTGACAGCCCCAGTGCCACAGCCAACATCTGGCAAGGGTTCTTTGAATTCAGAGAACCAATTAATTTTCTTTTAAGGGCCTCTCCCTCCATACTGGGCCATCCCAGGTGGTGCTGGAGAGCTCCTGCAGGTGCTGTGTGATGGAGCAGAATTCTCAATACTCACTGAGCTGGAGGAGATCCTTCCCCCTGGAGAGGATGAGTCTCCTGGAGCCCAGCAAGGTGCATTTCCCAGGCCAGAAGGACTCCCAGCCTGGAGTGGGGGTGTTGTGGCTGAGACCAGCCTGTGCCAAGCTCTGGGTGAGCTGCCTGGCCTGGCCACAGCTTCATTCCTCACTTGCAGATCCTGCTTTCTCCACGCTGGTGCCTGGAGCTGCTCAGCAAAGGAAGATTTATTGGCAGTGGTTGAGAACAAGAAGTGTCATTGTTGTTCTGTGTGGGGACAGGAAAAGGCTGGCTGGCTGATTACCTCTGCTGGGCACTTTTTCATACTGCAAGGGATAATTTGTTTCTGAATTAACTTCCTTTCTTGCCCTTTTAAAAGAGGGTTTCTGTTTCTCTTAGGTCTCCATAATTTGACCCTTTTTATGATTTGCTTGAGCAATGTGTTATTACTCTGATAACATCTTGGGTGTGGGGCAGACCTGGGGCACGTGGGACTCGGTGGATCTGGGATTTTGGTGGAGCTCTGCCAGTTCTCACCATCCCAGTGCCACCCTCAGCACCACCAGAGGCAGAGAGGAGCACAGGGAAGCAGAATTTGTGCTATCATTTAAATGCCCTTTTTTACAAGCTCAGTTATTGGGGGATCAAGATAAAACTGCTGAGAACAAAACTTGGCATCTCATTAAATCATAGTCCAGCATTTCCTGGGCTGACTAATACTGGGTGAAAATAGATTTTTTCAGCTTTCTGGCCAAACCAAGGGAGAATCAAATGTAGCTCAAGTCAAACCGAAAAGGAACTTGGAGGCTTTGACCAAACCAGACTTGATTTAGAGTCAGCTGAAAATGTCTTGCTAGTTCTCAGTTTTTTGGGGCTATTTACCCTCCAGCTTTTTTTTTTTTTTTTTTTTTTTTTTTTTTAGTGGGAGTTTAGGTTCTACTTTTAAAAAAACTTGTTTCATTTTGAAAGTGACTTTCTTCTTGGCCTGAGTTGTGCTGACTTTTACCTGCAGTCTTGCTTGGCTTGGGATTTCTCCATGTAAACCAGAGAACTTTATTTTTTTGTGTGTCTTTTACAAATATTTGCACAATTCTAGTTGGGACTGCAGTTTTGGTTTGTATTGTATTTGTATCTGGGTTCTGGAATTAAAACAAAAGTGGGAGCTGTAAGTGCTACACCAGGGAATAGGATCTGAGTCAGCTAAATAATGGCTTAAATTTGAAGAAAAGCTTGAGCTGCTGAATGATGCATGGGCAGGAGAGACTTGGCCTTGCACTGGAAGTATTGAAACATCATTTTTTTCCCCAAATTAATGGATGTAACAGAGGGAGAGCAGACTGAGATGAGGCTGCATTCTGCACTGTTCCTCCCGTCCATGCAGCCAGGCTCAGGTACATCCCATCCTCTCTGTGGCACCTGCTTAAATCTGGTTTTAATCAGGTTTGTCCTCACTAAATTAACTCCAGCCTGATTTGTAAAGGTGTTATTGATCTAAATTATTTGTACATTGACCTAAGTGCTAGAAATTCTCAATTTTGCTGGTGTGATATTGGGATTTAGATCCCTGTGTCAGTGTCCATAGAGTTCTTTATAGAGGAGCTGGAGGGGACTCTCAGAAGTGTGAGAAACCTCAAACTCCAGCACTCTGAATAAAACTATTTGAGATGAAAAGTGTTGATAATGACAATTAATTTCTTGGTGTCTTGTCAATGTCAATTCCACTGTGTGAAATATTTCAATACTGTGGGATCCTCTTTCCTCAGCTTAAGAAAACAGTGAACTCCTGACTTAGGGAAACACAAATTTTTGGTGGCTGCCATGGAAATGATCTTATATGTGAGAGAGACCCAATAGCAAAGCTCAGTTTTTTGCAGTCCAGTTTTCCCTCTGTACCTACCCAAGAAGCTCTTGAGCTGAAGTGGGATTTGGCACTGCTGGCAGGACTCTTGTCTCTGGAAAACACAGCTCTGGACACAGTTCATGGAGCTGAAATATAACCCTGTCACTCCAGGGAGAAAGAAAACTCCAGAACTTGTGGCTTGCTTGTTATTGCACTTTATAATAGGCTTTTCCAGATTGCTTTGTACTTGAGTGGTTTCTTGTTTGGTCAGGTCCTGCCTGGTGCACATGGTTGGAAGGAAAGGTGAATGAGAAGTGTTGGTACAACTCTGTGAGCCACAGGTGCTGATACCTGCTGCTGCTGGCCATGGCTGGGATAGAAAGGACGTCCAAAATGCCCAGCAAACCTTTCTTTCCAAAACAGGTTAATTGATGAGCTTGATGCCTCAGGTTTTGGCTTTTCTATTTTTCAGATTCTGTGCTGCTTTAGTGTGTGGGTCTGGGTTTCATATGAGGGGATGGTGAGCTCTCTTCAGAGCAGGGAGACAAAACAATTCCTTCTCCAGCTGGGGAACAAGGACAAATGATCCAAATCTCAGGCCCAAGACCACAAACACCGTGGGCTGGAGAGAGAAAAACAAGAAGGATGGGACTGCATGGGCTAAGGCTGGAATGGGATAATGAACTCCAATATGCAAATGGGGCAGAACTTATAAAAGTGAGAGACCCCATGACCAGTTATCCATTTTGTGACCATTTTGGTTCATCTTGGGTGCAGCCCTGGCTGGGCTCTTGTGCTGCCTAAGGTGCATCCATTGAGGCCTCCTAATAAATCTCTGCTTTATTCTTTAGCTCTAACCTCTGTTCTGGGTCAGCCTTCACAAGGCATCAAGCTCAGCAGCTGAGGTGTGCAAATGCTGAGAGCTGAGCTCAGAATTAATGTTAATGCTTTCAGTAATCATTCACTGCTGGTGACCAGGTGGGTGAAGGTGGCAGAACTGAAGGTGTTGGGCCACTTGAAGGTTCTCCAGTTGGTCCAAAGCCCAGAGTTCAGGTCCCCTCTGGCTTGTTGAGCTGTAACACAAGGAGACTTGTCTGCTGTCCAGCCACAGCTGGATTGCAACCAGGGGCTTGGCTTTGGTTGTGAAAACAAGTGTTGCTTGCACTCTATTTTCAATTACTTCAAAAGATATTTATTCCTCACCTTAGGACCTGCCTTGATCTTTCTCTCTTGCAAAGCTGATTCAAGTACAAAAAGAACAAGAGGCTGTGGTGAAGGGAAGTTAGGAAATAAATGAACCAGTGTCATCTTTCTCATGCCCTGTATTGTTCTAATTAAGCTGTTTGCTTGCTCTCAGACAAGTGTCTGTATGAGATTAATTTGTAGAATCAGGCTGCTTCCAGTTTGAGATCAGGAAGTCAAACTCAGTAAGAAAATACTTGATGGTATGATTTTTAATTTTTTTAAATGCAAATATTGAAGATATTAAAATCTGATTTTCTATCTTCAATCTATTGAAGATAGAAAATCTGACGTAGTCCAGACCAGGACATCTCCAGCCAAAGATCTTGTTAATTGAACAGCCCTCAGGGTGCATGGGGGTGAGAATGCATCTCAAAAACAAAGAAACAAGATGGATTATGGAAGAGAAATTAGAGAAATAAATCCTCTGTTGGAGGACTGTGATAGGTGCTTGTTAGATGAACAAAAGAGAGGAGGCAGCTGAAATAACTTTGAACCAGGTAAAAGGAGGGGAATATATAATAATGACTCTGAGGTAGTAAAACACTTCCATACCTCTTCCAGGTGTCTGTAGGCAAACCCTGTGTGCATTTTCCACCAGTGGTTTACAGAAGGGTTGGGAAGTGGTTGGTGGCTTTAAAGGGAACAGGAGAGCTGCATGCCAGGCTGGCATTACTCACTTGCTACCCCTGGAGCAAACCCCAAAATTTTCCAGCAGGCAAAGTGGCAGCTAAACAGGTCCCAGCTCTGGTTAAATATCCTGGGGTGGAGACAAACCTGATCTTTCACAGCCTCTGGAGATGATCCCTGTGTTTATTCCACACGACTTTCTTTGTTAGTCTTGGTTCTGGGAGTCAAACATCCATCCCAGCCCCTGGATCACAGCCAAGGATTTCCCTCCAAGCACTAATCTCATCTCTGTGGTTCTTGAGCAGGGAGGTCAGCCTGGTTTCTTTAACACTTGGGAGCCAGAAAGTGGAAAACAACAGCTGGGAGCAAATGGGGAAAACCATTACAACAGAGAGATCTGCCTGAGGCAGAAGTGGGAGTACATTGGCTTGGCATTTTGCCTTAGTGTTTCCAGAAGCACCTTGGGAGATCAGGTGAAATGAAATGTAATCTGCTTTCCAATGATGCAGGTGGTTTTTAATAAGAGGCTTTTTTTTGCGTGTGTGTAGAAGCTTCTGTAGCTCTGCAGGTACTCAGCGTGTTGTGCTCTCTGTCATTTGTTTTCTTGGCTGTTAAAAAGCAGCTGGAGGAAAAGGCAGAATACACCTTGAAATCTTGAAAGGTATTTCCCATCAAAACATAGATGTCAAATTGTACAAAAGGGAGCAGAATTGGGCTGATAGTAACGAAGTTTAAGACTTCAGATGTCTTCAACCAACATCATAATGTGTTTCTCAAAGGTGAAATGTGTTCTTATACCATGTGCACCAGGGGAGATCATGCCTGGAGTTGTGGGGCCCAGTCTGACAATCCCCTTTTCCCCACAGTTGCACTATAAAGTCCCTTCAGCGACGTCACGTGTGCATCAGCCGCCTGGAGAGGCCTCAGAACTGGGGGGAGAACTCCTGTGAAGTCAGATTTGTCATACTGGTCCTGGCTCCTCCCAAAATGGTGAGTTTTGTTCTTCTTGCTCCATAATTTCAGCAGTTTCTCCTGAGTTTGCTGTTCCTTGGGCTCCTCCAAGGGTTAATAAATGTTTTTAAACATTTATTGGTTTGTTTTTAAAACACAAGGGGATGTGAAAAGGCCTGAGGTCTTCTCAGCATCTGTCAAGATGATTTATGCTGCTGGTGAGGGGTGGATTGGCGGGCTGTGTCCTTGTCTCATGGCCTGTATCCTCATGGGGAGGAGAACACTCTCTGATCCCCATAAACACCTGGGATGCCCTTAACACTCCATGGATTCCCCTCTCCAGCTGGAGCTGCTATTTTTAGAAGTAAGAAATGCTGTTCCTTGCTAAAGCCAAGCTTTTGAAAGGCCCTTGTGAGCCTACAGCTGGTGCCCCAGGGCAAAGGTCTGGGTTGCTTCCCAGCAAACTTCCCTGATGGGGCTGACATTTACCCTGCATGTGTGGCTGCAGCAGCTGGAGGTGATGTAGCCAAGAGGAAGATTATTCTTTTTTGAGCTCTGTTGCAGTGAGGGTGAGACTTTCTGGGAGCTGTGGTGCTTTTAAGGTCAGCCTGTCCCTGAGGCTCTTTGGGTTCAGAGCTTTTAGCACCTGAAACAGCAAGGTTAAAGCTTGCTCAAGTTCTGGTTCTTTGGTGTTGACAAGAATGGCACAGTAGAACACTTTTACTGCAATCAGAATATCCTGAGTTGGAAGGGACCCACAAGGATCATCCAAGTCTGACTCTGATATCATGGGGTGCATCAAGGTTAATTGGGGATCACCATCCTGTCTTCCTAGAAAGCCCTGGCCTGACCAAGGTGGTTCTTGCAGCTGATGGCTGAGTGGTTCAAAGCTCAAGACCTTTTCACACTTCAGCTGGCTGTTTACACCTTGGGGCTGCTGGGTCTGTGCTCCTGGGAGGTGCTGGAGAGGTTGAGGACCTTTCCTGGGACAGGATATGTCCTGATTCAATTTCCTGCTCTTCAATGCTATCTGTGTGACCTTGGCACCTGCTGCTCTGGTCTGTCTCCTCCTCCCTTCACCACCACCCGCATTTAAATGGGAATCCTGGTGTTTCCTTCTTTCCCAGGATTTCTGGCAGGTCTTTCCCAACTTGCTTTTGGCATGGACCTTGAAGCCAACAGGCTGAAAACATATTGATGTTCCTTGTGCAAAGCAGGAGGGAGAACACCTGGAGCTGTGTGCAGCTCCATGGATGTGTCCCTCATTGTTATCTGGAGCCAGCTACGTGCAAAGCCCGCGCCAGCGGCTCCGCATCCGCTGGGATCCCCAGAGTTTGCAATTCCAATGGTCAGCATCAAATTAAGGGAAGGGAGTGGAGGCCAACAGAGCTTGCACTTGCCAATGTGCTTTATTATTTTAAATGGGTTGGTGGAGCCAGCCCCAAGTGCGCATTTCTGGTGCAGCAGTTAAAATAATTAACCTGCTGACAGCATCACGTTCAGTGGAAGGGGGGAAAGTCCACAAAATGGGCATTTGTTATGCTGGGAATCCAGATTCTTGGCCTTGCTAATATGGAGGAAGGTAAAAAAAAAAAGAGCTTTCCTGCAAATATCTGTCCTCTCTAAACTGTTCATCTCCTTAGTGAAGGAAAAATGGGAAGAGCATTGGGAATATTGAAGCAATCCTTGCAGCATCCAGCCCAAGGATTGTTGCTGCTTAGAGCTGAAAGGTGGAGCCTTCTCTGTGATGGCAAATCCAGGCTGGTTCACTGACTCTAAAAGCAAGTCCCAGGGAAAATCCTTCACTTGAATCCAAACCTCTCCCTGGAAACTTAAATTGAATGTGCCCTAGTGAGTGTTTGAAGGGACATTCCTGGTGATGGAATCCCAGAATAGTTTGGGTTGGGAGGGACATTTAAAACAATCTCATTCCAACCTCTGCCATGTTCAGGGACACCTTCCACTGTCCCAGGTTGCAGCAAGCTCCATCCAGCCTGGCACTGAACACTTCAGGGATGGGGCAGCCACAATTTTTTGGAGCAAATGGAAGATGGGGCAGTTACAATTTTCCTGAGCAAATGGCAGACAGGAGGATGATGTGAGCGATGGAGGAAGGACAGCATTAGCAATGACTCTGGGACCAGCTCAGTGCCACCCACGCCTGAGCTTCTGCGTCACCCACACTGAATTATTTGGTTGTGTCCATGGAGAAATTGTTCATCTGTTTGGTTGTGAATCATGAGAAGCAATTGGGATCAATCACAGATGCTCACTCTTCTTTTCACAGCAGAGTGAGGAGCCTGGAGGTGCTCCAGGGCTGGGGGAATGTTTGGGTGTCTCTGGTAGCTGCTGCCTGATAAGTGTAGAGTGTAGAAGAGGTGGGTGGCTTAAAACTTGGCATCAGAAGGAGCTTTTAATGAGCTGTGGTTCTGTGTAATTTAGTCTTGGCAAGTATTTTACCTGTCCTGCCACAGTAGGAGCAGGTCAGGGCCTGGAGAGCTTGGATTTGGTGAGTTTGTGCAGGGATTGGGGGACCTCAGCCTCCTTTACTCTCCCCTTTGCATTTAATTTCTTGCAGTAGGAAAGTAGCTTGGATTCTGTTGGAAGCTGGACCCCCACAGATCAGGCCTGTGTCTCACAGAAATATTAAATCCTGAAAATAAACACTTTTTTCACATCTGCAAGACTCCTGTCCCTTCCAAACATTTAGTGAAGACAGACAAGAGCTCCTTGTGTGTGTTCTCAGCTGTTTTTTCCCATCCTTTCCTCTGTGCCAGTGGTTACTTGAGCTGAGAGCTCTCAACCTTCACTTGTGCTGCCAGAATTGCCCCAGAGTGGCCAAATGAGTTGTTTTAATGCCCAGAAAATAGGAATCAGATGAGCACAATGATCTCAGTCTTTCAGATAAGACATCAGTACCTGCAGAAGCCTTTCCACCCCAGGAGCAGCAATGCTGAGGTGATGTTAAGTAGCAAAGATTTTTGTCTTGTCTTGAAGGGAAAGCAGGGATAAAATGCACACTCAGCATGATTCAGCTTTGGATTGGTTTCTGGGAAGTTGATCAAGTAAAGATCAATCAGGGCCTCAGGACCTGTGGTGGTGCCTCCAGAGGATTCTGCTGTGGATGTGTGCTCATCTGCAACAACTTCCACATGTGCCCTCCTCCCTCAGGTCTCTCTGGGATCCTGGGAGGTGGGCAGGTTCTTCTTCAGAGGGATAAATTATGGGGTTTACCTTTCAGAAGTGAAATTAAATGGTTTTACAAGCACTTTTTCTGTCTTTTTTTTTTCCTGCTTAGAAAAGCACCAAAACTGCCACAGAAGTGGGCAGGACCTTTGCCACGATGTTTTCAGACATAACCTTCCGGCAGAAGCTTCTGGAAACCAAAACTGAGGAGGAGTTCAAGGAGGCCTTGGTGTACCAACGCCACTTGCTGACGGTGGCCAATCAGAGACCCTCAGGAAGGAAAGATGGGCGCAAGTCACACGGTAGCAAACACCTCAAGGTGAGGCTTGGCCAGCACCTCTGCCATGCCCTGGTGTCCAAATCCCTCCATCCCTCCATCATCCATCCATCATCCATCCATCCCTCCATCCATCCATCCATCCCTCCATCATCCATCCATCCATCATCCATCCATCCATCCATCCATCCATCATCCATCCATCCATCCATCCATCCATCATCCATCCATCCATCCCTCCATCATCCATCCATCCATCCATCCATCCATCCATCCATCCATCATCCATCCATCCATCCATCCATCCATCCATCCATCCATCCATCATCCATCCATCATCCATCCATCCATCCATCCATCCATCCATCCATCATCCATCCATCCATCCCTCCATCATCCATCCATCCATCCATCCGTCCATCCATCCATCCATCCCTCCATCATCCATCCGTCCATCCATCCATCCATCCATCCATCCATCCATCATCCATCCGTCCATCCATCCATCCATCCATCCATCCATCATCCATCCATCCATCCATCCATCCATCATCCATCCATCCATCATCCATCCATCCATCATCCATCCATCCATCCATCCATCCATCCATCCATCCATCCATCATCCATCCATCCATCATCCATCCATCATCCATCCATCCATCCATCCATCCATCCATCCATCCATCATCCATCCATCCATCCATGGGGATTTGGGGTGAGGAGGTGAACATTTGAGGCCAGTGGGTGCAGCAGCATTTCCAGGCAGCTCTCAACACCAACTCTTCCCCAGATTTCTGCTTTGTGCACATCCACCTTCCTCAAATTTGCTATAAATCTCCAAAAAGCCACTTTAAGGTCCTGAAGGGATGCAGAGCACTTGGGGGTTGAAATGGTTGCAGGACTTGGATTCCAGATGCTTAGTGAAGGGTGGGATTAATGGATCCCTGCTCCTTGTCAGTCCAAGGTACTTAATCCTTACAATCAGAAGGCTCTGAAGGAAGCTGCTGCTTGTCTTTCCTGCAGCCAAAAAAGCTTCTTGGCCATCTCTGCACGGTAATTTCACTTAAAAGTTGCCTGTCAGTATTTGGCCTGAATTCTCCCTGTTTGATCTGTAGCTCTGTAAAACATTACTTGCTTTGTACTTTAAAGTTGGAGGGAAATGCTGTAACTCAGCTTTCTTTTCTGGAATTTCCTGTGTGTTGGTCATTGCTTTGTTTTTCCGTTCAGAAATCCATTCTTTAGGCAGACAGCATACCTGAAAAACAAACTGGGCCATCCCCAGCATGCTGTTCCTGTCTCTGCATTACAAATAACCCCAAAGCTTTGGGTTGCTTATAGTGCAGGAGCTGCTTCACTTATCACTTATTTTTTCCCCCTGGAACAGATTTAAGGGGTTTGATCTGCACATCTGGAAATGAGCAAAGCTCATGTTTTTCCTGTGGAATCCCCTTGCTTATAGGTAGTGCTTTGAACTTTGCTAGACCCCAGATCTGCTCTTAACTTTGCAGAACAAGTCCTGAAACCCTCTTTAAACCCAGGTCATGCAAGGCAGGGATATTTGGAGTAGTAATTTACCTAAAGTAGGTTTAACCCTCTACACCTGGCCTTTCAAATGGATTTTTGTTAGAGCAGTTGAAGTGTCTGACTTTGTCTTTTGCTAAAAATAGCCAAAAAAAATGTCTCCAGAGGGTTTTCTGCTCTGTGGTTTGGTGAGGAGGGCTGGATGAGACGCTGAGCTTGTAGGTTTTGGCCCTGAGACTGGTGATTCCTGCTGGCCTGCTTGGAAAAGCAGCCTTGGCCAGGCTGAATTCTGATTTCTGTAGAGGGTGACACTTCTTCCTTCAGCTCTTGCTTTTGGCATTGACAGTTGTGGGCCTGGATTTGCTGAAGTGTTTTGTCTTTTTAAAACCATTTTATCCTTGAGCTCTTGGGAGATGCAGCCTTTCTATCCCCACCTCACCCTGCCAGTACAAAGAGCTGGGAAAGGAGATTTCCTGGCAAGCCAAGGTTTGCCTGGAGAAGTGAGGTTGATTTGAGCTCTTAGGTTGGATTCCTCAGCTCCTGAGAGCCATCTCCAGCTTTTCCTCCCGTGTGGAGAGGAAGCATTTAATATGAGCACAAACCCATGTGAGACCAGGAGTGTAATTTCAGCCTGTCAGCCACCCCCAGAGAAATAAACACCCTCCCAGGAGCCCCTGGACTGTGACAAGTGAGCTCTCAGGAAGGTGTAAAGTCTCTGGGTGACATGAAAATCTGGCCTCTTGGGTCCTGCAGTGATGGGAGAGGAAACAAGCCTGAAATTCTGGGTGTGTGAGTGGGATTTTTTGCAAGTGCTTGTTTTTACCTCTGCTGAAATACTGAGGGGGATGTGACAGTCACATTCCCTGCTGTGCCTACAGCACTGTCACTTTGCTTTGGCTCGTCTCAGAGGATTATTTAGGCAAGGCTATGTACTCAATCATAATTAAGTCAGCCTGAAATCCTCTTGTTTACTGAGGCATCTAATTGTGATTTTGTTCATGGAGGAGCCCCTAACAGCTGTGATGTTTTTCTGGCTGTGATTTTGTGTCCTGTGTGGATTTGCTGAGGGGGCTGTGTGTGCTCAGCGTCGGCAGGAGGGGGATACAGAGGATGTTGTGGTTTTGCACAGATTCATGTCCCTGATCTCTGTAAAATACTCCTGCAGCCCCCCAGCACTTTTGGGGAGGGCTGAGGAAGGGTCAGAGTTGTTGGAGCACATTTTTTCTGTTTGGCTTTGTGGCTGGTAAGTGCTGGCTTAGCCTCTTCTCTAACCCAAATAATGGCAAGAAACTGGGAGACATTTGTAGAATGCAAAGTGGAAAAATTAATGAACTTCATCTCTTTGGCTAGGTTGGGGGATAAAAGTGAAACCAAAAAGGGCTGTAACTTTGGAGGCTAGTCTTTCATATTCTGTATTTTTTATCTTTTGTAACTCAGTCTTTTAGCAGCCTTCTACTTTAAGGAAGGCTGGAGAGGGCGTGGAATGACAGGAGAGGGGGGAATGGCATTAAGCTGAAAGAGGTAGATTTAGATGAGATATTAGGAAGAAATCCTTCTGTCACAGGGTGCCCAGAGAAGCTGTGGCTGTCCCTGGATCCCTGGAAGTGTCCAAGGACAGGGCTTGGAGCCACCTGGGATAGTGGAAAGTATCCCTGACTTTGGACCTAGGTGGGCTTTGAGATCCCTTCCAAACTATTCTGTGATTCTGTGATATCTCTGGTGCAGCCCAGGTTGAGTCTGAGGGTAGAGAGCAGAGAGGAAAGCTCACAGGAGGATCAGCCTAACAGAAGGAACAGCTTTTCCTGCTGGTGAGGTTCCACTGACACCCCCTACCCTCATTCCACACTCACACACACAAGAAATAAGTGCATGGAAGAAATCAGGGCGGGTCTTAACCATAATCCTGGTGCCTTGTGGGATGAGTTAGGCAGTGCTTTCCTCCTCTGCACACTCCCAGCTGCCTGGAACAGGTTTTGTTCCCCAGAGCCCCCTCCCTGCTGCCCCAGGCCAGCAGCAGCCTCTGCTCCTCCTTCCCTGGAAGATGAGACACCCTGAGCATCCTTTTCCCTGTGCTCACTGCAAGCATGATAAGTAAACATCCCAGTCTGAGGCCATTGTGATTCTCTGGCTGACTCATGCCTTCAGGAATCTCTTTCTGGGGGGAAAAATTAAATTGCTTTTCGAGTGCATCTGGCTTTGATGTCCAACTCTGCCACCAAATATGGTTGAAGCACTGAGATTTTTTCAGAAATGCTTCAAATGCAGATGTTTTGCTGGTAACACATCTGTCTGCTCATCCTGGTTGTTCAGGTTAGAGTTGAAACTGTCTTAAAGTTCGAAAAGTCCTACAGGTGCATTGGCACATTGCAACAGAATTGACTTAAATAGCTGAAATCTGAGATGATACAGTCACTGATAAAGGAGCTGCTCCTCTTTTGCACCCCACACCCAGTGATTGCTGTGCCTGGTGTATTCCTCCTAAAGGAAAATATCCCCTTCTTTATTTTGTTTGTGGTACTGATTTTCCAGGTGCTGCAAACAGGTGAGTCCCAGGAGAGAAGGCAAAGCTGTGTGTAGTCCATAAAATGAGCACTGCACCTTTCTAAAGCAGTCATTTTTATCAGTTTCCACATGAGGCAGCCAAAGGAAGAGCTCCCTGCTGCTTTGAGATGATCTGTCAGTGTAAATTTTGTGTCTGTAATTTTTATTTCCCCCCTTACACTCCCTAGCAGAGGTTATAAGTCTTCTGTGCCTGTTTCTGCAACAAATACATGAAATGTTTTAGCTGAGGCAGCTGGGGTTGTTATCACTGCATAAAGGTGCATTTGATTTTCAGAGTGACTTGTGTGCTCTGAGAGTAACAGGAAAAAATCTGACAGGTGCCTCATTTGTAAGTGTTGCCTACCCTGATGCTTTCCATGTGCTTTCCATAAGGAAGGACTTGTGAGGATTGGGAGGCTGAGAGTCAATAGCAGCTGTCACATATTCCTGACAAGCTCCTCATTGCCTGTGGTGAGCAGCAGATCCTGTCAGCAATCCCACTGCACCTTGCAGGCCCCCAAACCAGGAATAAAAGGGAAAATGTTGGATTTTTGGAACCCTTCCCCAGTGTTTTTATTGTGTTTTAAGGGCAGAAATGATGGTTGTGTGGATTTACTCAAGCTTTTCCCTGTTGATGGAGTTTGAGGTGCAGACAGCCTGAATTTCCTCGCATCTTTTGAGGTCTCCCTTTGCCATAGCAAAGCACTTGCTGGGGATCCTCTTTCAGAGGTTTCACATGGATTTAGGAGAATTTTTGTGCTGGCATCTAAAGGAAAAGTTGTGTGAAGGGATGGGGAAGGCACCTCAGACGTGTTCAACCCCAGGACACCCAATGTTTGATCCATCCAGTGGATCCTCAGCTCCCTCACCTGCAAAGCAGGGATGCAGATAGGGATGGGAGGGGGAAAAGGGAAGGAAGGGAGGAAAACAGGGTGGTCTGGGGGATTTTCTCCTTTACAATGCTATGAGGATATAAATTGAATCTGGGCGAGTTTATTTTTATTATCACGACAAGATGGGATTTGAATGCCCTATTGAAAACGAGCCCTCTCGCTCCTATCAGGCTTGAATAAGGAGCTTAATCTCTTTAACAATGCATGAGCCCTTACACTGACACAGCACTTCCTTCCTTTCTTCAGCTGCACGACTTTCTCAGTATTGGCAAGGGGATTTCTGATGACATTGCACGAAGATTCCCAGTGTACGCGCTGGATTTCACCGATGGTACGTTGGCCAATGTTTATGGAAGCGCTGCCCCGAGTGGGGAATTTTTTTTTTGTGATGTGATGTCCTGTTTACAGTGTGCATTCAATGTGTGCTTTGATATGTGTAACAGCTCTCCTGGCCCTTGTTTAAAAGGGTGTTTTGGCAAAAGCCTGTGAATGGGCAGCGTGGAGCACTGGAGAGGAGGCTCCTGCAGAGTTTCCTTAATGAAGGTGCTGGCTGTGCGCGGATGAGGGTTTTAATTTTTATTAAGCGGTGATTAAATGGATCGATTATTACCGTGTGTAGACTCACATCAACTCCTTGCAATCTAATTACTCAGCACTGGCCTGATAGGCCCTTTCTGCTGCCTCTGCAAGCTGGCTCCACACTAATTATAGTGATGCTGTGGGAGTTGAGAATGCTTAAACAAAATGTGAGCTGCAGCAACTTCAGCCCGGTGTTGTGAAAAACAGGATACGGCTCGTCCGCTGCCGCCAGATCACACGAGCAGCACACAGTGTTTAAAGTGAGCCTCAGCCTGATGCAGCTCCCACAGTGGCCTTGGGGTTTTGAAGAGTTGTTTTCTCCCTTTTCACTCACAGACTTTCGCTTTCTTGAAGGCAGGGCAGAATCTTCAGGGCAAAGTGAGGTTACAGAGCCCCAGCCTGACATCAAAACGTGTTTCCTGCTGCTTGTTGGGGAGCTGGTTAATATATTCAATCTCATACCCAGAAAGTTCAAATAAAACAGAGATTTAAAGTGTAGGCAGGGAGAACCTTGGAGATTTATCAGCTGTATCAGGAATGTATCCCTTCCTGCTGTTAAATCCACCTTAGCTCAAGTGTGTGTCCCTGCCTTCCTCAGTGCACCAGGGCTGTGAAGGCTCATGAGATGAAGGTGATTTTCTTTGGATTAGGCTTAAAAAAACCAAGATGCCCACCCAGACCCCAATTTTCTGAGTCTTCTCTTGCAAAGCCATCTTCCACAGGCAGCTTAAGCTTCAGAGAAGCCTGGCCAAGGCTGTGGATGTGTGTCCTCACTCCCTTCCATCCAGCAGAGGAACAGAATGAGATGTTGGCTTGGCAGAGGGATTGAGTGCTGGGTGCTTTGGCACTGCTGGGATGGAACTTATTTTCAGGAGACTTGGTGTGATAGGAGGGCTAATGCTGATTTCTCTGGGGATTTGAGAGTATTTTGAGGAGGATGGGGGATGTAAAATGATTTTCAGGGGAGCAGCAAGGATTTGGATAAAACAGAAACAATTTTTGCTGTGTGCATCACTGGCATCAGGTCTGGCAGGGGACTTCAGCTCCTAATCTGGACACTTCATCCCTTTGGCTGTTGCTTTCTAGAGCTGTCAAAAGCTCATTTTTCATTATAAATGGATTTTGAAGCACTTTAGAAGGGAACTGCTGCAGAAGTGCCTTGTGGGGACCCATGTTCACCTCAAGACAGAGCAGTGTCTGCTGTGCCTGTCTGAGCTCAGCAGGCACAAAACCATCAGATTTTGGTCCTGCAGCCAATTCTGGCTGTCAGCAGATTTAGGAGTCCCCTTCTGGGTCCATATTGTGGCTCTGTCTGCATCCATCTGTCTGGACCCTGTGGGTGCTGCCTCAGCCCTGGGCTCTTGGCTGTCAGCTCTGCAGGCTTTGCACATAATGATGTACAGAATAGGCATAAAATTGGGATAAAATGCAACCACAGGTTAAAAAGTGTCAGTGATTTGTAATACAACTTCTGGAGAGTGGAAAAGAGCCCAGTAAAACTCCAGAACTACTTCAGCTCAAATGGGAGGTTCTCATTTTGGGAGCAGTTGTGCCCTTTCAATAGAAAAAGGGGATTTTCTAAAAAATACTCCATGTTAGTATGGCCATTTCTTTTCAGAAACCAGAAATTAGGATGAATTCTTTAAGGAACTGCTTGAAATGAAAAGCAGATGGAGCATGAAGCATGTGCCATAAACCGCTGAGACTGAAGGTGATCAGGAATGTGGAATTCCTGGAGCATCTCAAAGCAGTGGTGCAGCAGAACATGAGGGATTTGAACTATCCCAGTGTCTGCACTCCAGATAGCCACATGTGCACCATCAAAGAGCTCTGAATTATAAAGATGCTGGGTTTGGTTGGTTGGAGTCTCTAAATCCTCAATCTCAGAAGCATCCTGGGGTTTGGGGTTAGACACATAAACCCATCAGGAGCAGGGGGATAAATAATGAGGTTTTTTGTAGGACCAGCAAGTCTTTGGCTAGTTGGAGTTTTGTGGGATCTGTCCTCTTCACATACTGCACAAATTATCCTTAAAGGAAAAGTCTTTCTCTTTTATTTTTTTCCCTTTTTACTCCAGATTAAGAACTCATCAACTTAATTTTGTGGCAGAGTCTTGTGCATTTTACTGAATGGGTCAGAGGATCAAGAAAGAGTTTTCTAAACTTTTTTCCCAGGATTTTGGTGATAAAGATGACTTTTAATAGATGTCTCCAGCAGGAGCATCTAAAGATGAACAGCTGGGCTATGGTGAATCTGAGAATCCTGTAGTTTTCCTTTAAACTTGAATTTACTCCATTTGGCTGTTACCTTTGTGTGTAGGATTCTATCTTGAAAAAACATTGTGACTGAACTTCATCCTGATCCTGTCAAATTGGCTCAGAGCACCTGTGAGTCAATTTTATTACTCTTTAAGCCTCAAACTGGAGCTTCCAGAAATTTCTTTATATTGAGGCTGTTTTGAGAGAAAGGGGATTCTGCCTGGACTCAGATACAAGATTTCTGAAACTCCTGAAAGCTGCTGTCCTCATTCTTCAGTGTTATTTTCTGGGACAGCACAGAGGAACAAACACAATTGCAGTGCCCGAAGTGCCCAGTGGGAAATGGGAGGTGCCTGAGATTTTAATGGTGAGCTTTGATGCTGTGTTCTTCAACATCCATATTCCTTCACCTCCTTCAGGGAAAATGAAGGAAAAAGAGAAAAACTGATGTTTATTCTTTCTCCTTGGTTTTTTTTTTGAGCTTGTGTCTTTGATACCTGGTTGTGATGGGTGGAAAGTTCTGCTGGAAGTGTGGATTCCTCCCTGTCCTTGGTCCTGCAGAGGATCCCTAACCAGCTCCTGAGGTCTGCTGGCAGCATCCTTGGGATTTGCTGTGCTGTTTTGCAGGAGGGAGATCTCCAAAGCTCCCTGCAATGTGGGCATGCTTAGAAGGCTTTAAAATGTTGGAGAAATTGGATTTGAAAGAGAACTTTTGTTGCTGGCTGTCTAAGAGTTTAAACCTTGATCTGAACCCAGAGCTGAAATGTTGACCATGGACTGGTTTTGATTTGTGCCAAATCCTCATCAGCTTTCCTGCCTGGTTGCCTTGGCCACCTTGTCTGTCAGGATTCCATTCCTGGGGAAGGAGGGGAAATAAAGGGATTGCAGAGAGGCCTTTCCCTTTCTCTCTGTCTCTCCTGCCTTAGATCAGATCTGGGGGAGCTCCTGCATCACCCTGCAGCCCTTCATCCCTAAATACCACCTGGGTGCCAAAGTTTAACATCCCAAACTTGTCATGATTGCCCAAAACATCCAGCCTGGGTTGCTTTGGGGTCTCTGTGTGTCAGCGGTGGATGGGAATGTTCTAAAGATGCATCATGTTTTGTGGATGGATGTTACCTTCCAAGAGACCCAGGATTTCTTGGGGAATGGGCTGAAGGAAGTGAGATGGAAAGGGAAAGGAGTGAGCCTTGATCTGATTTTTCATGCCTCTCTGCTCTCAGCATATGCTTGGCTTCTGCTCCAAACTCCCTGAGTGGATTTCCTTTTCCAGTTGAGTTCTTAGTCCCACTTGTTCTGTGATTTATTCCTCACAGGACTTCAGGGAAGATTCATCTTCACAACATTGGGCAGAGTCCAGCAGCCACCACATAAGTGAAAGCCCAGCTTGAGGGCTTTAGGAGAAGTTTGTAATTCTGAGTTTTACAGTGTTTTTAATATGAAATTTTATTTTTTTTTTATTAGGGCTTTAATAAACACATCCTTGCTGCTATGCTGCAGGTCATTGTAATTAAATTTTCTTTGCACAGGATGTTTCAGAGAATTGGGAAGAAACATTAAAAGGCAGTTCAGAGAATGTCCATCAGTTGTGATTTTGATTTAGTAAATACACAATTAATAGACTTCAGGAGCTATAAACCCAGTTTTTATGGCTGCTGGTCATTGAGTTACTGCTGTGGAATCCCAAGCAAAATGAGGCCAGAATTGCTGCAGTTTCCCCTGAAACTGTAACTTTGTCTCTACAAACTGTGAGATTTCAGAAATCCAGGCAGGTAAAATGGAACTGTCACGTTGATGAACATAATTGCTCCCCATTCCAGTGTGTAGCTATACCTTAATTTCAGGGGAATGCTCCTGTAATAATCAGCTACTCAAATTCCACAGCTGGACCAAAAGTTGATTTTTATGCTATAAATTTCCGTGGTGCAGGTGGAGTGACACGTTTTTCAGTGGCTTTATGAGCCTTGTCACAGATGAAATATCATCAAAATGCATCTCACCTTCTTCTGAATGAAGCCACAGCAGTCCATGGGCTGCAAAACTTCCTGAAAATGTTTCACCAGATGTTGGCTTCAAAAAGGCAGAAGGGTAAATGTGATTAATGCTGGATTTCAGTGCCTGTTGCTGTACAGGTGGATCTGTACAAGGAGAGGCAATGTTTGGTCGTGACTGCTATTAAAGAGTGAGCAGTCAGCTTTGGGAAGGAGTGTGTTTAATTATTGTCTCCATTACAAAGTGAATTTCACTGCCCACCAGAAGGATTCTTGATCCTAGAATCTTATCTGGCTGATTATGGATTAAAGAAAGTGCTGGAAGTCTTGGATCCAGCCAGGATGAATCACAGAATCACTGAAGTTGGGAAAAACCTCCAAGATTAAGTCCAAGCTTTGCCCAATCCCCACCTTGTCCCCAGCCCAGAGCACTGAGTGCCACCTCCAGTCCTTCCTTGGACAGCTCCAGGGCTGGGCACTCCCTGGACAGCCCATTCCAGTGTTTAACAACCTTTTCCATGAAGAAATTCCTCCTGATGTTCAGCTGAACTCCCGTGGTGCAGCTTGAGGCCATGTCCTTATGCATAAGGACCTCCATGACCAGCAAGGGCTCCTTTGCCAGGATGGAATCTGAAAATGAAATTTTGTGATGCTCTTCAAGGTTTCTTCCTTCTGCCCTCTCATACTACAGTTTAACCACCTGAACCTTTTAAAAAAAGATATTATTTGCTTCACTGGACCTGGTTGTCCTTTCAGAAATTATTTCAAAGCTTCCAGGCATCGTTGCCCCTGACCTTTCATATTGAAAAGACTCCCTTGTCCAAAAAACAATATTTTGGAGTGACAGAGAATCCTCTGAACCAGGGTGTGACCATGTCTGCTCATGGAGCCACCCCTCAGCCCTTTGTCTTCCAAATCCTTCCTTTTCTCTAAAGGCTTCAAGCAGTTTGGGCTGTGAGGTTGGAGTCAGGATCACAGGATGTCTTCATCTGTGAGAATTAAATTCCAACCCTTTGGGTTGCCAGGAGTGGTCAGGAATGTGACCTGTGGTTTCTGGATCTTCCCAATAAATGCAAAGGAATTTGCCTGGGAACAGCTGGGTCTGATGAGTCCCAAAAGGTCAAACTCATATTTGCATGCTTGAGGTGTCTCTTGTCAGGTTTTAGCCTGGACTTTGAGGATGCTGAGCATCAGAAGTGCTGTTTGTGTCTGTTCCTCTCCTGCCTGCAAGCAGGCACCTCACAAGGTGTCCTTTATTCATGTGGCTGCCTGTTCATTACACATCACCTTTGATTTTTGGGTTTTTACATCCTCCTCCCATCCTTATCTCTGCCCTGCAAATGGTGCAGAAAGCAGATGTTAGATAAGATCCCAAAGTCATTGAGAGATTTTTGTTCTTTTCATTCTGGCGATAAAGATTTTCAGTGTGGCACCAATAACCTCAAAAGCCAAACCCTCCTTTATCTGATCCAACTCTTTTTTTTTTTTTTTTTTGGTTTTACCTCTCTCAGCAAGGGACTGATGCTGCAAAAGCTTAGATAGACATTTGGCAGCTCAGGGCAGATTCCTATGTGGGAATTCTTGGCTCTGGAGCCTTCCAGAAAGGGGAATTGGGCAGCTCCAAGCACCTCCAGCTGTTTTAGAGGAACAGCACCACCAAGGATGGTGGCACAGGCAGCCTGGAGGCTGAGGAGACTTTTTCCAGTGCATCCTCTCTGTTCTGTGGAAAAACTTGTGTTCTTCTGGAGCAACATCAGCTGCTGTCATCTCATCCTTTCTCCTGTGCATCCCCAGTGAGCTCATATCAGCATCAGCCTGAAAACAGGAAGGGGAAGGGAAGCTACTTCAGAGGCTCTTAAATTCATATTCTGACACTTTAATTCTCTTTCTGGCTGCTTTGTGTTTTGGCCTGGTGTGTTTTTTTCCGATGGAGATGAGAGGAGTGAGTGGATGGAAAAGAGAGAGGCTGCTCTTTCAGCAGGGCTTGGTAAATCAAACCTCAGGGCAGCCATTCCTGACCTCTGGGGCTGTTTGTTTTTTGTCCTTCTGCCATTTTTTGGCTCAGAGTAGCATATTATTGATCAAACCTACAGCCTTAGATTTCTGTCTAGGGAAAAATGAAGTGTTTCATGTTTTTCTGCCCAAGACAAGAGTAGGGAAGACAAGAGATTGTTGTGAAGCTCATTAGGGACACAGTCCAGAATGCCTGAGAAGTTGGTGTTAAAAAGGCAGGAGTGGGGGTTTATGAACCCTAAACTTACAGTTTCTGCCTTGATCCTCTTCCAAGCTATGGGGACTGACAAAACTGAGCAAAAAGCTTCTTGTATTTCCTGTTTTGATGATGTCAAAAATGTCTGGTGGCAATTTTGGTGCTACTTCTGGTCCCAGATGAACAGAAGAGTGTGAGTTGTGCCTAATCAAATATTAACAGTTTGGTTACATATTTAAAGTGTGGATTGAATTTCTGCTTCTCAAGATGAACTAACAGTGGCTGTGGCTGATGTGAGAAGGTTTTCAGTGCTTTACCAACACGATTTTTATTGTGGTTTGCCCCAGGTATTATTGGGAGCAACAAAGCTATAGGGAAATACATCACAACCATGATCTTTCTGTACTTTGCCTGCCTCCTTCCAGCCATTGCTTTTGGGTCCCTCAATGATGAAAATACCCGAGGAGCTATTGGTGAGTTCATCAGTTTTGTGCTTCTTAAACTTACCAGTTTTGTGCATTTGATTCCATGTATTCAAAATTTCATTATGGTCACAGAAAGTTCTGAGAGTTTTTATTTGCAGAGGGAAAACAAACCCAAAATCATGACTGAAGGATTTTTTTCTAATTAAGTTTATTGCTTTTGTTAAAAACCAGAAAAATTGAACACTGCTTTGGGTGTTGTCATCTGACTTGGACTGATACAGATGTATGCTACTGTATTTTTGAATTATGCTGACTTAATGTAATTATTTGCACATTTTTCTTGGTACAAGCTGCTGTGATTTTGACCTGGATTTGATTGCCAGCATTGAAATCCCTGAGATAGAGCTAAACATCATCCTTTATCCCAGTTGTAGAAGCAGTTTGTGCTGCAGTCACAGTTCAAACAAGCACTGGTTATGTCTTATAGGTGTTAAAATAAAACAAATACATTTAAAATGTATATAAAATAAAATAAATACATTTAAAATGTATATATAAAATAAAACCATACACATTAAAAATTCCAGAGTCCACCAGTTAACTGAACATCTGAAAACCAAAATTATGGATACGAATAAAGGCTCACTTTTTGATTTATGAGTATGTCACCTGTACACTCTATAAACATTTCTTCTTCTTATGAGTGGTTGGTTTCTGTGCCCTGTGGAAGCTCCTGGATGAGGCAGGGATTGACCCAACTCCCTGTTTTTGTTTCCACCCTCCCCAATTCCAGATGTGCGGAAGACGATTTTCGGGCAGTGCATTGGAGGGCTGCTCTACGCCCTCTTCTCAGGGCAGCCCCTGGTGGTGCTGCTGACCACAGCTCCCTTGGCCATCTACATCAGTGGTGAGTCTGCAGCGGGGGATTTGAGGGATTGGGACTTTGGGTGAGAGCTTTGTAGAGTTTGAGTTGGGTTTGTTTGATAAATTGATGTTTAATGGCTGCTATCAGGGAAAGTTCTCCCCCAGAGGGTGGTGGGGATGGGAACAAGCTCCCCTGGGGAATTACAGGGCACAAAGTCAAGGAATACTTTGACAAGGCTCTAAAGTACATAATGAGATTGTTGGGATGTCCTGTGTGGGGCCAGGAGTTGGATGGATAATCCTGAGGGGTCCCTTCCAGCTCAAGATGTTCTGGAATTCAAAACCTGAATCAAATTCCTCCCCTTTCCATCACCATCAGAATATCCTAAGTTGGAAGGGACCCACAGGGATCATCGAGACCTGGTTTAGTTCAAGTTGTTTTTCTGAAGAAATCATTTTGCAGAGAAAAAAATTCATGAAAAGAAGCATTTCTTCAGCTTCAGTGAGGAAATCTGTTTAAGTAATAGTTTTCTCATGTGACTGCATTTAACCAGCTTGAAACAAAGTTTTTTGGGTCTGTTGAGTTTTGAATTTTTCTAATCAGTGTTTTAAAGTATGATCAGCAGCTTTCCAGGTACAGCAAGCTGATCTCAATGAACTAGAGATCAGCCAGAGGAACAAGCTCAGTATCTGTGGGGATAATCAGAGGATGGGCTGTGAGCAGCTGGAAAGAGCAGCTGTGACACCCCTTGCTCAACAGCATCCCAAAATGTCACTGAGAGCAAATGCCAACTGCTTTTGTGGCCTCAATCCCTAGAAAAATTACTTTGAGCTGTATGGGGGGGGAATATTTTTCCAAGTGTCTCTGCCCATTTCTCCTGGTAGAAGGAGAGAACAGTTTGTGTTGATCCAGTGGAAGTGCAGCTTGAGACAAAGTTTTTTGGGTTTGTTGAGTTTTGGATTTTTTTAATCAATGTTTTAAAGTATGATCAGCAGCTTTCCAGGTACAGCAAGTTGATCTCAATGAACTAGAGATCAGCCAGAGGAACAAGCTCAGTATCTGCGGGGATGATCAGATGATGGGGCTGGAAAGAGCAGCTGTGACACCCCTTGCTCAACAGCATCCCAAAATGTCACTGAGAGCAAATGCCAACTGCTTTTGTGGCTTCAATCCCAAGGAAAATTGCTTTGAGCAGTAAGGGGGGAGTATTTTTCCAAGTGTCTCTCCCCATTTATCCTGGTGGAAGGGGAGAACAGTTTGTGTTGATCCAGTGGAAGTGCAGGAATATGGATTTAATGGTATCTGTAATAAATGCATTGGGGTAAAGTCTTGAAATTGGTTCTTTTTGGCCTGGAGCAGATGGGGATCACTGGGTGGCAGTGACAGGAGTTGATTGTGACACATGAATGCTTCACATTTGCAGTCATCCAAGGAATCTGTGACGACTACAACTTGGATTTCAATGCTTTCTATGCCTGGATTGGACTCTGGAACAGCTTTTTCCTTGTGATCTACTCCCTCTTTAATGTCAGCCTCCTGATGAAGCTCTTTAAAAGGTAGCTATTTTCAAGAAGTCATATTTTGATCAGATTATTCTTCAAATGGAAAAATTACACATTCCACCAGCTCCTTAATTATGAACTTGCTGCAAAATGTATTTTGTGAGAGGAGGAAAGTATCATTTTGGCTTATTGTTCCAGCTTGAAAGAAGTTCTCTGATTTACTGGGTTTTGTTTCTAAGTTGGAGCCTAACTCAAATTGGTGTATTTTCATGTAAATTGATGAATATGCTGATTTTTCTTTGAGCAGAGTTGAATGCAGCTCTATTAATTCCTGGGCTTTTTCCGCAGGTCAACAGAAGAAATAATTGCACTTTTTATATCCATCACATTTGTGCTTGATGCCATCAAAGGCATTATTAAAGGTAAGTCTTGCAACAGAGTTTTTCAGAGCAGATCTCTGCTTTGCTGCCTTGTCAAAGGCAAGCACAAGGCTGCAAAAATGTGTGATGTTTGCTTGTTCTGTGTTCAAAGTCTTCAGGGGAAAAAAGAAAATCAGTGTGTGAGATAGGAGCAGCCCTTTGTCAGCAATTTACCTGGGTGTGCAGAATTTTTAGCAGCTCTGATTTCTGTTGGTTGAGACAGAATTGGTTTCTAAACTTCCACCAAATGGAGAAACCATTATGTTATTGATGTGAGTGCTTCCTCCTGATTGCAGTTTGGTTTTGAAAAAAGAAAAAAGTCCAATTTGAATGCAGTGTTTGGAGTCCTTATTCCTTGACACATTATTCAGACTCTGTGGAGGGGAGTTGAAAGATGGGTTGGGATTTCTTTGTTTCCCTGAGCTCTGAGACCCTTCTTTAATGTCAATACAAGGACTGCAGTGCCTCCAGCACCTTCTTGAAGCTCCTCTGCCCTTTCAAACCACTTGGTTTTCCCATTTCTGGGTTAAATTCTACATCTCCATGGAGAACCTTGAGGTGTGACAGATTCCTCTGAAACTTCTCTCCCTCCCCATGGGGATTGGCAGGAGGTATTTGAGAAGGTGAATCATGGTAGCAGAAATACCTTGTGAATATCAGCATTTCTGTTCATCCCAGTAAGGAGCCGGACAATTCCTTGATTTTTATGACCTGCTGTCCAGCATCCCAAAATTTGAGCTATCTTTGAAATCCTTCAGGATACACCCAAGCACACTCCTTGTTTTTAAGACACTCAGGCTTGCAAGGGAATGCTTTCCAAGAGATTTGACACTGCAGTGCAATTTGAAGTGAGAAACTTTCTCGCTTGACTGGGAATCCTTAATTGCCTTGTGTGCTTTGATTGTGCAATCAGAGGGTGTTTTTTTCTCTGTAGAACACCTGCATCTCTTAAATATCCTGCTTAGAGCTTGGTGAGGCAGAGGTTTTATGGGATAGTTGTTGACTCTGTGAGCTTTGCTGAGTGTGTGCAGTCAGTGCCCTGTCCTGGAGGCATGGGGCAGTCTCCAGGTGGTCCTCAAAAGAACATTCAGCTGCTGTGTAAAAATTAGCAAATATTCACAAAGTTTCTGTAGCCCAGAGCTGATCTCCCATAGCAGAGGTTAAAAATGCAGGAAGCATCCATTGCTCTTGTTTTGCCAGACTTTCAGTAATATGCAAGAAAATCCTTGGAGTATTGCAGTGGGAACAGGAGAAGATGCTGTAAGACAAGGGGCAGTGGCCTTACTGACAGAAATCAGGTTTAGATTGGATATTAGGGAGAAATTCTTCACTGTGAGGGTGGTGAGGCCCTGGCAGAGTACCCAGAGAAGCTGTGGCTGCCTCTGGATCCCTGGAAGTGTTCAAGGCCAGGTTGGATGGGACTTGGAGCACCCTGGGATAGTGGAAGATGTCCCTGCCCATGCCAGGGGGTGGAACAAGATGATCTTAAAGATCTCTTCCAACCCAACACCTTCTGTGATTTTACGTGTGATTAGTGAACCAGTTGAATGTTCTTTGTACTTGTGAAGGGATGAATTTGTAGGAATGATGGTGATAAAGTCACACCAACATTCCTTTGCCAGCTCATGTTGGCTTCAGCTGCACCTGGGAGCGTTCAGGGGTCCACAGGTGGGACCAAAGCTGTTTCCAGACACAGGACGGCACCGGTGCTGGCAGGCACAGACTTTATCCTTAACCCTCTTAGAGCCCACATTTAAAAACATGTCACCAGTGCAACTCATGGCCACAGGCTCATCTTTGTTCTTCCCTGCCTGTTTTTGAGGAGGTGATGGTTCACTGCTGCCACCTCCTCCTCCTCCCACTCAAAATTTTGGTTGAGCAGTTCAGTAGGAAGTGAAAGCTGGTATTTTTTCGGTGCTGTTTAAATGTGTCCTGTTAGTGCCTTGGCTTTTTGAGTGCCAGGGGACAATGCCACCTCTTCCCAGACATTTTCCCAGCCTGTTCATAGCCTTGATTCTGTGCAAGGTACACATGCAGGAAAGGAGGGGACGGGAGCCAAAGCCACACGGTCCGGTGACACTTTGTTTTCACTGCCTGGCCCGGCCACCGAGGCTGTGTTTGTTTGATCTTGACATCTGCACTGAGCAGGAAATGGTGGTGAGCAGGCAGAGGAAAACAAAGCCAGCTCATGTTGTTGGAGGCTGGAGAAGGGCTTGGCTTCAGCCAGGGCACCCCTGGCTCTGCTCTCTCTGGATGATGGCAGCGAGGTTCACTGAGCTCTGGTGCAAAAACAAACCAGAAATGTTCAGGAATCAAATCCTTTCCCAGCAAGGTGGTACGGGATGAAGGCTTCCACTCTCTTGGCGTGTTCTCGTTGCTTGAATTAAATACAAGAGTAAATCAAGGTTTTTTCCTCTTATCCAGGAGGGACTGGAGCAATCCTGCCTGGGTTGGTGCATATAAATGGAATTGCAACCTCAGAGATGGAATGTGGAGTTATGTAGTCAAGCTGAGCACCAAAGATCAGCCCCAAATATATTCTTGCAATATATCCCAGCCCTAAATATATTATTGCATTATAGCCATCTGTGGGAGCTTGAGAAAATCTGCAAGACCCAAAACAAAATCACTTGTTTGTTACTCATTCCAGTCCAAATTTTAATCCAGAGGAACGCAAATACATTCTCTGTAGTTCCTGGCTTGTTTGTGCTGCTGGTTTCTCTGATGCTCAGATGTGTCTCTGGGACTCAGCAGCACTCAGGGTGAGCAGGCTTTTCTCCCTGGCCAGCTGTGAATTCCCAGGAAATGCTGCCAGAATAATTTTTGTCAGGACAAAAGCATCCTTTGGCGTTCAGAGCCGGAAAGTGCAAATCTTCTAACGAGCCATTCTGTGCCAGGCTCTGGGTCATGGCAGTGCCCTGGGGCCCAGGATTTTTTTTTACCTGTTTTCAGAGCAGGTGTGTGTGTGTCCTGCCAGGGCTGAGGCAGCTGGAGCACAGAGGGAGGAAATGAAGGAGGATGCATGCACTGGGGAACCTTTCTGGAGCGGGGTCAGGATGGGATTGCTCCTCACTGGGGGAACCTTTCTGAAGCTTTAAGGTGATCTCCTCACTCCTGGTGCACTTTGAGAGGTTAAATTTTGATCTGTAAACCTTCTGTGATGTTTAAATTTATGTACAGATATATTGAATGAGAGACAGTCTTGTCTCTTGTGGCCTACATGCCATGCTAGCCTCATCCACTTGTGGAATGCCCAGACTCCTTTTAAAGCGCCTTTAAATCCTTCCAAAGATGGTGCAGGAAAGATCATTACTGCATTTCTAATGGCTTCTTTGTTGAACTTGGGGCTTTTTACAATGGGGTGAGCTCCAAAGCAGCAGTAACACAACCTGGGCTTCAGTCCAGGTGGTTGCAAATACTGGTTGGGCTGCACAAGAACACTCAAAGTTCCCTCTCAAATATTCAGAATTAGTTTGTCTTCACTGCTTTCCCTGTGGCCACTGCAGATGGAAAAGTTGAAATGTTTGGTGCTTTTAGAACCTGGATTTTTATTTGAGAGTGAGGGAAATGTTAGGAAGTGCATTTTAGCCTAAGCTTCAGGTGGTTGTGGTTTTGCCTAGAGAGGATGGTCTTGCCCTGAAGTTCTCTATGCAAAGTTTGAAGGGGTATTTTGACCAAAATGAAGAAGGATAGTGGGACTGCAAAGTTCCAGTGTAGTGGTTTCCATGCTCCTGTATTTCCCATGGGTATAGGGAAGTGTGGATGCTGCATGTTGCCATTGGAGCAGATATTGTGGGAACACTGAGGCTGCAGAGCCCAATTCCCATCTTCTGCTTTTCTTTGCTCCTTCAGGCTATTCTTCCCCAAAGAGGTGAAGTGATCCCAAAAACATATTTTTACACTTGGAGCCAGCCAGTGACATAGAAATGGGAACACAGTAAATGCTCAAGAACAAGAGGGTCTTTACAGCTGTCCATTCCTTAAATAAATGCCTTTGAGCTGTTCTAAAATATTTATGGACAGTTCCATTGCTGGGTGTTTTGCTTGTGCAGGTTTACTTCAGGCCTGTAACTCTAATTTGCATGTAAATTTAAATGTTCTGCCAGGTTTTGCATATCAACACTTACCTCTAAAATCTGGACTAGCCTTGGAAGAAAAGTAATTAGTGTACACTGTGTAATCCACTTAAGGATCTGTGCAACCTGGCTGCTCTTAGTGTTTCCAGAGAATCCTGATGGAATTTGTTTGCCAGGCTGCTGAAAGCAGGTGTCTAGATAGAAATATTTATATGTGTATCTAACAGCAGTGCTTCCAGTGTTGGGAACAAAACCACATAATTAGCACTGGAAGTCCTTACAGTGTTGCTTTATAGATTAGTCTAAATTAACTGTTAAAATAAGTGAAAAAATCATTTTGTGAAGCGCTGGCTTCCTAAGAGCAACAGCTCTGATTTCTTTCTGCAGGCTTGAGAGGCAGAGCTGGTGAAGCATAACGTTAATACTTTGTGATCAAGCAAGAAACCCACTTTATTTAACTTGCTTTGATTGTCTTCTCCTAACGCTTGCCTGTTGGTTGTTTGTGCAGTTTTTAAGACATATTACCGCAATGACCAGACAGGAGGTGGAAAACCAAGAGCTGATGCTATCCCAGGCCTTGGCATCAACACCAGCTTCTTGATGAACTCCTCAGTGGGCGAGAACCAGACTTGCACTCAGGATGGGCACCACTACGGGCGCGAGACCGCTGTCCTCAGCCTCATGCTGATGTTGGGAACCCTCTGGCTCGGCCACACCCTCTATCAGTTCAAGAAAAGGTGAGTTGTTCAGAGCTCAGGCTGCTGGCTGTTTCATGTTCTCTCTGAGGGAGTCATTAACAGAATGACCAGGTTGGAAAAGACCTTCAAGATCATCCAGTCCAACCCAGCCCCAACACCTCAACTAAACCCTGGCACTGAGTGCCAAATTCAGTCTTTTTATAAACACACCCAGGGATGGGGACTCCACCACCTCCCCAGGCACCCATTCCAGAACTTTATCACTCATTGTGTGAAAAACTTCTTCCTAATATCCAACCTGTACTTCCCTTGGTGCAGCTTGACTGTGTCCTCTGGTTCTGTCAGTGCTGCCTGGAGAAAGAGATCAACCCCACCTGACTACAGCCACCTTTCAGGGAGTTGTAGAGAGTGATAAGCTCACCTCTGAGCCTCCTTTTCTCCAGGCTGGACACCCCCAGCTCTCTCAATTGTTCCTCACAGGGTTTGTGTTCCCAGCCCCTCACCAGCCTTGTTGCCCTCCTTGGGACGTGCTCAAGTATCTCAACATCCTTCCTAAACTGAGGGGCCAGAACTGGACACAGCACTCAAGGTGTGACCTCACCAATTTTGCAACCCAGGAATATCAGGTGGAAGCCAAAGACAGAGATGAACTTGCCAGGGCCACCTGGAAATATTCCCAGCAGAACAAAATGTGCACTCAGTGGATGATGTCCTTCTGTCTTTGGTTTGGCCTCACAAGTGACTTTCTAAAAAGCTTTGGGTTCCCACTTGGGATCCCTGTATCTCCCTCCAAACAGGCATTGAACCATTTTGCTGAGCAAAAATTCCTGATGGTGCAGGAAGGTCTACTGGGAATGTACCTTCAGTGTGCTCCCGGGAGTCAAACATTGGCTCTAATTTGGGGTTTGGTCCTATTGCTCTTAAAACTCTTCATTTGAGATGCAGGAATCAATTAAAGTAAAGTGCAAATGAGACACAAATTGGTGCTTGAAGGCCTTTTTTTTTCCTAGCTTGCATCTTATTTTCTTGTGTCTTTGTGTTTTGCTTCTGCACTCATCAACCTTCAAAGGTTCCAGAAGATTTAGGGCTGAGTAAAAGACTAATTCATCACTCCGAGTATCTCTTTAGCATTGCAAGATGAGACTGAATTTTCACTTTTAAACATTAAATGTTGTCAGGGTTGAGTGATTGTCCTGACAGTGGGGTGCTGATGGGAATTTCTTGTCTCTTTTGCAGCCCATATTTGCACGCGAGGGTACGTGAAATTCTGTCCGACTGTGCCTTACCCATTTCAGTCTTGACCTTCTCTATTGTGGGTTCCTTTATCTTCAATGAAATTGAAAGTAAGTTCTTGTTTTGTTCTCTGGAATTCTGGGGTTTATGAAAGCGAGAAGTGAAATCCTAGAAGGGTTTTGCTAATAAAGTTCTTCCATATAATTTCACAAATTCTTTGTGTACCTCCCACCAAGAGCTCAGATTTCCTTACTGTTAGATTTGTATAATTCAAAACCCTGATTGAGGCTGGGGCAAGAAAAATTATCCAGATGTGTCTTTTCAATGAGTTTGAGGTATGTGTCATAAAAAGGGAGATGAACAATCTCTGGCAAAGAACAAAGGGCAGAGTAATCAGCAGGCAGGAAGGGTTGTTGCCAGTCATATCAACATGGAGTTGGTCATCCCAGTTTGTCCTCTTTGTCTCCAGTTTGTTTTCCTAATTTAGGTGAAATGGTGCAGAGCATCTGGGCAGCTCTAAGTTACACAAGGAAATCTAAAAATGAGCCACCATTCATTGGCCAGATAGATCAACTTTTCCATATCAGGAAGTGATAATGGGGACAGGAATTGCATTGTCCTGCAGTGACGTGAGCGGGTGATGTGAGGAAATGTATGGAAACAAATAAGAAATGGCTTTTTTTTTATTGTGATGGCCATTCCATCCAGTTGGATTGCAAAATGATATGTGGCCATGTGTGATTTATCCCTAGCCATGGATTGCTTCCAATAGCAGCAGTTTTGATTTAGATTTTATACTAAAATGCCTTGCACAGCTTGTTGGAGATGAGGAAGTTCTCAAATGCCTCTGTGGGTTGATGAGCTGAGCATTATGGTGCTGGTTAGAAATAAGGCTTCCTCATCTAAAAACATGTTGCATCTGTGGAAAACAAGTTTCCCTCTTTTGTTTTGCTCCAATATCTGTAATGCCTCACTAGGACTAGCAGTGGTCTGTCCTATCAGGATGGCAGCCAAGTTGTAAGTGGATGGAGGAAAAAAATAAACCAAACCAGCCAGATGGACCCATCTTCCATGGCCTCCAGGCTCCCACATGCCAGAGCATCACTCCTGCTTTCCTGCTTGCTTCCCAGTACTTCGTGGTGTAAAACATTGATGGTTTTATAAGAAGGTGCCTCCTAACATCCTTCCCCTCCTCTTTGCAGTGTCCAAATTTAACTACAACGCCTCTGACAGCTTGTTTGTGCTGGCCCCTGTGCAGTCCCTGTCCATTGGGTCAGTGATGAGTGCCATGGGGCTGGGATTTCTCCTCTCCATGCTCTTCTTCATCGAGCAGAACATCGTCGCGTCGCTCACCAACGCCCCAGAGAACAGGTAACACCTCTGTGGAGGGATGTCCCTGGGTCTGTCACCACCACTGCTGGCCCAAAGCTTATCTGAACACCAGAAATGTATTCAGGGTGTGTTTTTAAGAATTTCTGTTGTCACAGGTGGAGGTAACTGCTGCTTAACTCCTCACCATCCCCAAAGCCTGATGTTGTGGCAATGAGCCAGAACCACAAATCCTCCACGATCTCATCACCTCAACCTGTTTCTTCCTTACTCTCTGCCCAACACCACTGTTTGTCCTCTAAAACTCTCAAGGCATTTTTCAGGAAGAGTTTGGGACACAAGAGGTGGTGTAGTGAATGTGAAGTGGATGTTTTGTACAGTTTGAGGTCTTTGGATGCACCTCAAGATATTTTAGGGAGTGTCTGACACATGTGGACACTTGCACTGCTCTTGCAGTACAGAGAATTTGTTGAAAATGAGAAGTCAATGACCTACATAAATGCTGTAGCACAATGTGCTGCAGCTGAGCATCAGGAGTGTTGGGAGTTGGTAAATTCCATCTGCAAAAAAGGTGGAAGTGCAATAAAACAATATGTACAATGTCTGATAAGTCTCACTTGTGTGCAAACTTGAGATGTTGCACTATTAAAATATTCCCTCTGATGTTTTTGTGCCAACTGCAATCAGATGTGATGTCAAGAATGAATGTGGATGACTTTTTTTCCAGGGGAACTACCACGTCTCTGAGGATTTTTTGCTAATGTGATGCGTGGGAGGGTTCTCTCCTTGCATAATATCCATTAGCATTCTCCATGTTGTAGCTGGAGTGACACAGTATTAGGAGAGAGGAGACAAGCTCAAATTCAGCTACACTAATTTAGTTTCCTTTGACCACCTCTTATCTCTATTATATCCCTTTAAGTGTTGCATAAATCTGTATGTAAGTGGGTCATCTCTCGGCTAAGATGAATTTCTTCTACACTTTTGGTATTTTCCACTAGAGTGTCTTTAAGGAATGTAAAATACTCTTTGGAGTTTTTTAGAGTGCTTTTCAGAGCATCTGGGTACAGAGCTGAGCTGGTCAGGTGTTGGGGCAGGGATTTTTAGAGATGTAAAAGCTGGGACTTGACACCATCTGTTTGTGGTGCCAACACAGACACTTTGCACTATCCCAGGTTGCTCCGACCCCCATCCAGCCTGACTTTGGACACTTCCAGGGATCCAGGGGCAGCCACAGCTGCTCTGCGCAATCTGTGCCACCCATACAGGAAAGGATTATTTTCTAATATCTCATCTAAATCTACTCTTTGTCTGTTTGAGTCCATTCCCCCTTGTCCTGGAAGGCTGCAATGAGGTCACCTCCAAATTGAACAATCCCAATTCTCTCAGCCTTTCCTCACAGAGCAGAGGTGCTCCATCCCTCTGATAATCTTGGTGGCCTCCTCTGGATTCATTCCAACAGGTTAATGTCCTTAAAGCCTTCTGAAAAGAATAGGGAGGACAACAAACAATGACCCTGAGGGTGCTGAAGGTGCCTTTGCTCAGAGAAAGCAGCACGTGAGCAGGGGCTGTGTTTCCAACGCAGGAAGTGCGTTTGCAATCCCACCCTTCCTGCCAGCACCTTCCAGAAGCATTACAGGGCAGACACCTACCTGACCCACTCACCCCACAGCCTCCTCAGTCAGTGGAAGGGGACACTCCCAGTGGGACCAGGCTTTTGTCCCAAAACAAGCCCCACCCCACATTTCTGCTGCCCAAACAATGGCTTTGATCTTTATGGGCTGGGTCATCTCTGCCAGCTCCATGTGCCTCATGTCCAGGAGTGTCATGGGTGGCTCCAAGTCTGTGCAGAGGTGTTCATTGCAGCTTGTTTGGGTGGCATTGACATCTAAATGATGCTCCCTTTCCAGCTGGTGGTGCCCACAGAGAATTCAGCTGATCCCTCACATTGTGTGAGGGTGTGAAGTGCTCCAGTGGCAGAGATTCAGCCTGAGACCTTTCAGTGAGGGTTTAAAGTCTGAGAGCTGAGTCCTTCCCCAGCTTTTTTTCTGAACTTTACTCATAATATCTCAGCATTATATCTCTCTTTACTCATAATATCTCATAATATCTCCTACAAGATAGGAGTATTCAGGAAAGGGACAGACCTTGGAAAAAATGGTTAAAGTCGATGTGAGTTCAGTCTTGGTGCTGCTTTCTGCACAGTCCTGGCAAAGTTGGTGTGCTCAGATTCCTCAGTGAAGGCTGTCAGATTCCCCATCCCCTAACAAATAAAACAGGGAGGCTCTGCAGCATTTGATGAACTTAAGAGCAAATTTCCTTGGCTGGCTACCAACATTTTGGAATGTGTTGCCCAGAGAAGCTGTGGCTGTCCCCCCTAGAAGTGTCCAAGGACAGGTAGGATGGGGTTTGGAGTAACCTGGGATAGTGGAAGGTGTCCCTGCCTGTGGCAGGGGTTGGAACTGGATGATCTTTAAGGTTCCTTCCAACCGAAACCATTCTGTGATCCATTCCACAATTCTGTGACTACCAAGGAGGAGCTGAAGTTTAATGAATTCCTGTCCCATTTTCTTATCATGCAGTAGCAATTACATAATTAGGGGATTACTGCAGCATACCAAGCACATGTTCTGCGCGTGGGGAAGGAGACAGATCAGTTTCTTGTTCTTACAAACAAGAAAATTCAGTGTCAGTACTTTGACAACAAATGTTCAGGATTTTATGTGGACTCTGTGAGCAAACACATGCATGGATTTTGTGTAGACTCTGCAATAAATGTAGGAGAAAACCACTGAAATTTTCATGGGCTATTACTTGATGGGCTGCCTTTCTGCTCAGCATTGTTCTGTCCAGATGACAGCAACTTTGGGGAACAAACCATCACATTTCACTCCTTTAGCGTTCACACTGTAAATCCAGAGGTGTGAAATCTCTGTGTGTGTGTGAGAACTTGAGTGTTTGACACAGGCAGCCTGTAGGGTGTAACTGCTGTCCCCAACTGCTCATTGCAGGTTGGTGAAGGGCACAGCCTATCACTGGGACCTGCTGCTGGTGGCACTGATCAACACGGGGCTCTCGGTTTTCGGCCTGCCCTGGATCCACGCGGCCTTCCCGCATTCTCCCATGCACGTCCGGGCCCTGGCCTACGTGGAGGAGAGAGTGGAGAGTGGACATATCTATGAGACGTAAGTAGGGCTCTTTGGATTCATTTTTGAGCTCTTTGGATTCATTTTTGTGCCTTCCCAATCCTTTGGAAACGGTGGGTTTGCGTGGTTGGGGTGTTGGGTGTTGTATTCCAGATAGGAAAGTGATGGAAAGATGCACCCGATGAACCTTGATTTGGCTTCAGCCCCTTCACTCAGGCACTCAAATTCATGCTCTGGGCAGTGGCAGCATCCTACAGGGATCCCACCCACTCCATTGCAAATTCTGCTCTGGAAAAGTCAGCCAAGGCCATTTGCAGTTTCAGCCTTGTGGAAAGCTGAGGAGATGCTTTGGCCGGATCTCTCCGGATGCTTTCCCCAGAAAGAATCCAAAGCTGATTCACTGCCTGAAACCTGTCTGGTGGTTATTACGAAGGGGAGGAAAAATGCACCATTATTTCAGAGCTCCCATAACATCTCCCACCACATTTTGGGAAGGAGATGCCTAAATTCTCTGGGTTTTAAACAAAAACAAGTGTGAAGCCATGGCTGGGTCATGGGTTTCTATTTAAGACCAACTCTTCTGCTGCTCTGAGTTGAGCAACACATTCTTATCACAGACCTATTAAAAAAAAATTAAAAACCTTTTTCTCATGAAACAATCTCTGCTCTGGAGCAAATCTGGCCTGTTTGATCTCAGTCTGTTGCAGTTGAGTGCTTTTACCACAGGAGTGGTAATTTCCACTCACATACCATTAGTTTTAATTATCCTGCCTTGGTTTCCATTTTCTCCATTGCCACTTATCAAAAGTGATGCTAAGTGATCATTGATTTTGGGGGATGGAGTAGGTCTGTCTTAATCTCAGTCTTTCCTTCATGCTTGTTTTGGTGCCAAATGGCCCAGCCCAGCCAGGCACAGCTGATTTTTGGGTCAGAGATGGACAAATTTCACCTTCCACATCTGGAAATTGCTGAGTTCTGCTGCACCCTGTAACTCTTCTACAGATCTTTTCCTGGGAGATCAGTCCCTTGGGTTTGTGTTCCCGTGAGGATATGTTGCTATTGGTTGTTTCCACAGTTGTACCTCTCTTGAATAAATGCTAAACCCTATTTAAAGAAAAAATCAACTTTGAAATTTGAGTTCTGTAGAGTTTTAATCCTTGCCCTTGCTCCTCATGTGCATGATGTGCTCTGGGATACCTGCACTCTCTTTCTTTGGGAGATGCAAAACTCACACTTTGAAATTCATGTGCCAAACCTCCCTCCTGTGTCTCCTGTTGTCACTTTGAATATCCAAATGCCTCTTTTTCCTGTTTTTCCACTGTCATGGTTCTGTATTCTGGCTTTGCTTTGACCAAGTCAAGTCCCCTGCCTGAATTAAGGACTAATTCCTGCACCCCTCCTCTCCTCCTTCACCCCAAATAAAAGCACCAGAGAGGCCTTTTTGGCCACTCTGTCCAAAATACAGCTGCAGGGATTATCCTGGGAGGCCTGAGTGCTGCCCTGATCACCCTGAGGATGTTTCCTCATGGCACAGCTCTGCTCTGCTGGAGGCAAATTGGTGCTGGGGACTGGATATTGAGAGTGAAAAAGGGAATGAGGGTTTCCTGGTGCTTTGAACTCCCTTTGAGACCTAAGCTTTTTGTTCTCTGCAAAGCACTGGGGCTAGAACAGGAGGCTCCAAGCAATGCAGTCATCTTTTTCTTTTCTTTTTTTTTTTTCCCTCTTAGCCAGCTCTGCTGAAAAAGAAATGAAGCTCAATTAGAAAATCAACTCTGTCTCCCTTGGCAGGCTCCTTCCCTGCACTCAAAATCAAAGCTCCCACAGGATGATGATATAAACAAGGATAAAGATCTGTCACACTGAAAGCAAAATTTTCTTCTCCCCTGTAGAGAAACGATTTCAGTTTCCTGTGGCAATCTGCAAACAGGCTCTTGTTGCTTACTTGGAGAAGTTCAGGAATGGCTAATCCCATGCTAGCCATATTTAGAGGATTTTGGGGAAATGAGCCTGGATTATGCTCTTTAATCTCCATTAGTTACTTTATTTCTATCACAGCACAGACTTTCTGGAGCTGTTTCCTCAAGGGCCAAACCAGATTCTGAACACATGGAAATCAAGGATTCCTCTGTCGATTTAATGTGACTGTGATGTTCTTATTCTGGAAATGAGGTGCTGGAATTAGCAGAAGACCAATCTAAAGCTGGGAACATCAGTTTTACAGATATCATGTTTGGCCAATTATGAGCAATTATAGCTATGTTCTGATAAAATATTCCAAACTAATAAGTGGCATTAGCAGGAGCTGGCAGCAATTGCAGTACATCTTGCCTGTGATCAAACACAGTGCTGTGATTGCTGCATCCCTAAGAGATGGCTGCAGAAAATTCCATGAACTTCAGAAATCTCTTACCCAAGGGCTGCCACTCTGAGCTTGTTCTTGCAGCCTTGCTTCTGATGGAAATGTGATTTTGTAGCTCCTTTTGTTCCTGAGCTCTTCCACTTGCATGACTTCCCTTGCAGACTTGTGTGTGCTTGCAGGGCAGGAGCCTCCCCAGCAGGAGGAGAGATCTCTGTGTGAAACAGCACAAATTCTTCCTCTGTGGCTGACCTGGTGATGGAGGAACTCTTGTGTACCTGGATGAGGTTAAATCAGTGCATCCTTAACTCCTGCTACTCTGAGCCACCAAGGAGGCTCGTGGTGGTTCTGGCAGCTCTGGAGTGGCCAGACTGGAATTACTCTGGCACAGTTGCACTTTAAGCTGCTTGGCTTTGTTCATCTCCAGCAGTTATGTGGTGATCCAGGCCTGGAGGCAGTGGGAAAGATGCCAAACTCTGTCCATTTAGGTGATGTCCCTGTTCCACCAGAGCTGGCAAGAATGGAGCACTCTGCTCTCCCTCAACCTCTCTAGGCACTGGCAGGGACCCCTTGGATGTGGGAGACTTGCAAGAGGATCCAACAAAATCTGTTTGGAAGGAGAAAAGCTGTGGTTTAAACCTGTTGGAAGGTTACTTAAAGGTTAACACCTCTGTGCATCCTGTCCTGGTAATCCTGGATTGTTTGTAGGACCTGCCCCACTACTCACAGAAGAATTCCAGTGTTGTCATCAGGATTTTGTGTGCTGTTTGCGGTACCTGTTGTTCTTTAGGTCTGCCTTGTTGTCCAAATCCTCAGAGCAAGCTTTGGGCTGTCACCCTTTCCCTCCCTGTCCAAATACAGGTGTTGAAGGCTCCTTCATCCCCTTTTGTTCCTTGAAGGTATAAACAGATTTCAAGTTCAACCTGACCTTACTTCTAAGCAAAACTCTCCAACTTAATGTTGCAATAATTGTCTTCTTCAGAACAGAATGATTAAGAAGTCCCAGCAGTGCATGTGCAAAGGAGAGAAGTGTGTTCTGATAGATCTTTGGTGTTAATCCTCAGAGAAATTTGTGTATAGGGTTAATTCAGAATTTGAGGGGTCTCATCCAGGGAATGAGGTCACTAAATGATACCAAAACAGCCTATGGACAAAATTTTTCCCTCATCATAGGGGGATTTATTCACTGGCTGATCCACTGTATCGTTGGATTTATCTTCTAAAAAGAAAAAACAAATTAGGAATCCTCTTTTTCTTTCCTTGTAAGTAGTCTTGACAGATGTGGGTTTCCTTTCCTCCTATTGTTTCTGGTGATTTTTTTTAGACTGGGAGGAGATGCTCACAGGTTTAGCTGAAGTGCACAGAAAACACAGCAGCCTCCCCTTAAGCAGGTTGCTAAAGCTGCTGCCTGCTTTCCTGTCAGTCTTCCCCTCAAAAAAAGCTCAATTTGTGGCCTGTCAGCTCTGGAAAATTTGCATTAATTAATGACATGTTTAGCATGGTAATAGGCAGTTGCCCACAGCAGGACAGAATCCCTGTGTGGTGCTCTCGGCACTCCCTTCCGTGTAAACAGGGAGATCCTCAAATCCATCAGAAATGCTGACTCGCTCCCAGGAGGAGACTGCTGACTTGCTGTTTGCTTTTTTGTTTGGTTTTTTTTTCCCTCCAAGACGTTCCTTATATCCTGGAGAAGTCAATGAGTTTTCTTTGGGAGAGAAGCCAGTTGCATGTGCCCAGGGTAAAGCAAGGGAGGGAAAGACCAGAAAGAGGATTCTTCGCTGTTTTTTTTTTTTTTTTCCTGCATTGTGCTAAACAGAATCAGTTTTGAGGGCAGTTTAGTTCAGGATAGGATCTGTCGAGCTTTACAGAAGGGGAATTTGGCACTTTTCCAGCTGCTCTGTTTGAGCTGTGGATTAAGTGCCTGGCCTGGCTCCAGCCAGGCTCTGCCTCCTCAATGTCAGCACGGGGCCAGAAGTGCTGATTTCAGTGGTGGGGATGAGTTTCCCTTTCCCTGGTGGCACGTGTGCTCCGTGGAGCAACCACTGGGATAAATACGGATCTTGGGGTGTTCTCCCCATCTCCTAACCCCTCTTTTCCTGCTGCCAGGATTGTGAGTGTGAAGGAGACACGGCTGACAAGTCTGATGGCCAATTTCCTGGTGGGGCTGTCGCTGCTGCTGCTCCCGTTCCCCCTGCAGTGGATCCCAAAGCCGGTGCTCTTCGGCCTCTTCCTCTACATCGCCCTCACCTCCATCGATGGCAACCAGCTCTTTGAGAGGGTGGCTCTGCTGCTCAAGGAACAGGTACCTGGAGCTGTGTTTGCAACCCAGCTGTTCAAAATCTCAGCGTGGGATTTTTTTGTGAGGTGTTTATTTTTTAATGAGGGTTTTTTGGGGAGTTTTAAACCCCCCCTGTGCTGTCGTGTATTGTGTTTGGGTTTTCCCTAGATGAAGGAAACAACGATGAATCTGACTCCCTGTTCTTAGAAGGCTAATTTAACTATATTATATTAAAAAATACTAAACTATACTATACTAAAGAATACAGAGAGGATACTTACAAAAGGCTAAAAAGATAATAATTTATTATTTTATGATACTATATTATATTAAAAATTACTAAACTATACTATATAAAAGAATACAGAGAGGATACTTACAAAAGGCTAAAAAGATAATAATGAAAACTCCTGACTCTTTCCAGAGTCCCAACACAGCTTGGCCCTGATTGGCCAAAGAGTGAAAACAACTCACAGCAGAATCCAATGAAACGATCACCTGTGGGTGAACAATCTCCAAACATATTCCAAAAGAACAAAACACAACAAGGAGAAGCAAATCAGAGGATTACTGTTTTTCTTTTTCTCTGAGGCTTCTCAGCTTCCCAGGAGAAAAATCCTGGGCAAAGGGATTTTTCCAGAAAATGTGAATGCCACTGTTGTCATCTGCAGAGTACATGCATTTAAAAAAATAATAATATAAAATATAATAAGCACAACATCAAGAAATTATGATCTTTGATTTCCCCAGCAAAGCTTCAGGCAGGTATTTTTTGGTGCTGTTTTACACTTTCATTTTGTGTGAAATACAGCAAGATGGGATTTTAAACTCAAAATGAAATTAGTTGTGTTATTGAAACCTCTGTGATGTGGGCTGAAAACAAACCTGGAAGATGTTTTTTTAAACCTGTCTCTGTTACAGGTGCTAAAAATGTGTTGTTTGGGAGTGTAGGTGGTACCTGGAGCAATCTCCAGCTCACCTTCTCTTATATAACAAGGATCAAGGGCTTAATAAGCCCAACATTTGGCTCTACATCTCTGCTAATCTGTCTTGATCTCCATTATTACATCCCAGAGGTCAAAACTGTGAAATTTGGGTAAAGATTGCATTTGTTATGTCATGTCAATTTTTGAACAGCTACTGATGTATGTGACTTATTACTTCTGGTTTCAGTAGGAATTATGTGTGGAATTTTCCAGGTTTTGGCATGCAAAATTAAAAAGTATTCTCAAATATGGAAAACTCCCTTTTGTGGAAACCTTTTAATGAGTCATGGCACACTCTAAAAGCCACTGAGGCTGTGTTGGTGCCAGCAGACAGTCGCTCATCCTCTTCATTGATGTATAGACAGTGAGTCAAAGCCTGAGTGCTCAGACATGAGCAAGGAACTGTCAAAAGAAACCACCATATTTAGCCTATTAATGTCATTTTTTCCCCTTTATTTCTCAAAAATGGGTGGCCTATAGGAGCTGAGAAAATCCCTGTAGTGTGAGCACAGCCTCTTCCCATGTTTCCCTCATCTCCTGAAGCCCTAGAGGGGTTCAGCCAAGAGATGGGAGCTCCGGGGGCAAGCCTGGAGCCTTGCAAGGCTATAAAATAATGAGGAGCTGGGTGTCAGGGGGAAGAGCCACGGACAGGAACAACACCTGGATGCATCTGCTCTCCTTCCCACCTCTGGCTCTTGAGCCCTGGCAATCCCAGTCCTCCTCAGGGAATCTCATTACTGCCCTTCCCAAGGTGTTTCATTGCACTCCAGATGTTCCCTGAGGGGTGTCCTGTCTTCTCTGCAGGCTCTCAGTGCCCACTCATCCTCTGGATCTTACTGCCCATGCTGTGGTTTCTGGAATTAACTCTACAAATCCCATGTTCAACTGCTAAACCTTTTAAGGACCCTGATGGTGATTCCATGCATTGTACAAATTGATGACTTCCCTCAAACCCTGGTGTCCCAAAGCTCCATTCTGCTGTCCCAAATCCAGGTCCCTGCATGTCTAACATGTGACTTTTCTCTTCCCAGACTGCTTATCCTCCGACCCATTACATCCGCAGAGTTCCCCAGAGGAAGATCCACTACTTCACAGGCCTGCAGGTCCTGCAGCTCCTCATCCTCTGTGGCTTTGGAATGTCACCCCTGCCTTACATGAAGATGATCTTCCCCCTCATCATGATAGGGATGATCCCCATCAGGTAGGAAGCTTGGTTGTATTTTTTTCCCTGTCTCCCATGTCTTGTGTTTTCAGGCTTGGATTGTTGGAAGTCTGAGGAGAGGAGAAACTGGAGCTGGACTTGTTTGGTCTGAAGAGAAGAGTGAGAGGGGATCTCACCAATCCATATAAATACCTCCAGGATGGTGCCAGACTCTTTCCAATGATGCCCAGTGACAAGACAAGCACTAAAGGCCACAAACTAAAACACAAGAAGTTCCACCACAATATGAGGAAGAACTTTTTTATGTTGAGGGTGGGAGCAGCCCCGGAGTCTCCCTCTCTGGAGACATTCCAAACCCACCTGGACATATTCCTATGTCACCTGCTCCTGGGGAATTGGGCTGGGTGATCTCCAGAGGTCCCTTCCAATCCCAGCTATTGCATGAAGTAGGAGTGGTTCAGGAGGGTTTTCTGCATTTTCCAGACAAACAGCTCCTGGAAGTGGGTAACAACAAGGGATTTTTTACCAGCTGCTGAGACCTGAGGAGAAATCAGGATTTCACTGCTGCTGAGAGTTGTGCAGAGAGTTCTGGGCTAGCAGGTGCTCTTCTTCCAGCTTCCCAGGAGACAAAACCTCTCCTTTTTAGTTCCTTTGAGATGCCTGATCTTCCAGAGAAGCCATAGTCCAAACCTCTAGGTGGTATTTGATAACGTTCCTTATCACTTTGCAATTTGATTTTCCAGCAGAGCTGGAAACTTTTCCTAAGAGGAATCCTTATCTCTTACATAGTGCTGTGGTGACCTCCCAGAACTCCTGCACTGCTGGATGCCCCTGTCAACGATCAGTTGGGTGAAACTGGCCACATTTAAACTTAAAATATATATTTAAAGCTGGGAGGACCACACAATATCCTACAGAGAGAGAGAGAATTGAGATAGAATCGTTAAGAAATTTAACTAATTTCTTCCTTGGTGTTCATTAGCAGCCGCTGCCCATCATTCTCCAGTTAAATCATTCATGCTCTCAGTCCTTTGGATATAATGAGAGGCCATAAAAAGATCTTGGAAGGAACAGATCAAGTTTCCAGTCCACTTGATTATTTTTAGGCCAGCATGGTACCAGTGATATCTGCTTGACTTTGAGCTTGCAGTCCCAGAGATTTTGCAAAGTCCAGGGCTGCCAATTTGCTGATCTGCACCACCTGCAGTGCTGTTTTCCTTGGCTGATAAAGATGGGTCCAGTCCTTTCTGAAACAAAAGCAAATGTTAGAGCCACCATGGCTTTCAGCAGGATCATGTCAGAGCCATTTGGGCTGGATTTTAAAAGATAAACAGGCTTGGAAAACACAGAAATTATTGTTCCTCTGGTGGTAATGCCTCACCTGCCCTTCACACTGGTGGCACTTGGGGTGCCTGGATGAGTAGCTGGTAAATATTCCAGAGCTGGATGAGTGGCTCCTGTGGGAATTGCAGCTCAGTGCAGAACAAAAAACGTGGGGCACACTCAGCCAAATTCAGGCATTGGACATGGTATAAAAAACTCAATTAGTGTGGAGAGAATGCAGTCAAAAAATCTGATTTTGTACTCAGAGCTAGATACTAATATGCAAATCTATCTTCTTTTCAGTAAATAAGATGCTGTCACTTTATACCCTCTGTGTTGCTAACTCATTTCTCTTTCCAGGGCAGTTTTTGCCCAGCAGCTGGATAATCAGCCCTGCTGCCAAGGGGAAGATGCTGCCTGGCACAGCATGGAAATTTGCCCTTGGCTTTGCTTCCTCTGATTTCTTTTGCCTTCATGTAGTTTGTGTGGCCTCCAGCCAAGAAGCCAGCACCATGATCCATGAGCTCTGTAGTTAATGACTTTTTCCCAAAGATTTGGCACTCTAAATAGATGAGGCACTTGAAGAAATTTAATATATTTTCTCCAATATATTTTTTTAAAGAAGTGAAGGGAGAAGGAGGAAGTGGGACAGTAGCCAGGGGGCAAATGCAAGAATCAAGCAAGGCATGGCCTTGTTTGGTGTCCCATCCAGAACTCAGCCATGTCCCAAAGCCACATTTCCATCCATCCAACAGCTGGAGAAATGTGATTTGTGTTGTCATTAGTGGGGGATCACTGGTGTGGTCTCAGACAGATTCTGAGAAGCCACTGAAATCCATGACTGCAGTGGAAAACAGCCTGATTGAAGAAAACTTCATCTCTTTGGCTATTCCCAGTTCCTGGCCTAGATTCAGAACTTTGGGATGATGAGTTTTTGGTTGCCCACAGAAGAATCTTCTCTCCAAGTTGTCTCTTATCTGGGCTCTCAAGCATTTTATTCTATGATGGGTCTATTTAAGGAGATCCTGGTATTTCTCATTTATAAGTGATGTTCGGGATCTCTTGTACAGCTGTTGAAATCTGAAACTGATTTTTTTTTGGTGCTTTATCAGTTATTTTAACAGCTGAAGAGTCACATCCTTGTAAAACAAGGGAAAATGCCACATAAATGTGCATTGGGATTGGGTTTTTTCTCATTTTTTGTTGTTGTTGTCGTTGTTGAGTTGTAGTTTGTATTTTATTATAGGCTGCTTTATTTATAAAATAAAATATAATAGGGTATTTAGGGTATTTGATTTATAAAATACCCTATAATAAAATAAAATAATTCCTTATAATAATAAAATAAAATAATACCCTATAATAATAATAAAATAAAATAATACCCTTAATAATAATAGAATAAATAATAATCATAAAATAAGAATAAAATACAAACAGTTTTATTTACAAAATATTTAATTAGTTTAAAATATTATTTTAAACACTTCTTAAAATAAATTTAAATTTTATTTTAATGTGTGACGGTAGTATAAAAGTAGTGTTAGTTCTTATTTTTAAATGACATATATAATACTATTTATTTATGTAAATATATTATTTGGGTTTTTATTTAAAATTTTTGTATATATGTGAATAGTTTTATTTATTTACAAGATTTACAAGGGCAACTTCACAGTGCCTTTCTAACCCAAATATATTAATTTGTGAGGATGTTCTTGCAAAAAATCAAATTTAAAAACATCTTTATAATAAGTAATTTTTATTATTTTTTTATATCAAACTTACTTCTTAAAGTAAGCTTATAAATTTTTTTTAAAGTAATTTGTTTTACATGTGTTTGTCCATGCATCTCCACATGGAGAAGCCGGACACCAGGTCAGGATGGTCTTGTTTGGAGTCACGGCTCTTCACCTCTGTATTTTTGTCACCCTGAGGACTTGGTTGTGACAGAGCTGTGGGAAAGTGACTTCCTCCAGTGAGCATGAGGATGAGGATGTTCTCTTTCCAGCTGGAAGGAGGGAGGAGGCTCTTGCAGAGGGACTCGGGCATTGCTGTTCATATAAATAAAAGCTGTGTTTGCTTTTGTGGGGTATTTCTGTCCCCACTTTGTGTCCCCCTCAGTGTGTGAATGTCACAGCCAATCTCACCCTGGAGCTTTAGGACAAAGAGAAAAATGCTGCACAAACAAGGACTGATCCGTGTGTCTGCTCTGCCCTAGGTACAACCTGCTCCCCAAGATCATCGAGGCCAAGTACCTGGATGCCATGGATGCAGAGTACTGAGTGTCCCCAGCCTGCAGAGCAGCAGAGACAGCCCTGGGGGCCAGCCAAGGCCTGGGACCATCCCTGCAGCTTCCTTTCACCACTTGCTTCGTGCTCTGACGTTGGCAATGCACTCCTGTCACAGCTCCACGGGGCCTGTGCCAGACCAAGGGAGCCTTGGACTGAGAGGACGCTGCTCTCTGGAGCTGTCAGGCCAAGGAGCTTTATGGAAAACGCTTCTTTCCACATCCCCAAAGCACACCAACCCCAAAGATCAGCCTGGCTGCACGGTTGGAGCATCCAGAGTTGGCCTGTGTTCCCTTGTTTGAGGATGGGGGGGATTTTTTAATGCACCACATTCTTTTCTTCCCCAACACTAAGAACAGACCCTTGTTTTATAGAATGACAGCCCTGGCCTGGCCTTTGAAATTCCAATTACCTGTGCATCCAGTGTTCCCAAATTGGTGTTCTGGGTGGGATGGCCTCGTGCTAAACCACTGATGGCAGCAGAGATGGTGACTGTTTTCTCACATTCATGGGTTTGGAAGCACTTGCAATGTGTACTGCTACAACCCACAGCTTTGGATGAATTTTTAATCCCAGCAAATGAGCTGGGAACATTCAGAGGCTGGGCTGGAATGGCCCTGTGGGTGAAACCCCTGCTGGGTTTGAGCTGTTTGGGCATTAGTTTGGATCTCTCTCCCATTTCTCCTGGGTAATCAAACACAGAATTGTAGGTTTTTGCACAACTGCAGCATTTTTTGCTTGCACCCAGAGGGCAGTTGTGTGGAGGTTGCATATATACATATGTACAGTAGTGCCTATGTGTACATATATACATATGGAGTTGTGTATATATTTTGCATAGATATACAAATAGGCCTGGTTCTTTCCAAATTCACAAAGTGTTTTGTGCACTCAGTGTTACCCACCATGTCCTGACCATATACTTGTTCTCTCTGCTTCAGTGCTGCTTTTTCTCATTTTGAGATATGGTCACTTTTATTCCTTTGGAAGCTGCTCAGTTACTGGTTCTGTTCATGTGTTGCTTTCCTCAAGGTGTTTTGTTTGCTTTCTCTTTCCTGTGGCTTGAGACCTTCATCATTCTGTCTCGAGGCTCCACCATGTGAATTTTTCATTTAATTTTGATGTACAGAATGCAATGAAAGTTTTCCTCTTTTCACCTAATCAATATTTGTTGGTCATTTCATTGTTTCTGTTGTGTAGCTGATTTCCAGTTTCCCTCCCCCTGCCCCTCCCAGATGTTATATTATATTTCTGGATGAATCTTAACTTCTGCTGTCTTTTATATTTCAGTTTATTTAATTTTGCTTGTACTATGGTCAGTTTTCTTATTTGGAGTACTGTGAAACAAAGCTGTCCTTTAGTTCAGTGCTTGGCACATCACAGGTCACAGCTAAAAATGTTCAGAAAATTGTGGACCTCGGTGATGAACTTTCAAAAGAGTAGAAATGAGGGAAGAAGAAGAATGTAAAATATGAATTTATCAGCACAGAGAAGTGTGTCTCACCAGTTGCTTGCCCAGTAAATGATGCAGAGTTTTTTCCTCCCACCCCAGCATGGTGAGGGAGACCAACCCAGCCACGAGGGAGGAAGGCTTTGGGTGCAAAGCTCCTGTGCTGATGCTGAACCAGGCTCAAGCCACTGCAGATTTGGTGTATTTGCACTAAAGATCAGAAGGTATTTAATCTTTGTGGAGCTGCCCACGGCTCTCAAACACGTGTGCAGAACTAATTTTTGCATTTTCTTACTAAACCCTTTGTATTGAGACTCTGGAGGAGAGCAGTGAGAGTTCCTATATCCATGATTTTATATCCCTGGGGGAATTGTAGGGGAAACCCCTCAGCTTAGCAAGCAAAACAATGTCACAGACAGCAAAACCACGACTTTCGTGTGGCACCAGGATGATGTGAGAATTCTCAGGGTCAGGGTGACCACCCCAGTGCATCAGAGCAGGGAATTTGGCTTTCAGCAGCCTCAGGGGCAGCTCCCGCATGTCTGACAAGAGCAGGTACAAACCCAAACGTGGTTTCTGACCATTTTCCCCAAGATTCCCTGGCTTTTGAGTCATTTCTGTGGCAGCAGGATCACTCAGAGCTGTTAGCAAGGGCTGCGTGCAGGAACGGGGGCAGGCAGGATCTCAGAGGTGGCACAGCTCTGTCTGATCTTCAGTCAACAGCAAAAGGGCAGGTGACAGGCAGCAGTTCAGGACCTGCTGGGAGCCAGGCGGTGCAGAGGCTGCTGAGGCTGAAATAACATGTTTTTCCCACAGATGTCAAAAGATTGAAGCAAAGCTGCAATCAGAGGTGTCATCCTCTGGCTGAGTGAAGCTGTAACACACACGTGACCCGCGGGTGAATTCCTGGTGTCTCCACAGGAAAAAGTCCCCTTGGGGGGTGGTTTGAGGGGTATTTTGGGTGCTGTGGCTGGAGGAAGGACAGGATGTGCCCAAGGGAGTGTGACTTTGGTCCTCTTTGAGGCTGTGGGTGGGATTTCCCATAGTGGGATGGACTGGCCTGCAGGTTTTACCAGATGAAATAATTTTGAGATGCACCTTCCATTTCCCCACTTAGAAGAACCAAAAATGTCCCCATTTAAAACCTTTTTAAAATGTCCCCATTTAAAACCTTTATAAAAGATCCACTTCAGATAGTGTCAAATGGTGCAGAGAGAATTGAAAATCCAGGCAGCAGGGAGGGTAAAATATCAACCACAACTCTTGTTTGTATCTTTTCTTTTCCTTCAGAGGTGTGACTTGAGTGTTTGTGTTTTCTTTCTAGCATCAGTAGGATTCTGTTCTGCAGGGTTTTTGTTCTTACAGAAGTCAGGGGCCAAAGAATCAACTGATGGGAAATCAGCACAGCTTGAGGGGGGGAAAAAAAAAGCTGTGCTGGCTTGGACTGATTGAACATTTGAACCTATGTCTCAATATTTGGGTGGAAGGGAGATGTGAGACTCAAGGCCTCTTGTCTCAGGAGGGGTTTTTATGATCCTGCAGAGGATTTATTTTTTTTCCATGCCTTTTCTCTTCTTGTTTGCTTCTGGTTTTGCTGACTTAAGTGCAGGCGTTTCCAGGAAGTAGCTGACTAGGGAAGGAGGGTTTGTTCAGAGTTGATTGAGCACTTTAATACTTCTGTGAAGGTTTAAGACAATTAGAATGTAAAAGAAGTTTTATTATAAGCTCTTTATATACGCACAATGCTCTGTGTAACTGTTGCCAAAGAACTGAGTCTGAAAGGTGTCAAGAGCTGTTGGGAGAGTCTGTGGGCTTCACCTGGCATTGCAAGGTAGGGAAAAGCTTCTGAAATGAGTGGATTTTGGAAGTTGCCCTTTGACAGCTGCCAAAACGATCAGAAACTGGAGATAGAATAAAATTCTACTCTCAAACTTGTAGTTTTTGATCCTTGCATTGAATGTAGGAGCTAGAAGTGAGCTTGACAATTAAAATTGGATTTGTACCTGACTGGTTTTGTTGGTCTGAGACTTTATTTTGTTGCTTTTGAAGATGTGCTGTGTGTGGGATTGGATGTGTTTGTCCATGTAATTGAAGGGAAGTTGGTGAAAAGGTGGAACTTGCTGACCAAGCAGTGCAGCCCTTTTGGGATTGCTTAGGGAGCAGAGCTGACAACTGCAACAACCCCAAACTGCCTAACACCAACATTTGAAGTTATTAAATAAATGTCAAGCTCCACTTGGATGTGCTGCAGAAGGATGGGGATGGAGTAAAGGGATTCAGCTGCTTTGGCTCAGGGCTGCTGCTGTGAAGGGTCCAGGATGAGCCCCAGCACTGTGGGACACAACAGGAGCTTCCTGATGACCCAGGAAAGAAACAGGGTGGATGGCCACACTTCTGTACAGCTGTAGGTTCTTCCCCAAAATTCCACATCCCCAGCTGCACCCAGAGACTTCACAAACTCCTGCTCATGCTCTTTGGCTGCTTTAGGAGCTGCTGCTGCACTCTGCTCTGTGGACACTCCTGGGAGGAGCAGGAAATTCCCCAAAGTTGGATGGATTTGAAGGTGGGAGGGCAGGGGTTGGTTTGGGAGGGTTTTTGTGGAGTTCTCAGCAACAAGAAAGAGACCTGAGCTGTCACATCACCAAAAGCAGCTCCTGTGTGTCCCACCAGGCACCATCATCACACATTCACGTTACTCCTTCCCAACCTCTTTTTATTGTTTGTTGCATTCTGAATCTGCCCTTTGCAGTTTTTTTACCTGTCTAGAACATTGATGGGCAGAGTCAGGGGTGGCTCAAGCACCTCTGTTGTGTCTGTCCCCCCAAAACTCAGTGCAAGCTGTTTGCTGTCATCTCCTAATTCAACTCTCTGCTTCCCCAACCAGCTCTACAAGCTGCCTCTGGAATTTCCATGGGGAAATGCTGAGGGGGAATTTTTCCTAGAGAGCCTGATCCTGTGTCTGGCAGTGGCTGCTCCTTTGCCATATAACCAATGATGAAGGATTGATTCATAACTGTGCAGCAGCTGCACCTCCCCATCTCTTCAGAAATCTCCTTTATGGTCCCTGTTCCTGTTGGGATGTCCTCCTTTCATCTGCCAAGCTTCCCAAACAACCCAAATGGACATAATGGGGTGGGGCTGGGTTATTTTCTGTGCTGAGGCCTGAATGTTAGAAGGGAATCATCTTCTCTAATTATTTTCCTGTCTAATTAAGGCATTGAAGGACCAAAGCTTGACCATCCCACTCGTGGCTGCAGCCTTGCTTGCAAAGAGCAAACCAGAGCAGAGGGGAGGGAGTTGTTGCAGTACAAGCTTTAGAATCACAAATTAGCACTTTCCTCTTTGGCTTTTGGGTGTTTTCCTCTCACACTTCCCTGGCTGTGTCTTTCTTTGCCTTGTACAAAACGCTGCATGAGCTGGGATCACTTTGCTCTGCTCTGATGTCACATTAAATATTGAAGAGCCTGTCCTGGGGGAGCTGCTGCCTTCTGCTCCCCATCTGCTCACTTGGAGACTCTGCTCTTCATCCAGGAGACAAATCCCTGCTGCTGCAGGAGCAGTGTCCCTGAAAGGGCACACAGGAGGGTCACTCAGCCACAGAAGGGGAGCAAAATGCAAAGAATTGGGAAAAACAGCTTGAAAATAAAATCTCTCCTAATCTGAGTGATGTTGGGACTTCTTAGTACGTGAGAAGCAGGAGCTCTGCAGCAGTGAGATGTTTGTGATGTGATCAGGAGCCTGCAGGAAATCCTCCTTATCAAATTCAGCATGTGGGGGACTGATTTCAGTGCTGATTTTGGGAGGGCTGGGAGCAGTACTTACCTGGTAGATCCAGGGGTGGCTCAAGCACCTCTGTTGTGTCTGTCCCCCCAAAACTCAGTGCAAGCTGTTTGCTCACCTGCCCAGCAGCAGCAGTTGGTGTCCTGGAATGCTTTTTGAGGTGAGTTTTCCGTGGCTGGATGGCCTGGGTGGTTCTGCAGGGGTGGCAGGAGCAGAAGGTGCAGCCCTGGGCGCCCTGAGCATCCCCAGTGCTGCGGGGAGCTCTTGGATGGGGGTGACAGAGCTCAGGCTGTGTCCCCTCCTGTCTGGGGCTGCATCTCCTTGGAGCTCTGCTGGCACCTCCCATTGCTCAAATTTGGGACCAAATTTGACTGCAACAGCACCTCCAGGGAGTGCTGGCCTGCTGGAGCAGGATTTTATGGGAATCACATCTTCATGGAATCACAGAGTGGTTTGGGTTGGAAAGGACCTTAAAGCCCATCCAGTTTCACTCCCTGCCATGTTCAGGGACACCTTCCATCAGCCCAGGTTGCTCCAAGCCCTGTCCAACCTGGCCTCGGGCACTTCCAGGGATCCAGGGGCAGCCACAGCTGCTCTGGGAATTCCATCCCAGCCCCTCCTCAGCCTCCCAGGGAACAATTCCTTCTCAATCTCCCACCCATCCCTGCCCTCTGGCAGTGGGCAGCCATTCCCTGTGTCCTGTCCCTCCAGGCCCTTCACTGCAGAGCTCCCTCCCATTCTGATACTAAAAACTAATTCTGATTCTGGGATTGAGTGGCCAAGTCTGGAAGCTGCAGCCCCTGGGAGGTGTTGGATGTGTCCCTTTGGAGCTGGGTCATGCTCTGAGGAACCCACAGGTCCAAGGGGATCCCATGGGAGAAGGAATGATCCAGCTGCAGAGCACAGCTGGCACTGTGGAGTGAGAAGCTGCTGATTGACCTTGGGAGGGTTTATTTAGCCTGCTTTCATCAGTGACCGAGGGCTCTGCTATTTTTGGAGGTGTTTATCCCCTCCTTTCCTTGCCCTCTTTGTGGGTGTGAGTTTGTACCTTGTCCCCACAAAGGAAAGATTGGATTCAATGATCCTTGTGGGTCCCTTCGAAGTTAGGACATTCCATGATCCTATAAGATGTTACCCCAGAAAACAGAAATTCTCTTACTAAAAACTGCAATAGTTCAGCTCCTAAAAAACCCGAAACTTTACCCAAAGTACACCCTCAATGCAAACCAGCCCCTTCCCCATGTTCCACCTGAGAAAGGAGTATCCTAAATACATAAATATCCTAAATCCTCCCTCATTTCCCCCCCCTGCTTTCCCTGCAGGGAGTGTAAATGCAGGATAAGCCCTGCTTAAGAGAAGAAACCTTCCAGGGGCAGACCCAGCTCATCTCAGCCCGCATCCCCTCTCCCTGCAGCACAGGCTGGATTTCCAGGGTTTATTTCCCCCCATGATGTGTAACTGGTTAAATTCTGCATTGGGAGCCCAGGAGGTTTTTCCCAGGATTCTCAGAAAGGATTGGAAGTGAGGGAGGTCCCTGCTCAGGGATTTCTGGCCCATGGATATTGCACTTGCTAAAGAGGCTCTCCCAGAGCACGTCCCTGATCTGGTGTTGATTTTCCAGTGAAGGATTTCCTTTGATAAGAGTTGCTTGGAGGGGGAGGGAGGGAGAGGGAATTCCTTGGCTGTATAAGGAAGCTCTGTATTTAAAATGGAAAGAAAAAAGAAATATGCTGTTTAGATATTTCTACTTTTTGTCCAATCCCTGTTTTTTCTTTAATCTGGGTTTCTGTCCCAGTGCTGAGGGTGTTTCTCTGGGGATATTTGGGTAATCCCCAGCACTTGGAGCACTTGAGCATCTCAGCTGTGACTGTACGAGCACGTGTCTGACACAGGAGAGTCTGGAGAGCCAAAAATTGGATTATTTCATCATTTAATGGAGAATAACTGCACCTTTTACCTGATTTGGTGGACTGGCAGCATCTGGAGCTGGCTCTGACTTCCTTGGCATCACCCAAAGCAGAGAAGAGCCCAAATCGTGGTGAATGTTGTCACTGGGGATCCTGGGAATTCTCCAAGGAGTGGATTTGTTACCTGCCACAGGATCCAGCATCCAGCTGCCAACTCCAACCTCCTGTAACTCAAAGAGGAGCTCACAAGGACACGAGACTGAGGTGAGGCTGGGAATGGCTGTGTGGGTGTGAGAGCAGGATCTGGGACAATCCAGAGCCTGCCAATATAGAAATTGTGACATTTATTTTTCTATTACGATATCAATATTGATATAATATATATCAATCCCTGTATATTGATATATTATTATACATATAATATTGATATATAACTATGCATATAATATTGATATATTGATATATTAATATTGCTATTGATATATTATTATACATATATTATATTGATGTATTGATATTGATATATTGATATTTTATATATTTATTGATTATATCTATTTACATATTGATTATATATTTATTTATATATCATTATTTTATATATTGATATTTTATTATACATATATTATTATATCAATATTGGTATTATTATATTACTATTTGTTGATAATAAATAAATAATGCATATATATATAATGCCAATATTGCAAAAATTTTATTGTCTCTGGTCTCAAACCATTACATCTCCCCAGGTTCTTGGGATTCCTCTTCCAGCTCTAACCTTCATCAGCATGAGCTGCCCTAAAGCAATGCTGGTGACCCTTATATAAATCTATTTTTTTTTTTTAAATCCCAATTCCTAAATGGACAGAACCCCAGGAAAAGGGGGAGCAGTTTGGGTGGTGTTAATTTGGGTGATTTTTGCTTCCCTTGGATTTTTGGGATGGGAGATGCTCCCTGCTCTGCCTGTTGGGATGTGCCAAGAGCAGAGCACTGAACCTGCCCCAGCCCAGGGCTGCTCCCTCCTGCACAGGCTGGAGAGCCCCAAAACAGGAGAGAAAAATGGGTGAGAAGTGATTGTGCTCAAACAGCCTCAGGTTCTGTGGCTGAGATGGCCCAAAGGTATTAAAAGTCTTTTTTCCCAGCTGCACTCGAAGAAGAACTCGAGATTTGTCAGTTCTGCTTTTCAAGGTTGTTTATTTGCTCTTATCTATTCCATTCTTTCTCTGACTTGACCTGAGATCTGTCCAGCAGGTCAGGTTGTGGCAGAGTCCCTGCCCCTGGGGTAGTGTCAACTTTTTATACTAAAAACTACATGTAATTTATTCACAATAATTTTCCAATACCTATCCTCTATGTTAGACAGTCTGTCTCTACTCTAAACCAATCCAGAAGTGCCACCATCACAGCAGAAGATGGAGGACAAGAAAGAGAAGGAGGACAGGACATGCCCAGATTCCTCCATCTTGCCTCTTGAACCCCCACTCTAAAAACCCCAAAATTCTTCTTTTTCACCCTGTAATAAATTCACTATCATTCTACTCAAACCCTAGTGGCTTGTAACTCCACACAAAGTTGGTTATTGTTTTTCCAAGGGCTAAATCAAAGGCACAGGTGTTTGTGACTCCTTGCCAAGGTCTCTGAGCCCCTGCCAGGGTCTGCAGTCCTCCAGGGCAGCCAGAGCAATGTCCTGGGTTCTGATAAAACAAAGCCCTCTGGGGCTGTGGGGACCCTGCAGGTACCTGGGGGTGGATGCTGAGCAGCAGGAGGGACCTGTGTGGCACCTTCTGGATGTCACTGCATGGATTTCCTTTGGATGAAGTGCCAAGTGCCCCTGTCCAGAGCAGATTTTATCATGATATGGGTTTAAATGTTGGTGCAGAGCTGGGGAGGAGCAGGGTCAGGTGGGGACGTGTTTCCCTCACCTTCCTCACCAGGACACACGTGGTGCTCTGCCAGGAGCTTTGAAATGTGAAATGGCCAAAAATTTCATGGATAAACTGCCCAAAGAAGAGCCAGGCCCTAGGGATGTGATGAGTGGGTTTGCCCTGTGCCATGGAGGGCATGGAGAAAGGGATTATTTAGGGCGGCTGCGTCTTCAAACTGATGATTTTGTCAGTAATTTTCCCTCCTCCATCTCCTGCTTGGGTTTAAACTAAAAAGGGAGTTGGGATATTCCTCCCTGCATTTCCCAGCCTTATAAACAGCTGAAATACCTTCCTGGAGTGACCCAGGTGTGGCAGGGTCTGTCACAGCCCCCAGATATCCTCGTGCCAAGCAGCAAAGCTGGGGAGAAGGAACCACTCATTCCCTGTGTCCTGAATTTTGGGGGGATGCAGAGCCCAGAGATGGACCAGAAGAGAAAGCAGCAGAAATGTTGGAGCCAGCAAAGGGTTAGAAATATGAATTTTTCAGTTTGTGAGCAAAAAAATCCCAATTAACTGTAGCTCCTTTTCTTTTTTCTCTTTTTTTTTTTTTTTTTCTTTTTTTCTTTTAAATGTTCGGGGTGGATTTTGTGTTTGTTTCTGGCCCCAAATCCTGCTGGTTTTCATCGGGAGTTTGATGTGCTGAGAGCCGGTGCCATCTAGGGGACAGAGAGGAGAACGGGGACAAGGAGGAGAACACCGGGACGGGTTGCACTCCCAAAACTCCCAAAATTTCAGCCCAAATCCCTCCATCCCCCGGGCACTGGGGAGCCCCTGGGCTCAGAATGGGAACCTGGTGGCTGCAGGGCTTGACTCAAGCTCAACCAGCCCCAAATCCTCTGTGAAAAGCAGAAATCATGGAATGGTTTTGGTTGGAAGGACCTTAAATCCCCTCCCATCCCATGGGCAGGGACACCTTCCCCTATCCCAGGTTGTTCCAAGCCCTGTCCAACTTGGGGGCATTTTAATTTTTTTTTTCATTTTAATAAATTTCTTCTCATTTTATTAAATTTTTTTTTTGTCCAACCTGGCCTTGGACACTTTCAGGCTGTTGCCTTCAAGCAAAAACTTCTGTCCAAAGCCAGGCACCAAAGAAATTGCCAGGAAAGGTTTTCATGGCGTGGTTTGCTCCCAGGGGGACAGAGCCCTGCCAGCTCCCTCTCCCAGCTCTAGGCTGATGTCCTGCAGCAATGTCCCCTCCTCCTGCTGTGCTTTGGGAAGGGTTTGGCCAGGAAAGGTTTGCTCTGCATGGGGAGGGCCCAGAGGCGTTACAGGGTCACAGAATTATTTAGGGTGGAAAAGCCCTCGGAGATCACCCTAAATCTCCGAGCACTGCCAAGGCCACCACTGGCCATGTCCCCAAGTGCCACATCCACGTGGCTTCGAAATCCCTCCAGGAATGGAGTCTCTAAACTGCCCTGGGCAGCTCTGCCAACCCTCCCCAGGAAGAAATTTTCCCAAATATCCAACCTGACCCTCCCCTGGCCCAGCCTGAGGCCGTTCCCTCTGCTCCTGTCCCTGTTCCCAGAGCAGAGCCCGACCCCCCGGCTGTCCCCTCCTGGCAGGAGCTGTGCAGAGCCACAAGGGCCCCCCTGAGCCTCCTTTGCTCCAGGTTTTTCCCCAGGCACTGACATATTTTCTGAAAAATCCCTTCACCAGGATTTTTCTCCTGAGAAGCTGAGAAGCCTCAGAAAATAAATGTAAACAATAATAACCTGATGGCTGTGGGAAGTGCACTGGAGGTTGCTTACCAACAGGTGCATCTTGGATTGGTTCCATGTGAATTGTTTTTAATTAATGACCAACCACAGTGAGCTGTGTCAGGACCCTGGCCAGTCACAGGTTTTTATTATTCATTCCTTTCTAGCTTCTGATGTCTCCTTTCTCTTTCTTTAGTATAGTTTTAGTATATCAATATAATGTAATATGATGTAATGTAATGTAATGTTATGTTATATTATGTTATGTAATGTAATGTTATGTTATATTATATTATATTAATAATATCAATTGATATTTATTGATTTGTTAATATTGTATATAATGTATAATATATGTTATATATTATATTATATATATTATATGATGTAATATATTATAATATAATGTAATTTATATACTGAATATAATATAATGTAATTCATATAATATCATATAGTATCATATAATATCATATATCATATCATATCATATCGTATATCAGCCTTCTGAGAACTTGGAGTCAATTCTCATCTCTCACCTCGTCCTAGGAATCCTCACAACCACACCACAACAATTGGTGACCAAAATAAATCTGTTCTCTTACTGCACAAACCTAAAACCAGGCTCTTCCAAACCTTTGGGAGAGCAGCAGGGGGAAAAGCTGCACTTCCATCACTTTGAATAAATCACCAGCACTAAGGATAACAAAAAAAATCACCAATAAAAATCTGTCAAATGGGTGAGCACAGCCTCGAGCCATGGCTGAGGGCTTTGTGCTGGAGACTTCACCTAAATCACTTTTTTTCCCACTCTTTCCTATTTCACTCTTTTTTTTTTTTTTTCCCTCTTTGTTTTACTCTTTCCCATTGTTGGTTTTTTCCCCCTAATTTCACCAGTGCCTCTGGAAATCCTTTTGGCACCCACCAAGGGCAGCTTCAGGGTGGACAGGAGGGACTGTGGACAGAAGTTTGTTATCAGGGGCTTCTCTCCCACCTCCTCATCCCAAATCTCCCTGCAGCTCATCCCCACGTCCCCAGGGCAGTCCCAGCTGTGCAGGACATCGCGGGGAGCCTTGGGCACATGGAGAAAGGGGAAACCCCTGAGGGCCCTCCCAGGTAACCAAAATCTGTCAGTCTCCACCAAAAGCTGCCTGTTGTCCGTGCAGGCTCCAGCAGAGGGAGTGTGGCTGCACGGAACAGGATTAAAACACTTCTCTTCAGCAAATCCACCTTTGGAGATGAATTATTGGCAATGAATTATTAACAATCCTTTGGATTGTTATCCTATGACACTTCCAATTACTCCTCACCTGCTCAAACAGCAAAATTTACTGGGAGCCTTTAAGAACAACAAAAAAAGTTTCTTTTTTTCTTTTTTTTCTTTTTTTCTGTTTTAGGCAGGACCAACAAGAAAAAAAACACCCCAAAATCCTCTCTCTGAGTTTTAAATTACAGGTAAATTTAAAGGGTAAATTTTAAAATTGCAGGTAAATTTAATGGGATTGGACCCCAGGGCAAGGGATTAATTTCTGAGAGATCCAACCCTGTCTTGGGTACCACATTCCCACCACTTTATTCACTTTATTTCTGTTTGCTGGGTGATCCCAGGGAGATGTTCTTGATGCTCATCAGGGCTGGTTTTGGGAGAGCCTCAGGGGGAAAGCAGGAGATGCCCATGGAGAGAAGGGGGTAGGATTTGGGTCACTAAAACACCTCAGATTTTGTTATTCCTGATCACAGCACCCACAGAGAAGCTTTGGGTACCCCAGGCCTGCTCATCCCGAATTTCCCTGCAGGTAAAATCCACCCTTAGAGATGCTCCTTAAAAGCTGAGAGTGCCAAGGGATTCATTTTATCCATCTGGGAGGGAGAAATGTCAACATCTGTGCTGCAGGGGAGATGCTGGACCTGGAAACACCTCGGAATTAATGAGATTTCTCCAAATTTGCATATTAATACCTGCGCCTATTACCTCGCCATTAGACTTAATAGGGCTCAATATTAACAATTAATTGTTAATAAAACAGCCATTTGTACATGAAAAATGGAATAATAGATCTGGGCACTGAAGTGTTGGGAGGATTTTAGCTGCCTCTCTTCTTCTGCAGGTGCAGGAAACTTTTTTATTTTGTGATTTCTGCTTCTTGTTTTTTTTTTTTTTTTTTTTTTTTACATGGAAAATCTTCCTTGGGGTTGATCCCACCTTGCTCCAGCATCATCCCTGCTCCTCCAAACCAAAGGCAGAAAGCTCCAGTGAGTGCTGAGCTGAGGCACGCTGGCCATTTCCTCCCCTTAATTACCATTAAATGCAATTAGTGCTTCCCAGCTCGCCCCAGAGGCAGTGTCTCAGCAAGGTCACCGTGGCCTGGGGCTGGAGAAATGCTGCACTGAGGGTTTTAGCCAGAAGAATGATAATTATTTTAATTATTTCTTCACATGAAAATTGGCATTTTCCCTTCTGTCCTCCTCAAAAGCAACCCAAGCAAGGAATTTGCCCTCTGGCTGCTTGGTGAGTGTCCCCAAGAGCTGGGAGTGAGTTTCTGTCCCTGTTTTTGCTCCCCAAGTTATGACAGCAGCTCATTTCCCTGGAAAAATGGGGGAAAACTCCCCTTTGGAGTTGCCAGGGCTGCAGGAGGTCAGAAAGGGAAAAGCTGTAGGTTGCATCCTACAGAAATGGGGCTGGGATGAGACAGAGTGGGGTCAGTTCTGCTTCTTGCAGGACTTTGAGGCTCTGCCAAAAGTCCTGGAAGGGCAGGGCAAAGGAAGCCCAGGAAACTCCTCGTGTCTAAAATCTCCTTTTCTCCTTCCTTCCTTCCTCGCTGCCAGGACATGAACTCGACCTCTGTGCATGAACCAGCTGCTTCCCAAGGATGCCTCAAGGAAAAAATCCTCCTTCCCTGTCTCTCCTTAGTGCATAGTGGTGTTCTCCCAAAAGCAGCCTCCAGGGAAGCTGGAAAAACCCTTCCAGTGTGAGAAACCCCTCCAGGAAAGCTGGAAAAACCCCTCCAGTATGAGAAACCCCTCAAGAGAAGCTGGAAAAACTTCTCCAGTCTGAAAAACCCCTCGAGGGAAGATGGAAAGACCCCTCCAGTATGAGAAACCCCTCCAGGGAAGCTGGAAAAATCTCTCCAGGCTGAAAAACCCCTTCAAGGAAGATGGATAAATCTCTCCAGGCTGGAAAACCCTTTCAGGGAAGCTGAAAAAAATCTCTCCAGGCTGAAAAACCCTCCAGGGAAGCTGGAAAAATCTCTCCAGGCTTAAAAACCCTCCAGGGAAGATGGAAAAATCTCTCCAGGCTGGAAAATCCCTCCAAGGAAGCTGGAAAACCCTTTCCAGGCTGGAAAACCCTTTCAGGGAAGCTGGAAAAATCTCTCCAGGCTGAAAAACCCCTTCAAGGAAGATGGATAAATCTCTCCAGGCTGGAAAAAACCCCTCTGGGCTGTTCCCCACCCCATATCCTCCCTGTAACCCCTCTCCCAGGGCTGGGAGCAGATCTGTGGCTCGGGCACAGATTGTTTCCCTGAAATCCTCCAGGCATCTGCCCCAGACTGCCTGAGCTGGTCCTTAGGGGGTGTTTTTCTCCTTGGCTGAATTTGTCTGGGTTTGGAGACTGCAGAATCCGGCAAGATTCCTGCAGCAGGGAGTTCTGCAGATCCCCCTTTTCCTCCTCGGAAATTCCTTGGGTGTATTTGGTAAATCTGAGAGAATTCTCCTCCGCAGCTCCTGCAGGGTTTGTGCATCAGCCCCATCCCACCGCGGCTTTGGAGGGGCCGGGAAAAAAACCCACCTGGCATGGAAAGAAAAAGGGAAAAAAAAAAAAAAAATCCCGGAGCTCCTCCAGCACGTCCTGGCCTGGTGAGGAAGCTATTTTCACCAGCCTCCCACACACGCTGCGATGCTCGAGCAGCAAAGGAGGAACCCCAGCGCTAAGCACAGCTTTAACAGCCCTGCTTTAGCTCACCGGCGATTTCCTTGCAAATGCACTTTTTTTTAATACTTTTTTTTTTTTTTTTCCTCCCACCGGGAACATCTGCCCCAAAAATCCCTGCAGTGCTTGGTATCATTGAGATTTTAAGGTGTTTTTCCCAGACTCAGTCCTCCAGGGTGTCCTGGGATGCGATTCCCACCTCGCTCCAGCTGGGGCAGAGCTCGGGAATCGCTTCCCGAATTTGCCAACAGCTCCACAGCCACATCCTCTCCCCTCCCAACCCATCCCGAGGGATGCAGGGTGGGCCCCGCACTGTCCATCCCCCCGAGGGAATCATCCTTGGGAACAACCAATGTAGGAGATGGCTCTGCCCCGCATCTTCCACCCAGGAGGAGCAAAGTGTGACCGACATTGATGCCCTGGGTGGAAATATCAGAGTGATCCCAGCTCCAAAGTCCCCGTGGAGGGGAGTGCATGTGGATCTCTCCATGTTCTTCCCCGTTTTTTGGGTTTTTTTTTAAAATCAGTTTTCCTAGGATTATAAAGGCTCATCTTTAGGGATCTGCTTCTCCTTGGCTGTTTGCAGCTCCTTTCAGAGTGGAGCTGAAGGAACGCGGAGGACAACCCAGGAGGGCTGAAAAAATGCCCGGAGCGATGGAAAAATAGCGTAAAAATACTGTAAAAAAATGTATCCTGTAAAATAATCCTTTAAAAAAAATCACAAGGAAAGCCGCCTTTCCCCGTGCCTGCCCTCCTTGCTGCCTTCCACGCTGCTTCTCCTGCCTCTCAGCGCTCCAAGGCATCTCCTCAACTTCCAGCCTTTCCCTCCAGATCCTCACCCGCTCCCTCCCATCGCTGCGGGACCCAGCCCGGACCCCCCCGCCCCGCTCTTTGCTCCTCCCTGGGGCTCCGAGGAGGGAGCCGGGGACCATCTGGGTCCCTGCCCGGCAGAGGCGAGGGGAGGGCGGTAGGAGGGACCGGCGAGGCGGGGAGGGGAGAAGGATGCTCCGGGGGTGGCTCTTTGCTTCCTCGCCCGCCCGGAGCTCGCAGGGGCTCGCCTGGAGGATGTCTCACCCCCTCGGCACAGGTAACTCCGGGAACCCCCCGGGGGATGCTGCAAAAGGGGAGGAAGGGGCCGCAATCCGGCTGGGATTGAAACAAAACTTCGAGGGGGAAATGGGGTTAGAAACAAAACAACAATAACAATTTTAAAAAAGAGGATGCGGGTTTATGCACGATGCTCGGAGCATCCAGGGATGATCCCTGCCCTGAAGTTTCCTTGCGGATGGCAGGGGTGGGATGCCGGGGGTGGGAGCGCGTCTCTCGGAGCCGAGCGCGGTGCTGATGCTCAGGCTCCGGGAGCGAGCTGGGATGCCTGGGCTGTGCGTGGTACCCGGGATGTGCTGCATGCCACCGGTCCTCTCCCGTGGCTACCGACAGCCCGAGCGTGGCCACGGCGTGCCAGGAGCGGGGATTTGCGGATTTGCGGTCCCGGCTTTGAAGTTTGCGTGTGGCACGGGCAGGGATGCAGCGGGCGGGGGCTGTGCCCACGCTGGTGCTGTGGCTCGCGTTGTCGCATGCACAGAGGAGGCTCTGCAAGGGATTAAATGTATGGATGCAGAGGAGAAGTGCCACAGCAGCAGGCACAGCTCGGCAGGGAGCACACAGGGAACCACGAGCCGTTCTCTCTGCTGCAAAAGCACATGGATGAGCGGGGAGATGTTGCAGGGAGCCCTTGGTGCTGCTTCCCAAGTGGAGAGAGGCTGCCTCCAAGCATCCCCCGGGAAAATGCGTGTCCTTAAGGAGACTTGGGAAGCGGCTTCCTGCCGGGCACGTGAGATGCAGCCGCAGCAAGAGCTCGGAGGGGTGGAGGGGGGTGGTGACGGTGGGCGAGAGGATGAGGGGATGTTGGATTTTCTTCGCCCTGTTTTGTGACGAGATGTTCTGGTTTGTCACTGGAGGTGTCACTGCTGGGGGAGCGCTGGTGGCGAGCTCGGAGCATGCTGCTGAGGGCCAGCCCCAGGAGGTTTCTGGAGCAGCACCTTCTGCTGGTGGAGAGCGCAGAGCAGCAGCGGCCGGCTCGGGAAGCGCTCCCGAATCCATTCATGACTGAGGAACCTCCCGCCCCAGCCGAGCCCGAGCTGCCGCCCTCCAACCTCACCAACAACGGCACCGACTGCGGCGAGGAGATCCTGCTCTATGGGGACACCGAGAAGGTCGTCATCGGGGCCGTGCTCTCCATCATCATCCTCACCACCATCGCCGGCAACGGGCTGGTCATCATCTCCGTGTGCATCGTCAAGAAGCTCCGGCAGCCCTCCAACTACCTGGTGGTGTCCCTGGCCGCCGCCGACCTGTCGGTGGCCTTTGCTGTCATGCCCTTTGTCACCATCACGGACCTGGTGGGGGGAGAGTGGCTCTTTGGGAAGGTGTTCTGCAACGTCTTCATCGCCATGGACGTGATGTGCTGCACCGCCTCCATCATGACCTTGTGCATCATCAGCGTGGACAGGTGAGGCACGGGTGGGTTGGTGCCCTGGGCTCAGGTGGGATCTGGCATTTGGGATGTTGGGAGCTGCTAGGGTGGTGTTCCTGGTTGGGTCAGTGCTCCTGGAGGTGTTTTTTGCAGGAGGTGAGGGTTTCCTGTGGGAGTTCAGTGCTCCCTTTGGAAGAGCTGGGTTTCTCAGGGTGTTTTCTCAAGTTGCTTCCCTAAGTTACTTCCTCAGTCTTCCCCCCTTTGGCAGGTGCTTCTCATTGTTCCTGAGGAACAGCACCTGACCTTCTCCATGGAAGGTGCCTGGGCCATGAAACCATTCAAGAAATCAAAAAAAAGAAAACCCAGATGCACTTTGGAAATCCAGGTTCCAGGGCAGCCAATCCTGTGGGATTCTGTGCTGCTCCCTGGACTCACGCCTTAGCTAAGGATATCAGCAGCTCCCCACACCCCATCCCAAGATCCCAAACCCCCCGGTTTAGCTCAGTTAGCACATTTGTGAGGATTTGCTGGCTTCACCTCCCACACCTGGAGCTGGGAGGGAAAGGCAGAGCCTGCCTGGCAGAGTGGCCAGGCTTGGCCAAGTCAGCACCTTGGTGGCTCTAATTTTAGCAGCTGCGTCAGCGGGGCCATGGCGCTGCCGAGCCGGGGCCGGGGCTGACGTGCGCTGCCTGCTCGGGGGTCGCTCTGGGCTGGGCTGGCTCTGCTGGGCTGCTCTGGGAGCTGCAGCTCAGGGAAGGGACACATCCCACGTCTGAGATGTGCCCTCACAGCTGTGCCACCTCCCCGGTCACCTCTGCAGGTGACAAAGCAGAAAGGACAGAGAGGATCCTGCTGCTGCTTGATATGCCCCCCACCCTGGGTGAGCCAGCAGAGAGTCCTGCTCCAAAGCCTTCATCCCCACCAGGCACTGCTCCCCTGGGAGATGCAGATCCACAGCTCTGGGCAGCTCAGAGCTGCTGGTGACAGAAAAAACCCTGCCAGGCCACAGGGAGGTTCAGCTCTTCTGCTGAATTTGCTTTATTTTAATAAATTTCTGGCTGGGAAAAAAAAATAGCAGGTGTGCTCAGAGCTGGCAGGAGTCTGACTCTGTGAGAGGGAAGGGATGGAATGCAGGAATTAAATAGGAATTAAATGTCTCAGTGCTTCCTCCCGGTGGGTGAGGAGCAGGGAAGTGGCTGCACACAACCCAGATTGACTTTGCTTGAAATGTTCCTTTTCCTTTTCCTTTTCCTTTTCCTTTTCCTTTTCCTTTTCCTTTTCCTTTTCCTTTTCCTTTTCCTTTTCCTTTTCCTTTTCCTTCTCCTTCTCCTTCTCCTTCTCCTTCTCCTTCTCCTTCTCCTTTTCTCCTTTCTTTTCCTTTTGCCTTGCCTTCCCTTTCCCCTTTTTCCCTTTTCCCTTTTTCCTTTTCTCTTTTTCCCTGTCCCCTTCAATTTCTCCTTGGCCAAGCATGTCAACAGCTCTCCCCACTCGATCCCAAGTCCCCAAAACCCCGATACATGCAATCTTTTTCCCTTTCCTTTTCCTTTCCTCCTTCTTCCCTTCCCTATTTTTCCTCTTTCCTTCCCCTCCTTTCCCAACCAACCAATCCCATTCTTTGGAGCAAGACTTCTCCAAACACACACGCACAAACAGGAGAGATCTTTCCCCAAAAAAAATCCTTGCCGTGGATTCCACCCCTCCACCACATCTCCAGGGAGCAGATCCCTATCCAAGGACACCATCCTGAGTTTGGTGTCACTTTGTCCTTCCTGGGAAGGAGGGAGGGAAAAGCTGTGTCCCAAGAGGTTGTCAAAGAGCCTGAATTTTCTGGCCTGGGCTTGTCCCTCATGTGTTGGCACAGGAACTGCACCATGATCAGTTTGCGCCCAGAATTTCATCCTCACCACACCACAGGCCTGGTGAGGAAGTTGAGTGGTTGCAGGGCAGCTGCCTGGAATATTTCCAGCTGGGAAAGGAGAAAACCAGCAAGGACTGAGCAGAGGGAAGGGACTGGACCATCGCCCCAGCTGTGCCCACCCAGGAAGGGAGGAAGGAAAACCTGCAGGTGGAGGGGGCTTGTAGGGTCAGCCTGTGCTGGGGCTTGAGGAGGGAATGGGAATTACTGGGATGTCCTCTGGTGTATATCAGAGGAGGAGGGGACTCAAGGATGCCCAGGAATGGGCTGGAAGTTGTGTGAACCATCCCAGGGCAGTGTCTCAAGCATCCTGTGCAGCATCCCTGCTCCACACCCACCCAGCATCCTCAGGCAGTGCATGGAGGTGGACTGAGGATCCAGGATCATGCCTGGGGCTTCCCCCCTGAGCCTGGGACAGGCAGGATTTTTCATTTGACTCTTGATGGAAACATCTCCAAAATCACAATTCTCAGTTTCTGTGCTGATACAACCAAAACCCAAAAGCACAACGAGACCTGAGCTTGCAGAATGCCTGAAAAACCTGCTCTAAAAGAGATTAAATTGTTATCTCAGTGAGGCACAACCCAAACCTCCCACAGTGATGGGGACCAGCTCTTCCTCCTGCCCTGTGAGGAAGAAGATGAAAAGCTTTAGTATTTCTCAGAAATAGAAATATTTCCTCTGTTCTGTCCTGAATCCAACTTGGTCAGCACTGTCAGGCCTGTCCCTGCCAAGGAGGAGACCCTGCTTTTATTGATGACTGAAGTGTCCTCAATATTTTGCTTAGCTTAGATGGAAAAGCTACTTGCTTTGCCCAGGATGATGAGGACTATTAAAATGTAGGCTGCTGTTATTGATTATTAATGCTGAGGGCTTCCTAAAAGCCTCTCGATTGAAGCTGGTAGAACTAATCTTGTCTGAAGCGAGATTTGATTGATTTCCTTTGAAATCAGAAAAGAAAAATGCTGGAAACATCCATCTCCCTCTTATATTTTCCTTATGTAAAAGCCTGCCAATGTTGCAGATTTTTTAATGTCACAAACCAAAAACAAACCACCAACAAAAAAAAAAATCCCCTCTTTTGGCTGCTCAGCTTTGATAAAACTCTCCATAAAAATGCCAAGAAGCTGACAAAAGGAGCTCCCCAAAGCCCACACATCACTTCTGGCATCCCTGGTGGAGAAAAAAAACTCTCCATCCATTTCCCAGGCAGCTCTGCTGGGGCTCTCCCCTTTCCCTGGCAAGTATTTTCCACCCAAAATCAGATTTTATGCTCCAAATTGGGGTCACTCTCAGTAAAAGGATGCCACCCCAAAGTCAGTGGGATAAAAACTGCAGAGCATTTTGCTGGATTGCCTTTCCCATGTCCTTCATCCAAATGTTGCCCAGGCTGGGTAGATCCCTGCTCTGTATCTGGGATGGATCCCTGGGATGCTGCACCAGCTCTGACTTAGGGCACTTCAGCAGCCTTCAGCTGCCATTTGTTCCCTCCTCTCCTTCAGCAGGATGGGGCAGGAATGGCGTCAATTTGGAAATCAGGGAATGAGCTCATTTTGGCTCCAGAGGAGGCTTGGAATTGTGGTAAAACAGTAGGGTTGAGGAAACCCTAATTCTGAGCCCTAATTCTGGGCTCATTTGTCCCCATGTGTGAGTGCAGATTCATCTTTTCCCAGTTCACCAGCTGCAGGATGGAGAAAGGGGCACCTCAGGGAGGTTTGGGTTGTTTTGATTATTTAATCCCTGGCATAATGATCCAAAAATTGAAGGGAACCTACAGGGAAGGCACAGAGGGAAAATGTAAAGGCAGGACAATGGCAGGGATAGATGGGGTATTGGGAAAGAATTGCTCCCTGTGAGGGTGATGAGACCTTGGCACAGGGTGCCCAGAGCAGCTGTGGCTGCCCCTGGATCTCTGGAAGTGTCCAAGGCCAGGTTGGACAGGGCTTGGAGCAGCCTGGGACAGTGGAAGGTGTCCCTGCCCCTGGAGTGGAACCGGATGGGATTTAAGGTCCCTCCCAACCCAACCAAACCCAACCCAAACCAACCCATTCCATTATTCCCATTGAATGTAGAATAAACACTCTGAACTGGGTCATCCGTGGGGTTTCCTGGTGCAGCCCGGCCTGGGGCACATCTCCCACCCCACAGCCAAAGGATCTGCAGGATCAGGGATGTGGCAGGAATTTATTGCAGCTGGCATGAATGGCTGCCCTGCAAATCCACACTGAGCGCCTGCAAACCCTAGGAATTGCCTTTTGCTACCTGGTTACCCTAAACTTGATTAACAGCACAACACACACAGAGAGAAAAGCTAAAAAAATTTCAAAGGGAGAGAATTCCACTCAAATTCCACTGCCTGCCAGCGCCACCGTGCCTCCTGTAAACGCTGCCCTATTTTGAGGGCTCCCTGCTCGTTTCAGAATTATTACAAAGACCTGAAAACGGCCCCGTTTCCCCCAGCAGCAGTGGATGAAATGTGTCAGCTTTGCCTCTCATTAAACCGCGTCACTGAGCGCTTCCCTCGTAAATTCCTTGAAGTTTCAGCAAATCCCAGGCGGATTAGCTTCCAAAGAAACCTGGTAATAGCGTAAGAGAGGGTGACACACAACACAGCATGGATTTGTTGGTGAAGTTTGTAGCTTGGATACCCAGAGGGTGATTTTTGGGGTGTTAATTTGGGAATTGCTGGAGCAGAGCAGGGTTTTCTCCCAGCTTGGCTCCATCAGGAGGGACTGGGGCACCCAGGGAAGCTGTGGATGCTCCATCTCTGCCATGTCCAAGGCCAGGTGGGATGGGGTTGGAGCCACCTGGGATAGTGGAAGGTGTCCCTGCACATGGCAGGGCATTGGAAATGGATAATCTTGAAGGTTCCATTCAACCCAAACCATCCTGGAGTTCTCCGAACATAGAGAATTTCGGTTGGTTCTTGTCACCAAGGCCAGCTCACTTCACATCCCTGGAAGTGTCCAAAAAAAGAATACAGAGGAAAATAAAGACAGAACAACTCAGTGAATGAATTCAAAATAATTTTATCAGGGAGGCAGGGGAGAAGAATTTAGTCTCTCAATTGATTTAGCAGTCAGGAGGGGAGGAGAAATTAGATATTTTTTTTTTTTATATTTGATTTCCATCTTCTAATCTTAAGGGATCATCTGGAAAAGCGAAATAATCAGGGAAGAGAAAATCTCCTAACACACTAAGACTGACTGTCAGAGAAAAAATTACACAGCAGAGGTAAAATTTTCCACAGATATTTTTCAATTTTTCGTTCAGCTTTTAGCAAAAAGTACTCATAGAGCTGCTGCTCTCACTGCCCCTCTGGAGTGACACCTTTCATCCAAGAACAAGTTAAGAGGTGATGTGTTCCTGCCTAAAAATTCCTGGCAGCAGGAGATTGGAATCAAAAAAGGCTGTAACAGAACAGAAATCCATATGAGTGGCTCGAGGTTTTTGCAGGATTGATTGGAGCTGAGTAGCAGGCAGATGTTTTCCAGGGGGAATGTTGGCTGACAGCAGCCAACTCCCCCCTTGATTTATTGCTTTACAATTCTAATTTACTCACAGTTGACACAATTTCTTTATCACACAAATGTCTCCAATAAAAGTCAGGATAGTTCACATTTACACCCCAGGCACCACCAGGAGCTGATGGTGGGTGCAGCCTCCAGCTCCTTTCAGGCAAAATAACAAGGTAACTCCTAACCCCAGGGGTCAGGACTGGGGGATCTGTGGGCCACCAGGTGGTTTTGGGATCTCTTACTCCAAACTCCACTCATTTCCCCCTTGAGGAAGAGCAGGACTCCATCACTTTGGCAGCTCCTGGCTGTGCAAGCGAGCAGATGGCTCCAGCTGCTTGGATAATTTCTATTTGAGTTTCCAGAGGTCAACAACTTTCAGGGAGTTGTGCAGAGCCACAAGGTCTTCCCTGAGCCTCCTTTTCTCCTGGCTGAGCTCCTTTCCCAGCTCCCTCAGCCATTCCTGCTGCTCCAGACCCTTCCCCAGCTCCATTACACTCCTCATCCCCTCAATGGCTTTCTTGTCATGAGGGGCCCCAAAACTGTGCCCAAACAATATCGTACACTCTCCAACTTTGCTTGCAGGGCTTATCCAGACACATCTTTAAATCTTCCCCAAAGGCAAGATTATTTCTTGGTCTCCCAGGGCCATCTTAGCTGCAGGTTGTATTTCTTCACCAACAAATAAGAGAAGGCTGCAGTGCTTCCCACATCCCATTAAGCACTGCTAGGAGTTATTCCTTTCACCTGGAATCAGTCCTGTGGCACGTCACTCTGAGCATCACCCAGCCCACTCCTGGGTGTCTCCTTGGGAAGGGCAATACTCTGGAGTGAGTTATGTGCCATGGCTGGAAGCTGTTGCATGTTCTCTGTGCAGAATAGTGAAATACTTCTGTAGTGGAAAAATAAAATTCTTAAGGCATTTTTTATTCCTGAAAATGAGGCTTTTTAAAGTATTTTTTTTCCACAGGATATCATGAAGAGTTCAGCTGTTCAATGATACCTTGTGTTATGGACACCCCATCCCTGGAAGTGTCCAAGGCCAGGTTAGACAGGGCTTGGAGCAACCTGGGACAGTGGAAGGTGTTTCTGCTCATGGCATGGGGTTGGAATGGGATGGTCTTTAAGGTCTTTCCAACCCAAACCATTCTGTGATTCCACATATGGGATGATCGCAAGAAAGTGAGGAATAAATTGTGGTGTTTAGTCAAGAGATCCCATGCCTGTGGAGATTTTCATTTGGTGAATTCATTTCTTGCCCCCTTTGAGGGCCAAAATTACCTCACAGCTGGACAGTTCCTCCCAGGGCTGGTAGAAACTGTCCAGCCCCACCAGACATTACCACTGAGGGTGATGGTCCTTTCCCTCACCCTGGGAACAAGTGGAGGGAACTTTGGGAACAGCCTTTCCTTCTCACTCTGTCCCAGGTGGGGGCAAGACCTGGGGTGGTGAAAACCACCTCAGAGGGAGTGAAAACCACCTCAGAGCACCCACCCCTAACCCCTGACAACTCCTCCTCCTCCCCGCAGGTACCTGGGCATCACGCGGCCTCTGACCTACCCCGTGAGGCAGAACGGGAAGCTGATGGCCAAGATGGTCTTCATCGTGTGGCTCCTGTCGGCCTCCATCACCCTCCCTCCGCTCTTTGGCTGGGCCCAGAACGTGACGGTGGAGCGGGTGTGCCTCATCAGCCAGGACTTTGGCTACACCGTCTACTCCACGGGGGTGGCCTTCTACATCCCCATGGCCGTCATGCTGGTGATGTACCGCCGCATCTACCAGGCAGCCAAGGTGAGCGCCGAGAAGCACCGCTTCATGAACTTCCCCAAGCACTACGAGGACGAGGGCGTCTACTGCCTCGAGGCCTCCGCCCGCGCCCACCACAGCTCCTGCCGCACCAAGGCCGCCGAGGAGTGCGCCACGCTCTCCAAGCTGCTCCGCCAGGACCGCAAGAACATTTCCATCTTCAAGAGGGAGCAGAAAGCCGCCAGGACCCTCGGCATCATCGTGGGGGCCTTCACGTTCTGCTGGCTGCCCTTCTTCCTGATGTCCACGGCGCGGCCCTTCATCTGCGGCATCCGCTGCAGCTGCATGCCCCTGAGGCTGGAGAGGACTCTGCTCTGGCTGGGTTACACCAACTCCCTCATCAACCCCCTCATCTACGCCTTCTTCAACAGGGATTTGAGGACTACTTTCTGGAACCTGCTGCGCTGCAGGTACAGGAACATCAACAGGAGGCTCTCGGCCGCCAGCATGCACGAGGCCCTGAAAGCCACGGAGAGGCACGAGTGCATCCTGTAGTGCCTGACCTCCTGCCTCTCCCTGCCCTCGCTTCCCTGGCGTCCCAGGGGCTGGCAGGAGCTGTCCAGCCCCACCAGACATTGCCACTGAGAGTGATGGTCCTTTCCCTCACCCTGGGAACAAGTGGAGGGAACTTTGGGAACAGCCCTTCCTTCTCACTCTGTCCCAGGTGGGAGCAAGAGCTGGGGGGTTCAAGGTCTACCAATGACTGTGGGCCAGTCACACCACCTTTCTGTGCCTCAGTTTACCCATCTGTTATTAAAGTTAAAAAAAAAAAAAAGGAAAATAATAGAAACCCTCCCAGCTAACCAACCAAACTAAAAAAACTCTAAAAACTTGATAAGACTGTGACTCTCCACCTTCAAAAAGGGCTCTAAGGTCTGTGGAGGGCCCACAAAATCCTGTGTAAAGACAACACTGGCTGCACTTCTCTGTGGAATCTGACAGCAGCTCCGTTGTACACCCAAGCCCTCTGTGCCATCCCAGCTTATCCAAGCCCTTTTCCCCGAGGTAATTGCATTTCACACCCTGAGCTCACATCCAGGTTTGCACGTCAGAGCAGAAATACCAATGCCCCCGTTCCCCCCACACTGTAGCACTGCAGCACTTGAAGGAGATGAATTTGGAGGGTGAAACACAAACGAACACAGAGTTTCCTTCATGGTTGGATAGGGAAGTTTGACGCCTCCTGCTCATCAGGGCAATGATCAGAGAGCAAAGCCAGATGTGTTTATTGGGTTGTACTGTAATTCATTCCCAGACAAGTGACGTGTGTTCATCATTTGTGGCTAATTGACTCCATAAAAGCACGCTTTGGTTGACAACAGAAAAAAAACCATATAATTTCCCTGACAGCTTTACGGTATTTCGGTATGATGTCCAGCAAGCTTGAAAAAATACACTGAATGATGTTATCTTTTTCTTAGAAAAAAAAAAAAGAAAAAAGAAAAAAAAGGTTTGGTTTCCTTATTTTGGTGTAGAATCTTTGGTCCCTCTGACTTCAAAGTGTCTCTTCACTATTTTTTGTGGTAGTAGGAGTTGCTTTCCTGCAGTTGTCTTTCCTCATTATCAGCCTTGCAGTGTCAAATTTGCAGCCACACAAACCTTTGCCTGTTTGATCATAATATCATAAAATCCCAGTGTGGTTTGTGTTGGAAAGAACCTTAAAAATCATCTTAAAAACCATGGGCAGGGACACTTTTCACTATCCCAAGTTGCCCCAAGCCCTGTCCAACCAGGCCTTGGACAATTCCAAGGTAGTTGATGCCTGCTCCAGTCCTAGTTGAACATCTCTGGGTTTTTTTGTCAAAGCCAGACTGCTCAGAAGCTCAGGGAAAGTTGTTTGTCGTGCTCTTTTTACTCCAGATTTGCTTTATCTGGCATGAGTGGTGCAGTCCCACCTCTGACACCACCAGGAACTCTGAGGCCTTCATCCATATCCGAGCTGGGTGTTGGATGTCCTGGCCGACTGCTGGCAGGGCTTGGCTTAGCAATCAGTATTTCTCCTGTGATGTGTTTTGTGTTCTCATTTGGCCTCTTCTCAGCAGCCATTTCTCCCCTGTCTCATTTTAGAGCTGCTTTTCCTCAGGATGCCCAGTGGGATTTCCAGTTTGGATGGGTGGGTGACAGCAGAGGAAGTGGCTCGAACCCACTGGGAATGTCCTGAGGGACTGTGAGGTTGGACACTGCAATGTCCCCAGATGTTCCCTGAGCTCCTGTCCTCACAGATGGACTCAGAATTGCACAGAGGAGCAGGGGAGGCTCTCTGCTGTCTCCAGAGGGAGATGCTTTAATACAGAGCAGAGATTTGAAGGAGAACCTAATCAGGAATGATCCTAAAGGACTGAACTGGAGTTCCACACACCATGTCCATAGGGCAGACTCTGACTGCCCATCTCAGGACCTGCTTCACAAAACCAACCTCTTTTTCTCCCAAAAAAACACTCCAGGCCAGCATCTCCTCTGCCACAACATCTCAGCAGCAGCTGTCACAGCTTCTGTCCTGCCAGGGGAGCACAAAGCTCCTGCAGGCTCCACTTTCCTCCCTCAGCTCCTTCCCTGCCCTTCTGACAGAGCTGTCTGCATGAACACTGACCAGCTGCTAATTCAGGCTGTCTTGGCAGCGTGGAGAGCCCCAAGACAGCTCATTTCACATCCAGCACACAACAGAATCTGGTTGTGCTGCTGCAGTGCATTTATTGCTGTGCCTAAGGTCATTATTTCACTTATTTTCTGTGTTGGGGGTTTTTAAACTGTCGTAAAAATCATAATGCTGTTTAATTCCTCTAAACATCCTTATTCTGATGGCATTTTTGTCACTCCTATTCTGCAACAGAGCTATGAAGCAGTGTTTCACTTTTTAAGTGAAATAGCTGTTTTTTCTGGTTTGAGGGTTCTTCTAGAATTTAAAAAGTAAAAGAAAGAATAGGATTCTGGATGATCCAAACCCCAAACTTCTTCTAAGCAAAGAATCGAGCAAAATGGTTTTATCTGTCTCAAAAAAAAAAAAAAAATCAGTGTTTGCCTTGACTTGGAATTGAATGTTTTGTTGCACTCAAGGCTTACCTGATAAATGCTTCCACAGCTTAAAATGAAAAATATGAAGGAAAAAATTTAAAAGGAAAGCTTTCTTTCCACAATGTCAGAAGTTTGCATCCAAAAATATTTAAAGACGACAGCTCCACTAAAACACTTTGCTCCAAAAAATAATGAGATAGGCTGGTTTTCCCAGAAGTGATTGACTCAGGCTTTGAGACATCAGCCTCAACTCTAGCTTTTTAACTCCCCAAGATTAAATTGTGTTTGGGTTAAATAAAATAATGTGCATCCAAAGACACCAGGGCCTTTTCCACACACGAGTGAGCACCAACAATTTAGCTAAGCCAGTCAAGATCCTTGTAGATGAGCCACTAAATCATGCTGAAAATACTCCGTGGGTTTTATTTTTTTTTTTTAATCAGACAGGAATCAATGCTTTTGGCATCTGCAAAAAAAAACCCGCCCTGGCTTAAAAATAAATCTGAGCCATTTTGAAACTGATTTTAGCACACACACACGTGTGCCTAAGCAAACTATGAAGAGAAATTAGCCCTGAAAGAGTCCATATTTAGGCAAAAATTTGAGCTCAGGGAAAAAAATCATCAATTTAGGAGCACGAGAGAAACTTTTGTGGACAATGAGAGATTCCCAGCAGGCCAACAGCAAGACAGTGGAAAAAAATGAGGAGCCTCGGGCAGAGAAAATTGAACTAATTCAGGCATTAAATGAGGTCTCAAGTCAGCTTTTTATTCCACTCCCTGTGCAGGGGAAATGCAGGAATGCAGGCAGGGAGATCTGGGGAGAAAAGGCAGTTTTGAGAAACCCTCTGTGGGGCTTTGTAGGGTTTTGGTAATGACTAAGCAAAGCCAGGCAAGAGATGTAAAGCCCAAGGAGTAAAATACTGGTTTTCTCCCCAAAAAATCTGAATCTCCCCACTCTGAGCCCAGCACTTCATGGATTAACAGGCAGATCTGGAGATGTGCAGGGACAGCTCAGCAAACCCATCCTGTTCCTCATCTCCTCAGGAGTGCTGCCACCTCCTCCATCTCCTGGGACAAAGGAACCTCAACCAGACTGGAAGCTGATCCAACCTGGAGCACAGACCTGGATTCTGACAGAGCCAGATCAACAAAAATATATGGAATCCTTCCCTGTCCCACCAATTAAAGGCTCAGCTGAGCCAGCAGGGCTCTTGCAATGTTTAATAACCTCCAACACCTGCGGTCCTTCCCCTTTATTTAATTTTTCCCCATTCTGTTATCCCAGGGTAACAAGTTCCACAGTTTAATTACTTTTTAGGTGAAGTGTCTCCCTTCCCTCTTTTACACCACATTTTAAACCATCTTTAGGCTCTGGCTGATCCCTGTCTCAAGAAGGAGAAGGAGTGATCAGCCCTGTTCACCCTCTCCAGCCCATTTATGATCTTGCAGCCCTTTGCCGCGTTCTTCCTCTTGAAATAAAAATCTGTTCAACCCACAGTTCCTCTTCCAACAATAGGAGACACTTTGGGAAAATTATTAGGACAAGGACAGCCTGGATCACGTGCCTTCCCACCCTTTGAAGGCATCAAACCATATTTAGTTCAAGAAATTCTTTGTTTATCCATGATTTCCATGCAAGGGTCAGTGGTTTTCCACAGGGAATGCCCAATCTTTCATCTGGGATTGGATAACCTCACATCATGAGCACTGCTGAGCTTGGCAAGCAGAAGGCTGATGGTGGCAAGTGAGGGGGAAATTCAAACCTGAGCTCCCAGAACCTGACCTGCCTCTGAACCTGATTTTGCTTTGAATATGGCACAGATTCAGAAGCCTCCAGGCTGCCCTTCCAACTTCAGTATTTTAGGATTTGGATGATCTGTCTAATTTCCCACTCCATCTATCATCCAGAATTTTTTGGCAAGATGATTTACAGATCTCTGACCTGCCATGTGAAAAAGCTCCTGCTGTTTTGAGTTTCGTGTCAATAAAACTGAAAGGGAGCCACAAGACACTTTCCACCTGTGTCCTTAGGTAAGAAATGAGCTTTATTCTTTACTTTATTGCCATTTTAATCTGGAAATTTTCACATTCACTATGCAAGATCTTTAGTAGACTGACTATTCCTTTTCTCTGTCTTGTGCATTGCTCTGAGATGGAGTTTAAGCAAAACCCCAACACCATCAGATGAACATGCAGGTCAGTGCTTTAAAATCATCATATTAAGGTAAAAAATGGGTATTTCATAGAATCACAGAACAATTTAGGTTGGAAAGACCTTAAAGATCATCCCCTGCCACAGGCAAGGACACTTTCCATTAGAGCAAGTTGTTCCAAGCCTCATCCAACCTGGCCTTGAGCACTTCCAAGAAATTTTTCCAGCCCTTCTCAGTACTGGCATCCAGCAGACAGCTCTGCTCTGGCAATTCACTTTTTTTTTTTTTTTTTAATGACAAAATCTTCCATGTAGAACACACAATTTCAGAAGATAGCAGGAGTTAAAAGATGATATTATACAAATGCTTTAATGTGTGAAGAGCTGGACCTCCCTCACTCACAAACAAGTGTGGAACTGGGTGAGTTTTAAGGTCCCTTCCCACCCAAACCATTCTGGGATTCTCAAAGGTGGAGCTGCATCATGGCTTGGTGTCCCAGGAGGGCCAGCCTGAGGGAGGATGACACAAATACAGGTGAGCTCCACATCCTGTGGATGATGGACAAAAACATCACCAGGGTGGGCATGAAAAACCCATCCTGGAGATGGTCTCTGTCACAGTCAGGAGATGTTTCCACCACCACACCTTCTCTAGAAGCTCCCAGGATTTCTGTGCTAACTCTGCTGTGTTCCAGCATCCCAGTGCTGAATCCACCCCTCCAAGGGGGACAGACTGTTTATTTATTTCTTTTTTTTAATACATTTTTATTGTTTCCTAAGCTCTATGCTATTTGCTCTTAATTCAAATTACATATTTGATTTCTATTGCCACTGTGCAGATTCTGGCTTTATGCTGACAAGGTCTTGAAGTCTTAAAGGGTCTTTTCACCCTTCTCCCAGCAGTTTTTCACCACTAATCCCAGACTATTTCCAGGCTCAGATCTGGGCAGCCAACACATGCCGGGTGTTTTCCTGCTCCTCCCACCAAGCACACGGACCTTGGACAGCAGCAGCAGGACTCTGCTGCTGCACTACTTGGCAAAGAGCTGCTCTAGCAATTAAAAAAAACAAAATCTTTACAGGCTGCAGTGTGTGCTGTGCTTGGGGGTGGCTGGAAACTCCCAGCTCTTGCTCAAGACAATGAAAATTAACTCCCTCTGCGTGATGAGAAAAGCTGCCTTTTTTGGAGCCACTTCTTCAGATTCTTTCCCACTCTCAGCCTCACACTTCTGACCTTTTGAGCATGATCAGTGGTCTGTTAACTCAGCAATTAGGAGAAGAGGGAGGCAGAGAGAGGCCAAGTGCCAGACACTTGGTGACAGTGTGTGACAATGCAGCCGTGAGCTTGTAAATCGTGAGCGCGGCTCCGGAGGGCTCTGCTCAGAGCTGGGATTTTTCTGCTCAGTGCAGACAATCTCAATGGCTCTGTGCACTTCCAGACTGGGAATGCCTCGGTCATTCCACTCCCAGGACAAAGCTTTGGGCAGCAGCTGCTGCTGTGTGCTGGGGTGTCCAGAAGAGCTGCAGCCATCCCTCGGGAATTGGTGCCTGTCTTGGTTTGGAAAGACAGGGGTCTGCTAAGGATGGCAGGAGCCTCCCCTGAAATGGAAAATGTAAACCTCCTCCCACACACAAAAATTGCTATAAACTTTAAATTAAGGGGCTCTCAGGCAAAAATATGGGAGCAGGAATAACAGTTCTTTACTAGGGAAGAAAATAAAAGGATAAAATAAACAATGCAGTATACTAGAACAACACTGACAGAGTCAGAACTCAACCTGACACCCTGTGGGTCAGGGTGTTGGCAGCAGTCCCATTGGAGTTGTGGCTGCAGCCCTCCTGCAGTGTCAGGGGTGGTTTTGTTGGAGCAGGGATCCTGTAGAAGGGATCCAGTGGAAGAGGCAGCTGCCGTTCCTCTGGGAAATCCAGTGGAGAAGCCGTGCTGGTGTTCCAGAATCTCCAGATTATACCCAGGTAGCAATGCTTGGCTCCTCCCCCTGGGCTCACATCTCCCAATGGGATGCTGTAGTTCTTCTCAGCCATGCAGTGACATTCAATGGCTGTTATCAGCAGGTGTCCCCTCCCGAGGGAGGAGTGATTGTGGAAGAGATAAGGAAAACTTCCCAATGAACAGAAGACAACTGCCGTGCAGATGGCAAACAGTATACAATTTGCTTGGCAAATCCAGGACAATGCCACAAAAAAGAGGATATGAAACTGTCAGAGAATGTCCCAAGGTGAAAATGGTGAATGGTTTAAAGGGGAAGCCATACCACGAGTGGTTGAGGCCTCTTGGTTGGTTTAGCCTGGAGAAGAGGAGACCGAGGGGTCTGGAGCTCCTCCTGAGTAGGGACAGCTCCGGTCTCTGCTCTCTGTGACAGTGACAGAACCCCAGGAAACATCTGGAGCTGTCCCAGGAGAGGTTTAGGTTGGATTTCAGGGAAAGGTTCCTCATCCAGAGGGTGCCCCCAGGCTCCCCAGGGAATGGGCACAGCCCCAAATCTGCCAGAGCTCCAGGAAAGTTTGGACACCGCTCCCAGGGGTGCCCAGTGTGGGATTGTTTGGGCTCTGTGCAGGTACAGGAGCTGGATCAATGATCCTGGTGGGTTTCTTCCAGCTCAGGATATTATGTGGTTCTGTGGTAAATCAGAAGCAATTAGAGGTGAAGAATGTGAAACCTGTGGTTTCCACCAGTCTTTTAACTTCACATTTCCATGCTTCTTCCCATCCCCAGGCCGTGTGCAGGTCTCCTAAATGAGAATTAAAACCCTCAGGTAGGGGTGGCGTGGGAGAGTGTTCAACCTGTTAATTTAAGAATTAACATTCCAGGATCTTTTATGGAGAGTTTTGGGAAGGTTTTTTTTTCATCTCTCCTTAAAGGCTGAAGGGGAAATATTCCTGATAACAAGCAGTGCTTTTTTTCCAAGCATCACATTTCTACAGCATTGTCAAGCAAAGTCTGGGCTACATATGGAAATGGAGGCAGCTCAAAGGAAATCATTCTGGTTGACTCTCCTTGGAGACATTAATCAGAGTTTGGTGCTGTCACTCCTCAAGAGCCACTTCTCTGCTGCATCTTCAAGAGACATCAAAATGCCAACAGCCCCGAGCAAGAACAGATCCTGCGTGGAAGCAGAGGGATGTTTCTCAGAAATCTTTCTGAGGGCTTGTTTTGAAGGCTCAGCACCTTGGGGAGCACCCAGGTTCACCCAGCCCTGCCTCCTGATCTGGGCATGGCCTTCCTGGAAAACAGTCCATGGGGAAACACTTCAAACAGCTCTTGGGATGAGATTTGGAGCTGTCTTGGCTCTCAGAGCCAGCTCAGGACACAATGTCCTCATGGTGTGGTAGAAAAGTGCTGGGAGAAGGGTGAAAAGACCCTTTGGGACTTCAATACCTCATCAGCAGCAAGCCAGGGCTGTAAAACTGCATGGTGACAATAGAAATAAAATATGTCATTTAATAATAAAAAAGCATTTTTTTCTTGGTCTCTTTATATGAAAATTGTTCCTAATCAGAATCTTTTCTTAATCTGTTCTGTTTCCTAATCATAAAATCTCTGGCGCCATCAGATTTTAGCCCCAAACCCCTTTAATAGTTATCTCCCACTAGTTCACAATGCAACGTTGTTTTCTAACAGGCAAACACCCCACAACACATTTCTGAGAAAGGATCTAGGGCTGTGCCTGTGGTTAGAAAAATGATGGCAGGAGTAATGGAGATGTAACAGAGAAAGCAAAAATATCCCTGTGAGAAAAAGCTGCCAGAACCAAAGATCAGGGGAAGAAAAATCCAGCAATTCCAGGTCATTTTTTGAAATCACAGTGATGTAGAGCCTTTCCACCTCTGCTTTTTTTTTTTTTTTTTTTTTTCCTTTTTTTAATACAGTAAAAATCTTTTTTAGTACAGATCCTTCTTATCAAAATCACTGATATATTTTTTAAAAGAAGCTTTAAGGAAAATACATCAACAAAGATAAGCTACTAGTAACACTGAAAACTAGAAAAGAATAAAGCAGTTCAACAATCAGCAAACCAATACATCAACACCATCCCATTTTTAGGTTTAAATTCTATTATCCAGTGTCCTAAATCCTCAAAAAGAGCTGAAATTGGAGCAGAAACTCCAATAATATTTTGCAATGAGTGAAAAGGTCAGACTTAGAGATGAGCAGTCTTGGGCACGGCCACTGCTGGCTGTGTGGACGTGGTTGCCACCCAGAACAGGGAAGATTTATACATTTGGGAATAAATATTCCCAAAGCAGGGGATATTTCAGGCATGTCAGGCCTGGGGAAATATTCTTCTGGCAGCCTCCCATGCAAGAATTGGTGTTAATTGGTGAAAATTAACTTTTCTCCTGCCACAACTCACACAGAGATCAGCCCAAGCTCTTCTGCTCCTGGATTGAGGAATTTGGGAATGGGGATCAGAACATTCCAGTGGGATTTGGCAGCACAGCAACAGGGATTTGGGGAGTGAAAAGGAGCTGAAAGGCCTCATCTGATGTCCTGGGAAGTGGCCACACTCCCTTTCCTCTCCTGGGTCACATCCCAGCACGACAGAGCCTTCTCCTCCCTCAGCTCAATGCCAGGAGAGATTCGGGATCTAAACTCTGCAAGGGATGGTGTCTAGACATTAAAGGCCAGATGTTTCCTTGAATTTCTTTCAGAGAACATCTCAAAAGGATATGGACCTGACTGGGTAGAAAAATGAGCTTCTTTTGCCTTTCACAGCCCCTGCCAGAGATGCATTCCCAAATCCTGGCAGTGTTTGGACACACAGCTTATCTCCCCTCACTTATCTCATTTCCAGAGTCACCAAAACACTTCATCAGGATTCACAATTCTCCATGGACCACAGGAAATGTTTTATTTTATGTTTAAATGTTCTACAGGTGGAAATGTTTAATTTTAGGTTTCTGCTGATGCTGAGGGTAATGGCACAATGCTCCCATTGCAGTTGCTGGGGAAAAATGAAATTGGGAAATTATTTCCTTGACCAAACTGAGATGTCTGGTAGGGATGAGATTAATTTCACCCTAAAAAGGCTATTTCTTTCCAGGCACAATAAAGAGAGCCCTGAGGGATTTTGCAGTGCTGAAGGCGCCTGAATTTGATCTGAATCCTTCCCTGTGTAAAACCCTGCCACTGCTGGAGCTGCAAGTGTGGCTTGGAAAGCTGAATCCAAACATTTGGCATGATTGCCAAGGGCTTTGGCCCAGAAATCTCACAGTGATAAGGATTGCTGGGGTCTGTGTGAATGACACCATTAAAATCAGACCCCAAAATGGGTTAGAAACCTTTCAATTCCTGACACAGAAAAGCAGGGGGAAATAATGATCAGGAGGAGGCTCTGAGGGTGTTATGGAGTCAGGTTGAGAGACTTCAGCCTGGAGAAGAGAAGGTTCCAGGGAGGGGTCAGAGCCCCTTGCAGGGCCTAAAGGGGATCCAGGGGAGCTGGAGAGGGACTGGGGACAAGGGATGGAGGGACAGGACACAGGGAATGGCTTCCCACTGCCAGAGGGCAGGGATGGACGGGATATTGGGCAGGAATTGTTCCTTGTGAGGCTGAGGAGGGGCTGGGATGGAATTCCCAGAGAAGCTGTGGCTGCCCCTGGATCCCTGGAAGTGTCCAAGGCCAGGTTGGATGGGGCTTGGAGCAACCTAGGACAGTGGAAGGTGTCCCTGCACAGGGCAGGGTGTGGGACTGGATGGGATTTAAGGTCCTTTCCAACCCATTCCATCATTCTGTGGTCTCAAGCCATGACTTTTCTCACTTTTCCCCCAGTTCCCTCTCTGGGCAGGGGTAAATGGGATATTGGGAATTAGGAATTGTTCCCTGTGAGGGTGCTTAGCCTTGGCACAGGGTGCCCAGAGCAGCTGTGGCTGCCCCTGGATCCCTGGAAGTGTCCAAGGCCAGGTTGGATGAGGCTTGGAGCACCCTGGGCTGGTGGAAGATGTCCCTGCCCATGGCAAGGGAGCAGAATGAGATGGGATTTAAGGTGCCTTCCAACCAGTCTGAGCTGCTGTGATAACATGGATCTTCAATTTGAGGGGAAAACTTTGAGTTTTTCAGTGTCTGCTGGAAGCTCTCCAAGGGTCATGAAGCCAATGAAGGAGATCCCAGTGTCTATCCTGCCCCAGCTGGGTCTCCTGGGGATGTGTCAGGAGATGCCCTTGGCCCAACACTTGGCTTTCCACTCCTCTGCCCCCCTCCACACCTTGGGCCAAAGTGAATTTAGAGCAGTCTCGTGGCTTTGAGTGTGACAACAGGACAAATGCTCAGCTGGACATGGAAAAATCCCCAGAGGGACTGGGGGAACCTCAGCCTTCCTTCAACTGACCCAAAAGAAATATCTCCTCAGCTTTTCAAGCTCATTACTGGCAAATTTAGCCTGCTCAGCCTCACTAATGTGACAAATCAGGGCCAAGGCTGACCTGGGAGGGTCCAAGCAGCCTCAAACGAGGCCATCAGGAGAAATCTTTGTTTTAATTCAGGGATTAAAATAAAATACACTTATGCCACGAGGACTAAGTCAGTGACACTTCAAAACTATCACAGCTTTTGGAAAGCTGAGAAGACATTATTTGGGATTTAACCAGAAAACATCTCTCTGACTGACACGATGCCACCAGCTGATGGGAAGTTCAGTTCTCTCCCCACCCCCCAATGTCCTATAAAAATAAGTGATGCAGGAAAAAAAAGAAAGAAAAAAAAGAAGAGAGCAGAGTGAGAAATCTCTTGGCTGTCAAAACATCCATCAGTGAAATGAAACACAATGTGGACACCTCACACTTAGTACTTTTGTTCTTTACTGCCAGAACCAAGGCAGAAATGTTCCAGTTTAGGATCTGGACAATAAATCAAACAGCCAGCCTTGGAAAACTTCTTCTGAGCACTGAGAAAAGTTACCTTGATACCTACAGAGATGAGACCCTCTTAATCCCTCCAAAGCTTTTATTAAGGCTTTTCTTTGCACTTGTGCTATTTTTTCCCACCTCACAATATCTCACAGCAGGTGGGAAGGGGAAAAAATAGTCTGCAGCCTGGTAATTAACTAGGTTTGGTTTTAAGGCTGCAAATTACAGAGAGATGTGACTGGCTCAGGTATTTCTAATGCTCCAATCACTGTCACACCTGGGTGCTCTTCCCTGGCTGATGTGCTCAGTCTCTCCTTGTGCAGTGATGAGTCTCTGGTGTTGAGATGACCCCAAGTGTTGGGAAGGATGAAAGTTTGACAAAAAAGTCTCACAGATGCTTAGCAAAAAGATTTTTCAATGTAGAATCTGAAGAAGGAATAGAAATGAAAGCACAGAAAATAATTGCTGAGCAAGTTATACTGGATAACCAAGGAGGCAAAGGCTGTGTTAGTTAGAAGGGGTTTTTATGGTTTAGAGCAAAGGATAAACCCACCCCAAACAAGGTGTTTTTACCAAGCAGAAAGAGAGCACAGGCAAACAACTCAGCAAATGTTGCATATAGAAATTTCAGAATTTTCTATTGCAAGAAAACTGAAAAACACCTTCTAGCTTAAACTGTAATGTACTGACTTTTAGTGATTGGAGAACAGTGACATGAATATGGTAATTACAGTAGTTATGACAGGCTAGAGATAAAGGTTAAGGACTAGATTGGTTCTACTGTATGAAGATGCTCAGCAAAGAAAAGTAAATAATGCATTTATAACCTAAACTAAGGATGTCCAGGCCTGCCTGCAGCTGGAGCTGACAGCTGTGGGCACAGCTCTGTCACCCACAATCCTGGACTGCTGTGACATCTTGGATGTAATAAACTGCATTTTGGAGAGCTGCCTGGAGTCCCACATCTCTCACTTAGGCTCTTACACCCAAGGTATTAGAAAATCTATTTTTACCAGCCCCATGCTCGAAGAAGTTGTTGGGATTCCTTGGCTCAGGTTCTCAAGGTTTTTTGTTTTCTCTTATCTAATACATTGTCTTTCTGACCTGCTGAGATCTGTCCAGCAGGTTGGGTTGAGGCACACTGACCACCCTCAGGGTGGTGTTATCTTTTTATACTGAAAATTTTGCGTACTTTATTTACAATAATTTCCCAATACCTATCACCTATGTTAGACAGTTTGTCTCTACTCTAAACCAATCCAGAAGTGTCACCATCACAGCAGAAGACGGAGGCCAAGAAGAAGAAGAAGGACAGGACGCACCCAGATTCCTCCATCTTGCCTCCTGAACCCCCATTCTAAAAACCCCAAAATTCTACTTTTTCACTCTGTAACAAATTGACTATCATTCTACTCAAACCCTTGTGAGTTGTAAATTGTTTCCATGGGCTAAATCAAAGGCACAGGTGTTTTTGTCTCCATGCCAAGGTCTCTGAGCCTCCTGCCAGGGTCTGCAGTCTTCCAGGGCAGCCAGAGAAATGTCCTGGGTTCTGACAGTACAATGCCATCATCTTCATTCCAGAGGAAGGAAAAGGAGGGGGAAGACTGGAGGGACCTCCTGGGCACCCCACAGACACCTTGTTACACAATACCTGTCTGGGCATCCCAAGAACGAGCTCCCTCTCTTTTTTCCCCCCCTCTTTTTTTTCCCTTCCAAGAGCTTTTCAGCCCCCTCTCCATCCCAGCCTGGTGAAGGTCTGGGCAGATTCCAGCTTGGCAGCAAGACCTTTCCGTGAGGTGGCTTTTTTTTTGGTTTTTTTTAGCACTGATTTCCTTCACTCCCTGCTCAGGATATTTATAGAGAGCAATCAAATGATGTCTTAGATTTCACTGTCAAGGCAGGATGAGGCAAAAATCTTTTTTGTCTCCTCTTACAAGAAAAACTCTTTGTTCCTCTGCCCTTCAGCTGCTCCAGTTTGGATCCATTGGGTGGCCAGGAAAGCATGGACACAAGGGGATGTGCTCTTCCCGGGAGCTCAGAGGGAGTTTTTACAAGGATATGTAGGGATGGAATAGTTGGAAATGGCTTTAAAGTGTCAGAGGGCAGGGATGGATGGGATATTGGGAAAGAATTGCTCCCTGTGGGGGTGGTGAGGCCCTGGCACAGGGTGCCAAGAGAAGCTGTGGCTGCCCCTGGATCCCTTGAGGTGCCCAAGGCCTGGCTGGACAGGGCAAACCTGGGCTAGTGGAAGGTGTCCCTGCTCCAGGGGTGGAACTGGATGATTTTTGAGGTCACTTTAACCCAAATCATCCTGTGAGACACATTAATGTGGGCAACTGGTGTCCATAGCACCGGGACAAACTGGAAAGGGGGTGGCTGGGACTGGTGCACCCACAGGCCCTGCTCCTCCAAAAGGTGTCAAAGCAAATTCCTCGACAAAATACAAAACAAAAAAAACTTCCTCGACCTCCTTGGGCTCAAGAATTCCAATTTCAAGCCAAGCTACCTAAATTTATTTGTATTTAGTCCTAGATCCTACTGCTGTAGGTGCTCCTTCACCAGCTGGGCTGTGCCCACTTCCAGGACAGGGGAGATCCCAAAAGGAAAACTTCCCAGGGCCCACAACAGATCCCAAAAAATCTCCCTTCCTTCCTGCACAAAACACAGCTGCAGACTCAGAGAAATTCAGGAAATGAGGGGTTTTTAAGGAGGGTTTTAGTTCAGAGAGAGGCCCTAAGCCACAAGAAGGGATTCCACCGGGGAGCAAAGCTTGTGTTCCCCACTGCAGCCACAGAAGGGTCTGGAGCTGCCCTGCAGCCTGAGCTTCACCCAAAAATCACCCAAAGTCTCTTTTATCTCCTTTTTTAATTTTTGGTGGCTAAGGAAGAAAAGATCATATCCAACACCAAAACTTCCAGTCAGCTCCCAGTAATCCCCTCTGGAGATGTTTCTCCTCCATTACCATCAAGTGTGTGACCTGTTCTGTGTGACCTGTTCTGTGTGACCAGGCCCAAATGACAGTCATCATTTGTTAAATATCACCAATTCCAGGAATTCAGCCCAGAGAGGGAAAAAATGCTTTAAAAGCCAATAAAATAAACACATGTTGCATGAAGTGACAGGCAGAATAATCTAATTGCTGAGTTTTAAAAACAAAAGGAAAATCTGTCTGAATCTTGCTGAAAAGCAAGAGATGTCCCAGAACTCTGCTATTTGCTGGTTTAAATGTTTCTTTGATGAGTTCTCTTGTTTGTTTGCTGTGTAGCCCACTCGAGTTTGCTGTGAAAATTCATCTCCAGCTCAAATTGCATCTGTGTTTCCACTTGAGCAGAAACAGAAGTCACCTTGGAAGGAGTACAGCAGAAAATAATCTATATATTAAAAAAAAAACAACCACTGGCAAATGTCTGTTTTCTCTAAAACCAACTTCAAGCCACTGTGTTCTCTCACTAGGCCAAAAAAATTTGTTCTTTTCTTGGGATTAAAGCAGCTCTCCCAAATGAGGCTGGCTGTGATTGACACTTTAATTGACTGGCACAATTTCATGCTTTAATGACTCTGGGCTCCTCAGTTTAGCCATGAATAAATTTAACTGTTAAGTCCTTGCCTATAAATCCTCCTGTCTGGAAGTTCCTATTCTCTTTTTAAAATCGAAACTTGGATTAAGGAGGCTCACCCACATGTCAGGAGCTGGCTGCTGTGATCTGCACATCCTCTGCTCACCAGTTCCCCCAGTTGCTTCCTGGACCAACCCAAGTGGCTGCAAAAGGACTCCAGGTGGGATTTTTTAGGGAAAAAACCCTCACGAATTTTGGTAGCTGTCTTGGTTTGGAAAGCCAGGAGTCTGCTAAGAAAGGCAGGAGGTTCCCCTGAAATGGAGAATGCAAACCCTCCCCATCCCTCTGAATTGCTATAAATTTTAAATTAAGGGGCTCTCAGGCAAAAAATGTGGGAGCAGGAATAACAGTTCTATAATAAGGAATAAAAAACATTAAAAAGATAAAATAAACAATGCATCACACTAGAACGACACTGACAGAGTCAAAACCCAACCTGACACCCTGTTCAGGGTGTTGGTGGCAGTCCCATTGGAATTGTGGCTGCAGCTCTCCTGCAGTGTCAGGGGTGGTTCTGCTGGAGCAGGGATCCTGTAGAGAAGGATAGGTTCTTCCTCCAAAGATCCAGTGGAAGAGACAGCTGCTGTTCCTCTGGAGAATCCCGTGGAGAAGCCGTGCTGGTGTCTCAAAACCTCTGGATTATATCTGGGTAGCAATGCTTGGCTCCTCCCTCTGGGCTCACATCTCCCAATGGGATGCTGCAGTTCTTATCAGCCATGCAGTGACATTCAATGGCTGTTATCAGCAGCTGTCCCCTCCCAAGGGAGGTGTGAATGTGGTCACTCAAAGAGAGAGATAAGGCAAACTGCCCACTTGACCAAAGATAATCTGCCATACAGATGGTAACAGAAAACATCTTGCATTGCAATCTTCAACAGTAGCTCAGCACTATGCTGGTATCTGGTCAGCAATTAGTGGCATCATCATTGTCCTGAAATTGATGATCAATAGAGCAGGAAAACATCTCCTTTCTGGGAAGCACCTTCTGTCCCAGAGGTCATTAATTGTAATTCTGCAAAATCCTTTGTGTGATAATTCAGGGGAGAATTTTGGACTGATTTAGCTCCTCCTGTCCTGTGTTTCCTGTAGGTTTTAACCCTCTGGGTCTGCTCTGTCCCCTTTTTCCCTGGTTTATAGGATCTACAAGCAAAGCAGGATGAAATGCAGCTCCTGGGCAGGCTCCACGTTTCAGGCTGTATTTTTAACTTTTCAGTCATTTTGCTTTTTTTTTGTTTCTCCATGCGTCTAAATCTCCTGATTTAGCAATCACAGCTGGTTCCTGGTCTGAGCACTTTTTTTCTAGAAGTGTCCTCCTCCTCCTCCTCCTTCAGCACCTTAAGTCAGGGATATTCAGATTCATAACAGGTTGCAGAGAAAAAAAAGCTGCAGCTGAAAATTCAAGCATTCAGTGAATATTCTGTGAATCCATCACTCCTCAGTGGCTTCTGCTTTCCCATCCCTGTGTCACTACATGGAACAGGATCACTCAGGCACATTTTAGTCTGGAAAAGCTCATCTTTTCCAAATATATCTTTGATTATGTCAGGAGCATCCCCAGTTCTAGGATTTCCCCACCCAGTTCCACCCAACTCCTTCATGCTGCCCCTTTTTCCCCAGGGAAATGCTGGAATGACTGAAAATTCCATGAGTGCATGCCCATGGCAAGGAGGATGCCCTGAAGATGCTCATGGAGGTTTCTGGATGTCAGTGACTGATTTAGTGGATTATTGGTTTCTCCTGGAGAAGCTGGAGGAAAAAAAACAGTAAAAAAAAAAACAAAACAACCAACCCAAAAAGTCAAAACCAAACCACAACAACAAAACCCAAAACAAACAAACAAAAAATCCCACCAAAACAAAAAAAAAACCCACAAAAACAAAAACTCCCCAACAAAACAAAATAAAAACAACAAAAACAAACCCCCAAAACCCAAAGCAAACAAACCCCGCAAACAAACAAAACTAAATAGAAACTAAAACAAACAAAAAACCACCAAAAAAGCCAAAAAAACCCAAAAACCAAAATCAAAGACAACAACAAAAAACCCCAAACCAAAAAACAACAACCAAAAACACCCCACCAACAACAAACAAACAAAAAAACCACCAACCAAAAAACCAAACCAACTAAAAAAACCCCAAACATTAAAAAAAAATTCGAACAAACAAAAAAAACCAAAAACCAACCAAACAAAAAACCTCATCAAACAAACAAACAAACAAAACCCCATGAATGGGCCACTGCTGCAGCTTTGAACTGGGACTTTGGAGTTTTCCCTTGCAGGGAATGGTCTCAGATGTCCCCAAAAGCTACAAAAACCCTGCCAAGAAAGAAACTCCCTGCTCAGCAGCTCTGTCTAATTAAGGGATCTTGCCCCTTGTGCCAAATCAGACCCAGCAGAGATGGATAATTCATTATTCTACCCCACCAGCACTTGGCAGGCCACAGCTGGAGTACTTGGTCCCTGCAGTTTCAAATAGATGTGGACAGGCTGGAGAAGGACAATGCAAGGACTGGGAAGCTGCCACGTGAGGAAGGGCTGAGAACTGGGTTTGGGCAGCCTCATCCCCATGGTCCAGTGCTTAAAGAACAGCTGCAAAGGAGATGGTGACTCCTTTTATGGAGACTCACATGGAAATGATGACAAATAATGGAAAAGTCACAGCTGGGGAGGTTCTGATTGGATACAAGAGGAGAAATTTTCACAAGGAGAATAATCGTCCCTTGGAATAATCTTCCCAGGGAAGTGGGGGATTTTCCCACTTAAAAGATTCAGCTGGACATGGTGCTGGACCATCTTGTCTGGACCAGATGACCCTTGAGGTCTCTCACAACCTGGAATTCTGTGATTCCATGAAAATCTGGACATGATTCAGCTCAGCTGGGGGGTGTTGGTTTACTGCCATGAAACCTCTGCAAGGTTCTCCCTGGTGGGCATCAAAGCACCAGTTGATGTTAAAAAAAATAGATTATCAGTTCCCATAAAAATAAATGAAATATCGAGATTGCTTGCTAATATATGGGGGGTTTGTGTTTTCCAGGACTCTCCTTCTGCTGTAGCAAAAGGTGTGGTGAAGTTTCATCTCAAAGCTAAGCCTTGACCATGCCCGTCCTAAATTTAGGCCTTGTCCCTTTTCATAATGAAAAGCAAAGCTCTTCTCCTTGGAGCCACAAGCACCAGCAATCACCACCCATCACTGGGCATGGCCAGCTCTGTCTCCTCCTCCTCCCCAGGGATGAAGCTCATCCTGCTCATTCTCAACATCCCTGACTCCAAACCCAAGGTAAACCCTCACCTCCTCCCAAAGGAAAAGGCTGCTTCAACTCCAGCCCAACAAAAATCCTGGCAGCGAACAAAGATCCCAAAGTGGAGCTGGGAAAAATTAATTTACTTGAAGGGAAAACAAACATGGGCTGGGTTGTGCTCCTGGAGGGAAGGCAATGGGACAAAACTGAACTGGGAGATGCTTCAGCATCACTGAAGGATAAACAGCTTTTCAGAAGCTCTTGTTGTGAAGAGAAACTGGCAACAGAAACAGACTCTTTTTTGTTGGGAATGGTGGGAGGAAGGTAAAAAATAACAGTGGTGGAAAACTTCACCAGCTCTTTTCTACGCCTCATCTGCTGCTTTATTAGTACTCCTAAATCTGTTCTGCTAAGTATAAACATCACCAAATTTACATAAACTTCATTAAAAGCCTGAGTCTCAACTCTGCTGCTCCTGTAGCACACCCAGGAAATGGAGAACTTCAAACTCCTCTGCAGCAAAACAAGAGCAACAAAACAACATTTCAAGGGTGTTTTTGATTTTTTTTCCCTGTTTGGTTATTTATTTCTGCAATTGTTTTTTTCCCTGGTTCCCAAGGCTTGTGGGCAACTTCTCTTTCCCTTTGGGGCCCTTTCTTTCTCCCAGACCTGGAGCAATGCTTCCCATCTCCTCAGAGCACATTAAAAAAGAGAAGTGGGATCATGACAAAATACAGAATGTGATGGGCTCTTTTAAGAGCTTTTATTTCCCTGCTGGTCCTGCTGCTTGTGTCCCCACCAGAAAACATTCCAGCAGTGCTGGAACAGGATAATTCCTCTGGGAGATGCTGTGGGGTTCAGGATGTGCTGGTGAGGAAGAAGAGGACCCTATTTCTGGTTGCTCATCACTTAAATAAATCCTAAAGAGGGTTTGTGGTTGGCAGTGCTTGCTGGAGCCACAAGTTTGTCTTTGGAAATGCTTAAAAGTGTGCTGGGATTTGGGGTTGTGTCCCAAGTGCACCCAGTGCCTCAGTTTCCCCAGGAAGTTTGACTTTTATCAGATTTAGCCTGTTCTATTCATAGAATCACAGAATGATGGAATGGTCTGGCTTGGGAGGAACCTTAAAGATCATCTCATTCCACATCTTCCACTGTCCCAGGGTGTTCCAAGCTCTGTCCAGCCTGGCCTTGGACACTTCCAGGGATCCAGGGGCAGCCACAGCTCCACTGGACAACCTCTTCCAGTGTTTCATCACCCTCACAGTAAAGATTTTTTTTCCTAATATTCCATCTAACCATGCTCTCTTCCACTGTGAAGACATTCCTCCTCCTTGTCCTGTCTCTCCAGTCTATCTCCATTTTTCTTGTAGCTCCCTTCAGGTCCTGGAAGACCACATTGAGGCCACCCCAAAGCCTTCTCTTCTCCAGGTTGAGCAATCCCATTTCTCTCAGCTTTTCCTCCCAGCAGAGCAGCCCCATCCCTCTGACCAGCTTTGTTCTCCCTCTGCATCAGTGCTGGAGAAAAAGTCCAGGGAAGTGTTGGGGCAGGATCGAGTTCACCATCATAAAGTGAGGCCTCCCTCAAGGACAGCATCTGGTGGGACAAATTAAAACACCCTTCCCTTGTGCCCCTCCCTGTGGATGCTCTGGCTGGGAGAAACCTGAGAATGCTTAAATTCCACACCAGATGTGCTACAAAACCAGGTGGACGTGCTGCCTTGTGAAGGCTGACCTAGAACAGAGACTGGACAGAGCTAAAGAATAAAGCAGAGATTTATTAGGAGGCCTCAATGGATGCACCTTGGGCAGCACAAGAGCCCAGCCAGGGCTGCACCCAAGATGAACCAAAATGGTCACAAAATGAACCCAAGATGAACCCAAAAGTATCACAAAATGAACCCAAGATGAACCCAAAATGGTCACAAAATGCACGACCGCTCACGGGGTCTCTCACTTTGATCAGTTCTGCTCCATTTGCATCTTGGAGTTAATTGTTCAATTACAGCTTTAAGTTATGGAGTCCCATCCTGCTTGTTTTTCTCTCTCCAGCCCACGTTGTTTGTGCTCTTGGGCCTGAGATTTGGATCATTTGTCCTTGGTGCCCAGCTGGAGCAGGAATTGTTTTGTCTCCCTGCTCTGTGCACAGAGCTCACCATCCCCTCATATAAAGCCCAGACCCACACACTAAAGCAGCACAGAATCCGAAAAACACAAAAGCCAAAACCTGAGGCATCAGACAAGCTGCTTTTTCATTCAGCAGCAAGGAGCAGGAGGTGGGGACAGAGAATTTGCTGACGTGCCCTTCCACGAGCAAAGCATTTCCCACTCCTGCCCTTCCCATAAACCTCAAACACTGCTGGGAACAAAGTGTCCCCCTGCAAGAAAAGCCCTCACCAGCAATTTCTGCTCCCACCAGAGCTTCCTGAGATATTCCAGCTTGTGCCTGCTCCTCTCCCACCGATTTGAAGCGCTCCTGACAGCTTGAGGGAGAGGGTGGGATGCTGTTGCTGCAGCTCCGCCGTATGTCCCCAGCCACGCTCCCTCCTCAGCTGCCTCCCAGTGCCCAGGCACCTGGCCAAGGCAACCCCAAACCTCTGGGCATCCCTGAACCTCCTGGGCAAACCTCAGAGCTGCTCTGTGGCCACAAACCCTCTCCAGAGTTTCTCCAGAAACTCCCACACACTCCCAGAGTAACCCTGAGTTTGCACCTGGGCTGGTCAGCCCCTGGCTCCATTCAGCTCTCAGGTGATTATTTCATGAGATGGATTTATTTAATGAAATGGATTTATTTCATGAGATGGATTTACTCCATGAGATGGATTTATGCCATAGGTTTAAGAGGTGATCCAACCCCTGCGATGGGAATAACCTTTCCTGCAACGTTCAGGCAACAATGGCCAGAATGCAACTCCTGTGAATGGTTTGAGAGGGAGGCACAGTACAAATATACAGCTTTTGGGAAAATAAATCCTCAGTTTGGGCATCAACACCATGGCTGTCTGCTGCATGGAGAGCTGGAACACCAACCCAGTGAAGGAGTTCTTTAGGGACCAAGCCAGACCCAGGTACCTAAAAAACCCAAAACGAGAGACAGGCAATTTATTGACCAAAGGTGCAATTTTCTCCTTTCCTTCCTTAGGGTTGGATTAAAGCTCTTTGGGAAAAAAAATTGTCAGCAAAACGCCCTCACCCCTGCACTGAGGGAAATCTAGATGCAGCCCCCAAAGATCTGTAATCCCCCAGCCACAAAACTGTCCCAGAAGTAACAGAGAGGAAACAAAAACCAGTGTTTGCAGCACAGGGCCCTCTGGATTCCAAGCATTTCCTTTCAGCAGAGTAAATGATGTTTTATGCCTATAATTAACTGGGAGCCAGTACACACTGAGCTGGTTTTAAGCTGACTCAATGCTGTCTGCAAGGCACAGTGTGATAAAACAATATTCAAATCAACTTCTTCACTGAGCTGGAGAGTGACACAATGTGGAGATGGATGCCAAGAGTTAGTGGAGGTTTGCAAAGCCCCGGGCACAGGGAGGGATTTCAGGAGTATTTTCTTTAAAGAGTTGATTTCCAATCTGCAGGCTGTGAGTTCTGAAGGGATCTGGTTTCTGAAGCAGCTGAGTTCCTACAGACTCGCTGTAATGTTATTTTTCTAGGGAAAAAGGCATCTAAAAGTGTTGGTGACAAGTGAGGTTGGAAGCCAGAGCTGCTGGGAGGTTTAGGTGGATATTTGGGGTAATTTCTTCACGGAAAGGGTTATGAACCACTGGCACAGCTGCCCAGGGCAGTGTTGGAGTCTCCATCCCTAGGGAGGGATTTAACTGCCACATGGATGTGGCACTTGGGGACATCTCAGTGGTGGCCTTGCAGTGCTGGGTCCATGATTAGACTGAAAAACCTTAGAGGGCTTTTCCAACCTTCATAATTATCTGGAAACCATGATCCCTGGAAACATTCCAGGCCAGGATGGGCAGGGCATTGAATAGCCTAACCCTGCCAAAGAGGTCCCTGCTCACTGCAGAGGGGTTGAACTAAATGATCTTTAAAGGCCTCTTCCAACCTAAACTATTCCATAATCCTCAGGTTTGCCAAGGTTTGGATGAGCGGGAGATACCTCAGGTTGATACCCCTTCATTTAGGGGTGGTCTCCACGTTGTCACCTGCTTGTCCCCACCTGCTGAGGGGTCTCTGATGGTCCCTGGGGGTCATGACTGTGCCTCCAGTGGGGCTGGAGAGCAGCTCAGCCCATCCAGGGGCACAGAGGGGAAGCTTTTCCCCACAACAAAGTGACTCCACCTGAAGCATCTGCAGCTCCAGCACCTCAGGATGAGCTGCTGAAGTCTGGCTGATGAGGAGACCTCCCAAAAGCTGGTGGGTGGATCAGAACATGAAGGTCACTCCAAGAGTGCTGGTGACTGCCCCAGCCACCCATCCTCTCCCTCACCATGCTTCCAGTGGGGCTCCTAATGGCCATTATTCCCTATTTATTCCCATTTCTTGGAAAACACAGTGGTTCTGGAGGTGCTTGACTCTTCTGAAGCCTGTCCTTTAATAGGATTCCTTCCCTTTAAAAGATTCTTTTCTTATTGCTGCATTTCATTATGTCAAACCCCACAGAACTGCAAACCCTCCCCAGGTTTTCTTTCTGTGTGATAAAAACCAAATTATAATAAAAGACTGAAATTGAAATGAACCTTTTTTTCATTTGAATGAAGTGGAAGCATTTTGCTTTGGTCTGATGGAAAAACATTTTTGTGCACAGGTGAGTTTGGAAAGCTGATCCCACCTGGAACAAAACACCTTGGTGAGATCACAGATTCCTGCACAGCTGAAGGCAAAAATCCTCCCCTTAGTTCTTGATGTGGTGGTGGGTGTCACCTCCATGCACAGCCAGGAGAGGTGAGGTTTGTTTACTAACATTGTAGAATTAGTGCAAATGTCACATTTTAGATGGATTGCAGTTGTGTCCAGAGAGCTTTCAGTGCAAGGAAAGGAGATTTTGGAGCTGCACTGAGGCAGGGCAGAGGAGAGGAGAATTTTTTGGGGGTGACGTTGCGCTCATGACCTATTCCAGACTTTGGAGGTGCAGAGGTGCCCAACACACCCTGACGGGCAAACAGCTCCAGCTCTCTCAGGGTGGGCTTAATCCACATTTTCATCTGCCAGGGCTGCTTTCCCCTGTGGTGTTGTCTTATATAGCACAAGAGTTCTTATAGTGCAAGGATTATAGTGCAAGGATTCCATACCGCCAGAGTTTCATGCTTCCTTGATGTTTCTCACAGGCATCTCCTCTAAGCCCTGACTGTTCCTGGTCCTTGCAGCAGTCATCTGACTCCAGTTCCCACCAATCCACTCTTTTATACCACTTGTTCTTATTGGCTACAGCTGTGGCCTGTTAAGATCAGACCTACTCCTAATCTTTAGTAATTGGTTCAGCTGCAACTCATTGGGGGATAAGATTACATTCTACATTACCTTCATTTACCCATACTGTGTCCCCCTACAATTCCCACTTTTTCTTTTAACTACAGAGTTGCAGCATTTCCAGAAGTACATATTCAAATAAATTAACATTATGACATATTTATACATTTAATTTAGAACTAAGAGTTATACAGGTGTCCAAACAGCAGATTATAGTATAGATATATATATACTTCTACATGTTTGTTCAGTTTTATAGTTTACTAAGTGCTTATCTTCCTATTTAACAAACACCAATAGCTGTAATTGATGCATTTTGTCAATAGTTTAGTATTCAAATCCTGTTTCCCCGAATCCATGGGTCATCCTGAATTCACAGGGCAATATAGTTTAGCATTTAAATCCTTTTTCTCCCAAATCACGTCAGGGTTACCATGTGTTCTCTTACATATCACAAGAGTTCTATTATCATTATTATAGTGCAAAGATTCCATACCTCCAGAGTGTTGTGCCTCCTCAATGTTTCTCATAGACAGTTCCTCTAAACACTAACTCTTCTTGGTCCTTGCAGCAGCCATCTGAGTCCAGTTCCCACCAATCCGCTCTTTTATAACACTTGTTCTTATTGGCTACAGGTGTGGCCTGTTAAGACCAGGCCTACTCCTAATCTTTAGTAATTGGTTCAGCTGCAACTCATTGGGGGATAAGATTACATTCTATACCACCTTCATTTACCATACTATATTTCCCCTACACTGTGGAACAGGGCTGTGTCCAGGAACCATCCTGGAGCCATCTGAGGAGGCTTTTAGGAGGCCTTGGAATAGACATGGAAGCTTCAGCTCCACTCCTGAGGAACAGACCATTGCAGCACTGTGGTCCCCATCAATCCCACACTTGTCACTCTTTTTTTTTCTCTTCTTTAACAAAGCTGGACAGGACAGAATAGTGGATTTACTGTTCCTGACCCTCTGGCTGGGAGCAGACACATTTCCAGGAGAGCAGAGAGGACATTACCCTGTCTGCTGCCCTGCTGACCCCATTTGGGACTGGCAAAGCAAGCAACCATTGATCTTAATCCCTTTTTCCTCTGCTGTGAACACTCTGAAGGTCCCACTGACCCTTTACTGACCAGTGAAGGTTCTGGTTTCCAATAATCCAGGTGGGTACTGATACTGGCAGAGGCTGGCTGGATGAGAAGCAAAAAAGAGATACAGCTGGAGGGCAGCTATTACAGCCAAAAAGATGAAGGAAAAAAAAAAAAAAAAAAACAAAAGAAGGAAAAACCCCTAATAAAATTGTAGCAAACTTTCTGAGGGAATGGAAAGAAGGCAAATAGAGTTTCAAAGAGCAGAAGTGACTTGGAAGGCAAGCACTTGCAAGGATACGTTTCCACTGAGCAAGGACTATCATTATTATCATTATTATCCCTGACCTGCAGCTGTTTGTGACCCTGGACAAGGGGTCAGAATGCTAGTGTGGAGCATGAAGGACATCCCAGGGTCCCCTTCGGGTCTGACTGTTCTGCTTGAAGCATCCCTGCAGCATCTGAGCCTTCCTCCTGGATTCACACTGAGGCACCTCAGGATGAGCATTCTGTTCCTGTTTTGTGTCTCTGATGCAGTCCTGGGAGTCAGAATGTCCTCCAGAAGCACCCAAGAGAGGGTTGGAGGGAGCTGCTCCCACCTCCTTCCCCTGCTCTCCAAGGACACGTGTCACAGACACATTTTATGAAAAATCCTTTTGCTAGGATTTTTTTCTCCTGAGAAGCTGAGAGGCATCAGAAACAAAATGCAAACAATAATTATCTGCTGCTGTGGAATGCAACAGGTGCATCTGTGATTGGTCCTATGTGGTTGTTTTTAATTAACAGCCAATCACAGTCAGCTGGCTTGGACTCTCTGGTCAAGATTTTATTATCATTCCATTCTTTTCTATTCCTTTCAAGCCTTCTGGTTAAATCCTTTCTTCTGTTCTTTTACTATAGATTTTATATATAATTTTCTTTTAATATAACATATATCATAAAATAATAAAACAGCCTTCTAAAACAGAGCCAAGATTCTCATCTCTTCCCTCATCCTGGGATCCCTGTGAATGCCTCCACAGACACACACAAAGGGTCTGCAGCATCCCATCCTGCCCTTCCCCATGCTCTGGCATCATTTGGGATAAAACACATCCTCCCTCCTCCCCAGGATGTCACCAAGCACCAAAGTCTCACAACTTTGGAGCTGTCCAGGTACTTGCAGACAACAGAGGAGCAGCAATGGACCACTTTGTGACGCCAATCAGAATTTATTTCCCTTCTTCCCTAAACTGTGAGTCCTTGAAAGTGTTGTCATGGCTACTGAGGAGTGAACTTGACTCACTTGGGCAGCCTTTGTTCCCTCCAAGTGAGCTGATCTGAAATTTCTCAAGGCTCTCTTGTCACAAGGCTGCAAAAATATTATATCTGTTTCTCAGAGGAGCTTCCTTTGCAAGCTGAGCATAAAGGGCACAGCCAGAGCCCAGGCCTGCTGTAATGCAGGGGTTTTAGTGGCCCTGGGTGCCCTCAGCAAATAATTCTTTAATTGTTCCCTTCTTTCCAGCAATCTCCCTGCCACACAGCAAAAGGTCAGTCTGCTGTGAGGTCCTCTGCAATTCCTCTGCTACAATATTTTCTGATCAATGGTTAAAAGTGGCATCACTTTATTCTAATGGAATCTCCTCCAGTGGAGGATAAATTCCAAAAGGGTTTCCAGGAGCACTGGAATATATATTGTGGTTCTGGCTCAAATGAATGCATGACATAATTCCACTAAAATCAATGAAATTGTGCTCGGGGATGCTTCTGCACTGCTGATATTAAAGCTGCATGGATGTGGTTTTATTGCCACTTATTGCTTACCCTGAATCTGTTTTCATATTATCCCAGTCCCAGATCCATCGGGGGAATCCCTAAGGGTTTGGAGCAACCCATGTGGAAATCAATGGATGAGAGTGGAGTGGGGAGAGTTACCCTGTGTGAGTATTGAAGTTCCTGACCATAATGTGGGAAACAAGCAGATGCTCTCCTGAGGAGCGTGGAGTCAAAACAGATGATGCAGATCCGTGGCAGATACTGGTTCCTGTAGCTATCAGCATCAACAAAAATAATCTGGTTTATTAGGAAAGCTGCTCAGACAACAGATTTGTCACCATCCTATAAACACTCCCTTACCAGTCCTTAAAAAAACCCAATCAACCAAAAAAAAAAAAATAAAAGCTATTGAATTCAAACATGCAGAAAGGAAAAGAGATGTGAAATACTGGCCTGGGGTGAGATTGGGGTCAGAGCAGTTGGCCAGGCTGAATCACTCCCTGTCACAAGGATGCTCAGAGCCCCACTCTCCAAGTTCCTCCTGCAAAAAGGCTTTGGGAAATATTTTACCTTGAAATGGGGGCCAAGAGCTCTGCACAACAGATGAAACCCCCTTGGCAAAGTCTCTTGCATGTAATGGGAATAACACAATTTAAATCCCATTCTGTTAAAAGATAAGTAAAAGGACAGAGAATGGGCCTTAACTCCTTTATTTTCTTGTAGTGTTTCAGCTGCCTGGACTTCTGTATCATCACCTCCTTTAGTTTATGGTGCCCAAAGATCCATTCTCCTTTTTGAATTCCCTTTAGTGTACTGTGCCCAAAGATACCATCTCCTTTTTGAATTTCCTTTAGTTTGTTGTGCCCAAAGATCCACTATCCTTTGAACTTTCTTTGCTTTATTGCGCCCAAAGGTCCATTTTCCTTTGAATTTCCTGTAGTTTATTTGTGCCAAAGATCCATTCTCCTTTTTGAATTTTCTTTAGGTTTTTGTGCCCAAAGATCCATTCTCCTTTTTGAATTTCCTTTATTGTGCCCAAAGATCCATTATCCTTTGAATTTCCTTTATTGTGCCTAAAGATCTATTCTCCTTTGAACTTTCTTTACTTTATTGTGCCCAAAGGTCCATTCTCCTTTGAATTTCCTGTAGTTTATTTGTGCCCAAAGATCCATTCTCCTTTGAACTTTCTTTAGTTTATTGTGCCCAAAGATCCATTCTCCTTTTTGAATTTCCTTTACTTTATTGTGCCCAAAGATCCATTATCCTTTGAATTTCCTTTACTTTATTGTGCCCAAAGATCCATTTTCCTTTTTGAATTTCCTGTAGTTTATTGTGCCCAAAGATCCATTCTCTTTGAACTCTCCAGCTTTCAGCTGTGTGTTAATATCAGTGACTCTCATCCAGCTATTCTCTGAGGCATTTTTGCAGATGGAAACATTTCCTTTATATCTCTCCTTCCCACAAATTGTTTGTTCATTCTGTAGCTGCCTCTATTTTTCTTCCCTCAATATCTTCCCACTGGAGCACTTGTGGTCCTTCCAAAACTCACCAGCCACACGTGGAGCTCACAAAGTTGCTGTGTTGAAAGAGCACCTGGCCTCACTGAAGGCCTTTTTCCTTTTTTGAGCCTTTTTTGAGCCTTTTTTGAGCCTTTTTCCAGTGCATTAATCCTGTCAGGATCTGAGTTTGGTGATCTATTCCAGCCAGGCAAGCATCACTCACAGTTAACTGCAGAGAGATTGGAAATGGCAGTTTTGGAACGTCCTGAAGGGCCTTGGGGGTTGCTGCGGCACCTAAAATGCAAGTGGAGAGCTTTGCTTGGCTGCTCAGTTGAAAGACAGATTTGAAACACTCTCAGATACACCAAATATTGCAGTAGGTGCAGGAGAGGAGCTGCAAATTCTCCTGGCTTGTCCCTGACTCACCCTGCAAGCTGCAGTGACCTATTGCCCATCATCCCCCCTGGCACCTGCCCTCAGCTGCCCCCCAGCCTGGGCACAGAACTGGAATTCAAATAAAAGGGGGAAAATACTTTCCTATCCCAGCAGCAGTCAGATTAAAAAAAAAAAATCAAAACATTCCCCATATTTCTGAAGGCAGAATGGATTCTCTGATGGTTGGTGCAAGCTCACACCTCTCCCAGAGGATGCAGGAGGTGGAGGAATGGGGGGGATGTGGCTGTGGAAGCTCAAAGTGAGGTCTCCACTCTGCTTCCAAGCTTTGCTCCTCTTCCTTGCCTCCACAGGAATCCCCAGGCTGTTGTCCCTGGAACCCAGGAGCTTCCAAGGTTGCAAAGAGGATTCTTCTGGAAGGAAGGTGAAGGCCCTCTGTCCCCCTGTCCCTCTATCCCACTGTCCATCAGCACAACTTCACAGCCCTTGGGCTTCTGCACATCCTGCAGCCTGCAATGCCTCCTTATTTTTTATTTTCCTTTTTTGTCCTAAAATGCACCGAAAATGTGACCTTTGGTGAGGACTGGAATGGCTGGGAAGAGATTTCTGCTGTCAGCGCTGAGCTCTTGCTCAAAACTGTGGGAGAATATTCCCACTTGCTTCCCTTCCCCGCTCTCCCCTCGTTAAACGGAGGCAATTTGGAGCTGCAATATTTATAAATGATTTAGCCCTGTGCTGTGCTGAAAAGAATCGTTGGTTCTCCCCCACACCAGGGCTTCACACCAGTGGGGATTTGGGCACGGGGAGGACAGGTCTCTTTTGAAGTCCCCCTTGCAGGTTTTATCCTCCCCCCACTCCTTCCATCTGCGGGAAAATGCAATAATTCACCTGTCCCCGTTTCTGGATGTATTTTCAGGCACTGAAGAGCTTGACCACTCACTGTTAATCAATAGAGTTGGAGTGTAGCCATCAGTCTATTACTGTTTCAAGCTTCTTCAAAGCAGAAAATGTCTGGAAAAATGAAAGACAGAGATGAAATACACACATTTTTTCCTGGTAATATTTCAGAGGCAAGGGCACAGCGGTAGCTTTCTTTTTTAAGCCTGTACCCTATATATAAAATATATTTGAGGGATTTGGGGAATGGAGAAAAATTAAAATAATTAAGGAGCTGACAGAACTGATTTAGAGTCAGGGGAAAGAGGCAAAGAATGAAACATGTGCAGTGTGGTGGAGCAGGGCTGGCAGGGATGGAGGGGAGCTGAGGGAAGGGACCTTGGTTCTGCTCCAGGGATGTGCTGGGCCAACACATTTCCACCTTCATCCAGGGATGCTCTGAACTGATAGGAAGGCAGGAGCAGCCTCCTGAGGGTGCCAACACCCAGCTCTGTGACCCAGAGCTTTCCAAACTTAAAGCCCATCCAGGGCTCAGTGACATTTTCAGGTGCCACATTGAGACCCTCTCCATGCAGGTGGAGCAGCCAAAGCAAAGGATGTAAAATTCCCACCAGAGGGCTGAAGGAGGGAACAGTTTCCTTTGGCATGGTGGCATTTTGGGCTGTCCAAACCTGCAGCACTCCATTCCCTCCAGGTGACACCCAACCTTCACCTGCAGGGCCACCAGCACAGGAGAGAAGCTGAGAGAGCCTGGGTCAGGAAAGCAGGGGTGTGCTGTTGGGAAGGATTAAAGTTTGACAAGAAAGTCTCACAGATGCTTAGCAGAAAGATTTTTGAATGAAGAATCTGATGAAGGAATAGAGATGGAAGCAAGTTTTGATATAGAAGAAAAGAATTGCTGAGCCAGTCTCACTGGATAACCAAGGAGGCAAAGGCTGTGTTAGTTAGAAGGGGTTTTATGGCTTAGAGCAAAGGATAAACCCACCCCAAACAAGAAGATGTTTTTACCAAGCAGAAAGAGAGCACAGGCAAACAAGTCAGCAAATGTTGCAAGTAGAAAAAAGGTCTCAGAATTTTCCACTGCAAGAAAATTGAAAAACACCTTCTAGCTTAAACTGTAATGTACTAACTTTTAGTGATTGGAGAACAGTGACATGAATATGGTAATTACAGTAGTTATGATAGGCTAGAGATAAAAGTTAAGGACTAGATTGGTTCTGCTGTATGAAGATGCTCAGCAAAGAAAAGTATATAATGCATTGTGAGCAAAAGAAAAGTATATAAAATATTGTGACCAAAAGAAAAGTATAGAATGCATTGTAACCTAAACTCAGGTCTCCAGGCCTGCCTGCAGCTGGAGCTGACAGCTGTGGGCACAGCTCTGTCACCCACCACCCTGGGCTGCTTTGACACCTTGGATGGAATAAACTGCATTTTGGAGAGCTGCCTGGGGTCCTGCATCTCTCATTTAGGCTCTTGCAGTGTGCAAAGCCTCTCCCCAAGTCCTGGGTTATTTTGGGAAGGCAGCAGCTCTGTGAGCACATCTGTGCTCCAGGCAGCAGATGGAGGATGCATAATTTAAAAAAGGAGTGACCAGAGGAAGGCTCTTCCATCTGCTCTCCAAGCAGTTGGACAAATCCTCTCACTCCCATGGGGCTCCCTGAGGAGTTTCATTTCCAATGGACAAGATCTACAAACCCAAACCTTCACAGGTGCTTCCCTCCTCTCTGATGGAGGACAACCCTCTCCTGTCTGTAGGAATGTGCCTTCTGTTGATGGAGTGACAGAAGTATTTTGTTGTTTTTTAAAAAGGAAATAAGCTTAGAAGTTTCTCTCTTTGATTAGGCAAAAAGGCATCTTACAGAACTTGGGGGACTTCACCTCAAAATTAAGGATAGTTAATTGGGCAGGAGCCAAAATGTCCTGTTTAGGCAATTCACTAGAAAAATAAGAGAATAAAGAAACTAATGGCTTTTGTGAGGTGTTTTACCAGGGGCAGGAAGGCCTCTTGCACCTGGATCAGTTCTTCTCTGTAAAGAGTTTGTTATTTTGCCTTTTATTAAAACTTTTTGTTTCTAACCATTCCAAGAACCTCTTGGGAGCAAGAATCCTAAATTGTCATGTTGTCATCTGGGTTAGGAACACAGAAAAAACCCCAACATTTGGTGTTGCCCCAGAAACAACTTTATCTGCACCCTCACTCTGGTAGCCAAGAGCCCTTCAAGAAAACCAGTTTAATTTCAGTGTACTAACCAGTCCTTTCTGACCTGCAAAAGTGAATTCAGGTATCTGGAGTTGACCACATCGACCATTCAGAGGAGATTTGACACAGAAGATGGCTGGACATCTTCCACTGAAATGCCTGGATTTTCCCATGGAAAATCACAGAATGATGGATTGGTTTGGGCTGGAAAGGACCTTAAAGATCCTCTGGTTCCAAACTACCTGTCCTGGGCAGGGACACCTTCCACTAGACTTGAAATTATTTTGGAATGAAAAATATTTTGTGGGGAAGACATTTCAATACACATCTTTGGAGATCTTGAAGTGCTGCTTTGAGCAGCTTAGAATCAAGACTTCCATCCATCCATTCATCCCAGACATCCCATCCATCCATCCATCCATCCATCCATCCATCCATCCATCCATCCATCCTCTCTTTCAATGCCTCCAGATATACTTTTACTCAATTTAGTGATCTTTTGGACACCGAAGATGCCATTCCTGCAGCGATGAGCTTCACAAATCTATCCTCTGGTGGAGCTTTTGCCTCACCTCCCTCACAGAGACCAGCCCACATTCTCCTTTATTTCCAATGTCTGCCTCCATCCCAAGGAAGTGCTTTTCCTCTAATGTGATTAGGTACTCACTGGCAAGATGCCTAGAAAGCAAAAAATTGGGGTGGAAAAGTGGATTTTCCAGTGGTGAGAGCAAACTGCATGCTGCTCTCACTTCCAAATGTTTGCACAGCCGAAATATCTGTGGTGTGAGAGATGCAGAGAGACTCCTTCTCCTCCTCATCCTCTCCTCCTCCTCCTCCTGCTGCAAGGACACATTTCCATTAGGGAGGTTGATGAAGGTCATTGCTCACTCCAGATCCGTTTGGCCACTTGAAAGCCGCCGTGGGCTAAGATCCTTCTTATGCCTTTCTCAGCCTCTGAACCATCTGGACAGCTCAGAGGAAGCATCTGTTCACTCTGGTTCCTTGCTGGGATGGAGTCAGGGGTCAGTGAGGTTTATCCTGCAGTTCTGATCCCATGGAATCACCCAGAACTGCTCTGGTCATGAGCAGGATGTGTCTGGAACATGGGCAGGGGCAGAGATCTCAGTGAATCGATGATCTCACAGCTCTTTTCCCACCTAAATGCTTCCATGGAGGACTGAGAAGAGCAGCACCATCTTGAGGGCATCACCACTGTCACAGGTCTAAAAGGGACAAGGTTGGACAGGCCTTGGAGCAACCTGGCACAGTGGAAGGTGTCCCTGCCCATGGCAGGGGTTGGAACAAGATGATCTTTAGGGTCCCTTCCCACCCAAACCATTCCATGATTCTGAGATGATCCCATGGGCCTCAATGAGCTGCACGTGGCTGGAAATGAAGTGGGGCAGGATGAGGAAAGGCACCAATGTAGTGACAGCTGGTGAAAATGTCAAAAGAACTTGTGCCCAGCATGAGAGCTGCAAGAAAGACCTACAGCGCCTCCTAAGAAGCAGGGTCCAGCCTCAGACCTTTCTCTGGAGGTTTTTCCCAAACCTTTTTCTGACTCCTGCTCCCAGAGAGGGCCTGAAATGTTCACAGCCAGTTCCAAACATTTTCCCAGTCTTTAGTGGTGCCGGATGCTTCCATGGAGGACTGAGGAGAGCAGCATCATCCTGAGGGCACCACCACTGTCACAGGTCTAAAATGGACAAGGTTGGACAGGGCCTGGAGCAACCTGGCACAGTGGAAGTGTCCCTGCCCAATGCAGGGGGTTGGAATGAGATGATCTTTAAGGTCCCTTCCCACCCAAACCATTCCATGATTGTGAGATGATCTAATGGGCCTTAATGAGCTGCACTTGGCTGGAAATGAAATGGGGCAAGATGAGGAAAGGCACCAATGCAGTGACAACAGGTGAAAACCTCAAAAGAACTTGTGCCCACCATGAGAGCTGCAAGAAAGACCTACAGCTCCTCCTAAGAAGCAGGGCCCAACCTCAGGCCTTCCTCTGGAGGTTTTTTCCAAGCCTATTTCTGACTCCTGCTCCCAGAGAGGGCCTGAAATGTTCACAGCCAGTTCCAATCATTTTCCCAGCCTTTAGTGCTTCCTGAACACCAAACTAAATTCTTAATCCTTAGTGGGCAGTGAGTACATCCAGTCAGTCCTACAGGTCACAATGCTTTAATTATGGCAAGCTGATGTGTTCCTTTCCTCCTTTATCCCAGTTTCACCATTTCTCATGCTTTGTGCTGTCTGAATGTCTTCTTCTCACTTGGATGCACTGCCCACCTTCTCAAGGTCCTTTTGGATGGAAAGGACCTGAGTGTGGACACCAAACCACATCCAAGACCAGCGTGGAGTCCGTGTGGATGTTCCAGTCCCTCAATTTCACCCATGGGAGAAGAAACCAACCAGTCCAATCCTCCACCATCTGGCCTGGAGATTGGGAAGGAGGATTCTGTCTCAGTCTTCCTGGATTGTTTTACTGATGTCCAGATAATCCCCAGTGCACATCAGCACTGCTGGACACTTCAGAGAGGACCACAGGATGACTCTACAGAAGGGCTGGAATTGATGAAACACCCAACAATCCCATTTTCCCTTGGCCTTCCTTTTGTTTTTTCCTTTCGAATGCTTCAGACAACCTTCTCCTGTGGATGAGTTGCTGGCAGGGTTTATTTCAATTTTTTTTTTCTTTTCCTGGACTTGGAGCAAGTAGGTGCAGCTTCATGTATAAAATAACAGCTCATCTTCACTCCAACTGCTTCAACAACCCCTTCCTGCCTCCAGGCTATGATGCTGGGGAGCAGAAATGTGGAAAAAACAACATGAAAAGGGAATTTTACCATAATAAATGTCAGTGCACTTAAGGAGCACATGTTTGCTTTCACTGGGCTCAGCTCCAGCGTGTGTTCTCTTAATCACCCAGAGCTGGGACCTCTCCCAGGGTGGATCCAGTGCCAGGGGCTGCATGAGATGGAGCTGAGTTGGGCCATTTTTCCTGCTGGAAAGTGTATTTCCTGCATTGACTTCCCTTTGGGAATGGGTTGTGCTCATCACTTTCAGGGGAGATGTTTGTTATGTGGAGGGAAATTGGGAAGGACAGCTTTCCCTGGAAATGCCTGTCCCTGTAAAACAAAACTAGGGACAACCCCTGCTTGGAAGTTACTTGTTTCTGGGGCTTATCACACTCATTTGACACCAGTGTTATCAGATTAGAGTCTATTAGTTAGTGGCAGTTGGACATTATCAGAATAAAACAGCTCAAAGGTATTTCCAAGCTGGATGTTCCCTCCACGGGGAAATTCTTACTTTTCACCATTACACGGCAAAACCTTGCTCTGAACTTCCCAGTTCAAAATTTCAATCTCCACCCTGTGCTGCTGCTGACCCTCAGAAGAAGGAGAAGGGATGCTCAGTGATTCCCAAAATTGATGTGTAGCCTCCTCTTCTCTGAGCTCCCTGCAGGCACAGCAGCACCCATGGATTTCCTGCCCTGCAGCACCTTGCAATGGGAGAGTTTGCCCTAAAGAAGGACATTTTTCCTTTCCCTGGGAATATTTACCGTGGGGAGAATGAGCTGGATGCAGCTGAGGTCTGGGGAGAGCTCAGTAATGGTGGTGAGACTTCTCCTGCCCTGGGGGATCACTGCGAGCCTGGGGCCACAGTGGCAAAGCAAAGCAGAGATTAGAGAGCTTATTTAACAAATTGAGTCTTTTCTCTCTCTTCTGGCAGCCTTAGGCAGGATCTGAACTCTGTGCCTTTAGCTTCCCTACATCCTACATATATACTTATATATATATATATATATATATATAAGTTGGGCTGTAGCCATGATATTTTCTGAAAAATCCTTTTTGCTAAAATTTTTTCTCCTGAGAAGATGAGAGGCCTCAGGAACAAAATGTAAACATTGATTATATGCTGCTGTGGAATGCAATGGGTGGATCTGTGATTGGTCTCAGGTGGTTGTTTCTAATTAATGGCCAATCACAGTCAGCTGGCTTGGACTCTGTCTGAGACACAAGCTTTTGTTATTCATTCCTTCTTTTTCTTTCTTAGCTAGCCTTCTGATGAAATCCTTTCTTCTATTCTTTTAGTACGGTTTTAATATAATATATATCACAAAGTAATAAATCAGCCTTCTGAAACATGGAGTCAGATCCTCGTCTCTTCCCTCATCCTCAGACCCCTGTGAACACCGTCACACTGGGCCTGAATCTCTTCCAAGTCTCCATCCACGAACTCATGAACCACCAACCAAATTGTCATTCCCAAATTCCTCTTCTCACCAACCTGAGTCACAGAATCACGGAATCATTCAGGTTGGAAAAGGCCTCAAGCTCATCCAGTCCAAACTGTGACCAGTCACCTCCTTGTCACCCAACCCGGAGCACTGAGTGCCACATCCTTGGACACCTCCAGGGATTTCCAGGGACTCCTCCACCTCCCGGGACAGCCCTTTCCAATGCCTGACCACCTTTTCCATGAAGAAATTCCTCCTGGTGTCCATCCCGAAGTATTCCTGAGGCATTCCCAGCAGATGGAGGGAGAGGCTGCAGTGCCTGAGGGCCGGAGTGGTGCCCTCTGTCCATCCAGGAGCTGCTGGGATCAATCCCCACCCCACTGTGGTGCCTGCAGCGCCTCCTCACACCCAGACACTGCCTTGCTCACCTCTCCGATCCTGCTTTTCCTTTGCACCCACACCCCCTTCAGTAAATCCTCCTTTCCCCTCAACCTGACCTAGAGATGGGGTGTTGGGAAGGATGAAAGTTTGACAAGAAAGTCTCACAGATGCTTGGCAGAAAGATTCTTGAGTGTAGAGTCTGATGAAGGAATAGAGATGGAAGCAAGTTTTGATACAGAAGAAAAGAATTGCTGAGCCAGTCTCACTGGATAACCAAGGAGGCAAAGGCTGTGTTAGTTAGAAGGGGTTTTTATGACAAAGAACAAAGGATAAACCCACCCCAAACAAGAAGATGTTTTTACCAAGCAGAAAGATGGCACAGGCAAACAAGTCAGCAAATGTTGCAAGTAGAAAAAAGGTCTCAGAATTTTCCACTGCAAGAAAACTGAAAACAACTTCTAGCTTAAACTGTAATGCACTGACTTTTAGTGATTGGAGAACAGTGACATGAATATGGTAATTACAGTAGTTATGATAGGCTAGAGATAAAAGTTAAGGTATAGATTGGTTCTACTGTATGAAGATGCTCAGCAAAGAAAAGTATATAATGCACTGTGACCAAAAGAAAAGTCTATAATGCATTGTAACCTAAACTCCGGGTCTCCAGGCCTGCCTGCAGCTGGAGCTGACAGCTGTAGGCACAGCTCTGTCACCCACGACCCTGGACTGCTGTGACATCTTGGATACAATAAACTGCATTTTGGAGAGCTGTCTGGGGTCCTGCATCTCTCATTTAGACACCTTACAATGGGGCAACTGAGAGGTGTTTTAAAAAACTTTTATTCTATTTTCAGTCTCATGTGAAGGGTGAGACAATACAGGTGTTATAATTCACATTATCACAATCAGAAGCCAACAATTTCCTAATTACAATACATTGCAAGTGTTTCTTGGCCTATTAGTTTTAGCCACACCATGCTGTAAATGCTTTAAACCCAATAATCTAAAATTACCCTTTGTAGGTCTTATTACATCTTTCATAGTTCTATTTCTCTAAAGTATCTAGTCTTATTTACAAAATCATCCTTTGAAACTTGTTTCTAGTTCTATTTCTCTCTCAACAATATCTGACCTATTCCATGGTATTTCTAAGTTAACATTTCTTATCTCAAAATCTGTATACAGATGCACACTCTGTGAACCTTCTATCAAGCTCTGAGAGATCTCTACAAATTCACTTCCCACATCGAAGCATCCAAAAAATTTCAGTACAGGATAACTCACCCTGTCTTCATTTTAAAAAGCCAATAACACTTAATTCTGGTGAGATTTATTCCAGGGCGGTTTTCTATATTTTTTTCCCTCTCTTTTGGGACATTCCCTCTTGGACAGACTCCCCAGGGAATGGTCATAGCTCCAAGGCTGCCAGAGCTCCAGGAAGGTTTGGAAAATGCTCCCAGGGACAGGGTGGGAATTTTGGGGTGTCTGTGCAGGGCCAGGAGTTGGACTGGATGATGCTGGGGGGTCCCCTCCAACTCAGAATATTCCATTAGATGGAATAATATGGATTATATGAGGTTAAGTAGGTCATCATCCAGTTTAAAAAAAACCCAAATCCTTCTGATTTCCTTCCCAGATTCCAAGCCTCCAGAGGAAGGGCTTTGTTGTGACATGTGGTCAATTAAAAAGCTCTTCAACAAGACCAGGACTGTCCCAATCACCTATAGCTCCACCACAGCAGGACTTCTTGGCCTCTCCAGGTGTCCCCAGGGAATGTCCAACACTTGTTTAATTCAAGGATTTCCATATTTGCCTTGTCCATGATTTGCAAAAGGCTGGACAGAAAGACACCTTGAGCAGGACTCACGAGATTCCACTCAAAATGTTCATTTCAAAAGCTGGCTTGGACTCAAAATGGGGTGTAACATCAAATTATGGCTGAGCTCTTGGTAAGGAAGGTCTTCTCCAAGCCAAAGCCATTTATGTGGAATTATGAACCCAAAGCAAAGCCAGCTGTGGGCTCGTAGGCCCTGCCTGGTTCTAGGATCACAATTCTCCAGCTGTGTGTGCGCAAACCACCCCAAAACTACACAAACATCCCCCATTTTGTGTTTCCTCACTCAGAAAGAAATGACAGCCTGATGTTTGGGTGAAATCTCTGTCTATCTGTCAATCCTGGGACTTTGGGCTACCAAGTTTTCCACAAAATATCCCAGGGAAGGTGAGGAACCCTCAAGTTCTGGATCTTGGTGGGCACTTGGTGGGCACAATACTGCAGCTGTGTGTGCTCAAACCACCCCAAAACTGCACCATCATCACCCATTTCATGCTTCCTCTCTCAGAAAGAAATGACAACCTGATGTTTGGGTGAAATCTCTGTCTATTTCTCAATCCTGGGGCTTTGGAGTGTGGTGGGCCACCAATTTTTCAACAAAATATCGCAGGGAAAATGAGGAACCCTCAAGTTCTGGATTTTGGTGGGCAGTGGTGGAGGAGAGAACTCACTTAATTCCCCAACTCACATCCTTCAAACAGGATTAACCACTGATAAAATTTGGTTCTGGCTGTTTGGAGTTGGTTCTAAGCAGCAATTGCTGCAGGGAGGGAAACAACACTGGGGAAGTGGCATCTTGTGGAATGTGCAGAGGTTTTAAATTCCTCTGCACCCTCTGAGGGGCAAAGGCTGAATTAATTTGTGTGGGGTTTTTGGTTTTTTTTTTTTTTTTTGCTTTTAAGGGGAAAAGGGTGTATGGTTCTCCCATAGCAGGAGGGGTCTGAGGAGAGGGAAGCAGGGTCAAATCCCTGAGGAGAATTCAACTCCTTTGGCAAAATAATTCCAAGTTTTCCCTGAATCCAGGCAGGACCATGGGAGATAATTCAGACAAATTCTGAATTCTCCTCAGAAGCCCTTCCTGCAAAGCTGCTTTCATTTACAAGCTACTTTGGAGATAGGAAGGTACCAGGAGGATATTTTCAGCCTAACATGAAAGCACCATTTTTTCAAGTGAAGAAAAAGTATTTGAGATTTTTTTTTCCACCCCTTTTTCTGTGCACTGCCCAAGAAATGTGTCGTCAGCTCGTCCCTGTGCCAAACCTTCCTTATTTACATGTATTCCCAGGAGGGGATTGACTAAGCTTTCCATTACTCCACAGCATCTTGGCTCCTGCACAAAACCACTACAAGGCTTGGAGGACTAAAAATATATAAAGTTATACTGAAGGGGTGAGCAGAGAAATTGCTGTGGAACCGAAGGTGACTTTGTTTTCCATCCTAATCTTGCTAAATAAATTAATTAATTTTGCAATTTCGAGTGGATCCCAGGAATGTTTCTTCCTAAATCTGGGAAGTTATGGCTCAATTCAGCACTGCTGCAAATAGATGACTTGTGGTTCTAAAATCTATTGATTTTTTTCCATCACTTGACCCTCTTTTCTGCCTGGAAATCATCCCACCAGGTCCTGAACTCTGCCACCTCCTGGCAGAAACCCCTTCCATCTGAGCTGCAATAAACACAATTATTTCTGGCTTCATTGTATTTCTAGGAGAGCCACAAAGGACATAAATTCAGTTATAAAACCCCAGGACATCCGAGAGAGAAGCGCCCGCCGCGTGTGGCAAACGCGGCCTGACAGCTGCAAAATGAATAATTCCTGACTCTCAAGGAATCAGAGCAGAAATCAGCCCCAGCCACAATCTCCTTGGAAAGGAAAGGATTTCAGGGATTTGGGAAGGGAGTTTATCGCCACGCTGCACATTTTCCATCTTTGCTGTCAGATAAAGCCAAGCCTTTTTCCATTCCAGGCTGTCCCAGGCTGGGATGACTTGGCTGCAATTTCCCTGTTGGGAAAATTGGGAGATTTCCCTGTTGAGAAGATTGGGAGCTGCTCTGCTCCCAGTCCAGCTGACACCACCAGTGCCTTTAATTAACAAGGAGGGAACAGCATGAATTAAACCTCGAGGTGTGACTCATTAACAATTGAGAGCATTTAGCATTTTCCCTGCTATTAATTATAATGATCCAGCAGGCTGATATTCCTCAGGATCCACGGCAAAGTATTGAATATTAGAGGGGAATAATTTGTGCAATTCCACAGGAAAGGTTTAGGATGATGCTGGTTCCTTTAGGACCTGGCACAAAGCATCCTTGTGGATGTTCCCAAATTTTATCAGTCCTTGTGGATGCTGGGAAGGAGATGCCCAGCTCCAAGTGATCCCATGGCTGACCAAACACATTATGCTTCATTAATAAAATATAGATATTCTGCTGAATGATTAATCAGCATGCCAAAGGTGGGAAAATATATATATATATATATATGTGTGTGTGTGTATATATATATATATGTATATGTGTATATATATATATATGTATATGTATGTGTATGTATGTGTATGTGTATGTATATGTATATGTATATGTGTATGTATATGTACACACACATACGTATTTAGGGATTTTAATATATTTTTAAAATATATATATTATATCTATCTATCTATCTAGCTAGATATATATTTATATAATATATATATTGGTTTTGTGTGTTATATTTTTAAAAAAATATATAATATATATAATGTGTATGTATTTTATAGGTAATTTTATTATATACAAATATATTATATTTTATATATTTAATATATTCATATACAGAATATATTTTATTATATATAAATATATATTGTGTTATATTAATAATTTATATTTTATATATTTTCTAATTATATATTTATATTTAGGGTTTTTTCGGGGCTTTATAGATGGATGGCCAGCACATAGGTATCAGGGGGATGAGCTGGGGAGAAAGGGATCATCCTTTCCTCATCCTCTCAGGACACTGGGAAATTCTTCCCCCAGCACTTCTCAACCATCCTTGTTCTGGAGTCCCACACTGATGGAATCAGGAACTCAAACTTGGAGATTTTGTGTTTAATTTGTCATTCCAGCAGTAGAGATTAAAAGGGAGCCTGATCCCAGCTTTTGGGTTGTGTTTGTTGCACAGGATCTGCACTAATTCTTCCCCAAACCACTTGGCTGCAGGAAAAACTGCTTTTATTTATTCATTATTGCGACCTTTCAGTGCTTCCAGGGGGCCTTTGAGAAAGATGGGGACAAACCTTCCAGCAGGGCCTGTTGCAACAGGCTAAGGGGTGATGGTTTTAAACCAAAACAGAGTCAATTTAGATTACAATTAAGAAAGAAGGTTTTTATTGTGAGGCTGATAAGCAGTGGCACAGGCTGCCCAGAGAAGCTGCCCCATCCCTGGACACACTGAAGGTCAGTTTGGTTTGGGCTCTGGTGCAGCTGAAGATGTCCCTGCCCATGGCAGGGGGGCTGGGCTAGATTACCTTTAAATGTCACCTGCCAGCCATTTTCAGAGATTTTCCAATATTCACTAAAGCATTTTGAAAACCTTCACTGACTTGAATTTCTCAGCGCTGCTCTTTAGGGAATTTCTCTGTTTGGGGTCCTGCTTTGCACCCATCACCCATCTTGATCTGAATTGACATAAACACGTTACTTCGAGGCTCATTTTGGACTGCAGCCTCTAAAACGTTTTCTTTCAAAAATAAATATGAAATATTTATTATTATTCCAAAATAAATATGAAATATATCTGAAATACCTTTACCTCTGTGGCTCCCTGAGTTGCTGTGTTGTGGTATTTTTGGGGTCCCCAGGATAAAGGAGAAGTTCAGAATATGATTCCATGTTCTTAGAAGGCTATTATATTATGTTATGTTATGTTATGTTATATATAATATAATATAATATAATATAATATAATATAATATAATATAATATAATATAATATAATATTATATTATATTATATTATATTATATTATATTATATTATATTATATTATATTATATTATATTGAAGAGTGTTATAATAAAACTATACTAAAGAATAGAGAAAGGATCCTTACAGAAGGCTTGACAAGATACTAATAAAAATTTGTGACTGACTCCTCAGAGTCTGACATAGCTGGATGGTGATTGGTCATTAAGTAAAAACAATGAAACCAATCAAACAACCACCTGTTGGATAAACAATTTCCAAACCACATTCCCAAGCAGCAAAACAGGGAGAAGCAAATGAGAGAATATTCTTTTTTTTCCTCTGAGGCTTCTTAACTTCCCAAGAGAAGAAATCGTGGTGAAGAGATTTTTCAGAAAATATGACAGTGACACTGTGTGTCCTGCCTCACTGCACATTACACCAGCAGTATTTTTCTCAGCTGCAAACACCACTGTCAATGATTTTGCATCATCAGCTGGGTCATTGGCAGAAATGTGATGGCCAGAGAGAGGCCACAAGCTCCCTGTGTTCCTTCAGCACCAGCTCTGCACTGATTTTGGCCAGGAAGCCAAGGAGCAAAGCCTTGATCCATCCCTTTCCATGCTGGGCTTGGAGAGTGACCCATGAATTTTGGGCAGGCAGCACCACACGAGATTCCTGCTCCAAGTGAAGTGCTCAGCTTCCCTTCCTGACATCCCCCCTCCTCCCACCCACACACCCACTCACACTTGGTTTATTTAAGCCCCCAGAGAACGAACAAGGAGAGGGAGAAAAACAAAAAATGGTCTCTGAGAGATAACCTGGAAAAAAGCCAAGTGGTTGTGGCCAGAGAGTTTGCAGTGCCCAGTGAGGGGCTGATGCCTCAGGTTTTGGCTTTTCTGTTTTTCACATTCTGTGCTGCTTTAGTGTGTGGGTCTGGGTTTCATATGAGGGGATGGTGAGCTCTGTGCACAGAGCAGGGAGACAAAACAATTCCTGCTCCAGCTGGGCACCAAGGACAAATGATCCAAATCTCAGCACAAGAGCGCAAACACCGTGGGCTGAAGAGAGAAAAACAAGCAGGGTGGGACTGCATGGGCTAAAGCTGGAATGGGACAATGAACTGCAAGGTGCAAATGGAGCAGAACTGATAAAAGTGAGAGACCCCGTGAGCGGTTATGTATTTTGTGACCATTTTGGTTCATCTTGGGTTCATTTTGTGACCATTTTGGTTCATCTTGGGTGCAGCCCTGGCTGGGCGCTTGTGCTGCCCAAGGTGCATCCATTGAGGCCTTCTAATAAATCCCTGCTTTATTGTTTAATTCTCTCTATTCTCTGTTCTAGGTCAGCCTTCACAAGGCATCAGGGCAAGGGGTGGTTCAGGATGTGATTGGGACCACACCAGGAGGTGCAAAGAGTTTCTCCTCTACTTATCTCACCCAGGCAGAGCTACCACAACTCTCCCACACACCAGCCCAGCAGGGTCTGAAACACAAAATGGCCTCACACTTAAAAGGGAATTATTTATTTACCCTGCTGAGAGATGTTTTTAATTAAGGCAGCAGCCAGAACTCTGCCTGGTGTTCATAACCAATGCTGAGATGCCTCTTTGTGGATTCAAAAGGCTCTGAAATTTGGATGGGCTGTTCAGCAAAGTGATGCTCTTTACTGTAATTGAATTGGGTAGGATTAAATTTCTGGAGAGATGTCTTGGCTGAAAAGGTCTCAGTGACCCACTGACCCCTGTATTTCCTACAGAGAGCAGGAAGGTCTTGGAGGTCTTAAGCTCTGGAATCCTGGAAATTTCAGCACCACAAAAATAACAACATCTGAGTGCTCCTGATCACAGGGAAGGGTTCAATGCTATCTCCAGGTTCAATGTGCACAAAGAAAAAAGAGGAAAGAACCAAATTATTCCACACCTTTGGGGCCAGTCTGAGCTGCTTGGTGAATTTGCCTCATGGTTTGAATCTCCATAATTGGTGCTATCAAACATCACAGGAGGAGTGTGCAATAATATCCTCAGTTCAAAAAAATCTCATAAAACCTATTCCTGGCTGGAATATGGAGGGAGGAATTTAATCCCAGCCCACTCTGAAGCACTTTTCATCAGGCGAGGTTTTCTTTCTCTCTGTTTCCATTTTGATGTGATTTTAAAATAAAAACAACATATAATCTAAACTGTTACAGCAATTCTTCATGTGTTTGAAAACCACAATGAGCAAATATTTTAGGAACAGTTGCTCTCTAAGGGGAAGAAAAAAAAAAAAGCTGTGGGGGATAAAAAAGAAAAAGCAAGGATTTTCTTTTGTGGAAAAAAATGTCTCTTCACCCAAAGCCCATGTTTGGCCTTTTTCTTGAGAAAAGGGGGGAAAAGACAGCTCAGTAAAAGCTGAACATTCCAAAGGGTGTGAAATGAGCTGTCGTGAGCATTAGCTGTGTTCTGACTCTTTTATAGTCTCAAGTCACCTCCTAGCTCAGTTTCTTTTCATCTCAGAGACAGAGGAAACAATTTGTACCAATGATTGCTGGGAGAAAGGCCACAGCAATTTGTATATGCTAATCAGGTTGTACCTGCCAATCATGCCTTATTTTCAGTAGTATCTGTGGTTTGCAAATGCACAGAGTCAGAGCAGGGGATCTATTCATAGACACAAGCCAAAATAGATGTATTTTCTCTGCTCAGAGGCATCACAAAAGCATCCTCCTTAAAATTATGCAACCCTTTGCTATTAGCAGTGATTCACGGATGCCAGCCGGAATAAATATATATAAATAGATAAAGCTGATCTCTGGGACAATCCTGAGTCATCTGGGAGCCAACCTTTGCTTTTGGGGGACAGGATGACCCAGCTTTTCCCTTTGTCAGTTGTACTACTGTGAAAATGAGATGTGTGTGTGTGTGTCTGTGCCTGGCACGAGCTGCAAAACAGCATCTGCAACCTTGCAAGGAGATGCTCGGCCAGAATTGATACTGAGGCAAGAATTAATATCCAGGCAAGTATTAATATCCAGGCAAGTATTAATATCCAGGCAAGTATTAATATCAAGGCAAGAATTAATACCAAGGCAGAACAGCCCAAATCCTCCAACTCATCCCTTCTCTTCAGGCTGATTTTGTATTTCAGTTGAGTCACGTTAAAGGGGCTCCATTTACGACAGCAGCTCCTGCTGATGCTCAAAACCTTGGGAAGTGCTCAGCACTTTGGAAACCTGGTCAGAAAAGGGGAATTATTGCTTCCTTCAGAGATGTTGATGGCACCAGGATGTAATTCAGTGCTTGGAGAAAGGAATGGTCCTGATGACACATGGGTTGTTGTTGCTCTGAGCACGAAGCAGAGCCCTGAGAGCCCACACCCAGCTGGTTTGGCACCCCCAAAGCTCTGAAATTCCTGAATTTCCTTGTTTTCCTCTCTTTTTGAAAGAGGGGAGTGCTGGCAAGGGCTGGGAGAGGGGGATTAAGGAGACAGCAGCTCCTGCTGATGCTCAGAGCCTTAGGAAGTACTCAGCACTTTGGAAACCTGGTCCAAAAGGGAAAATTATTGCTTCCTTCAGAGCTGTTGATGGCACCAGGGTGTAATTCAGTGCTTGGAGAAAGGGATGGTCCTGATGACAGAGGGACACAAGGGTTGTTGTTGCTCTGAGCACAGAGCAGAGCCCTGAGAGCCCACACCCAGATGGCTTGGTGCTCCCAAAGCTGTGAAATTCCTGAATTTCCTTGTTTCCCTCCCTTTTTGAAAGAGGAGAGTGCTGTCCAGGGCTGGGAGAGGGGGATTAGGGAGAGATCAGCAGGATCTGCTTGGGATGACCACAGCTCAGGCTCCAGCAGCTTCAGGCAGAGCCAGGGGTCAGCTCTGGGCAGGATTCAGGCTGATTTGATCCTTTCTGCTGAGGAGCTCTGGCGACTCCAGGGCTCAGCCAGGGACCAGAACAGGGAAAAGGGGACCTGAGCATCACTCTGACTCAGAAAGTCACTGCACGTGGCAGTGAGGGCAACAGAATGAGAGAACAGCACCAGGGAAGTGCTGGAAACCTCATCTTTGGAAGGATTTGTGAAAAATGCGTATTTTATTATTGGCTTTTCACAAATATGAAAATGAATATTATATGTGTTATGTTAGAAAGTTATGCTGTATTAATTTTCTTAAGTAGTGTGTTAAATATAGTTTTAGGTTGTGACATAATGCTAAAATAGAAACTATGCTATGTAAGATACGTTTTTTAAAAGAGAAGACTTGCACCAGATAGCAGCCACGGGACACCTGAATCTTTCAGAGAAAAAGAATTTATTGCTCCATTATCGGAATAAATGAACTTCTTCCTGCCTTGCTCAACCCTGAAGAGCCGTCAGGATTCAGAGGAAGAGCTGACACTGACCAGAGAGAATCCTGTGTTTGAATGGAATTTATGCATCATGTATGAGATGTATGAATATGCAACAGGTTATTGTTTTTCAGGGTTAATCCTCTGTTAATGTGGGTCCTTTCTCAGGCTTATTTTGCCCAGAAAAAGGTACCTTGACTGTCTGTAACTCTTTGTTTCTACTGTCTTGTATTGTCTTAATCCCAATTGTCCAAATTATTATTACTCTAATTATATTACTAATTTTATAACCATTTTATTACTATTAAACTTTGAAAATTTTAAAAACAAGTGATTGGCGTTTTTCACAGGTTTGAACGTGGATGTGGCACGTGGGGACGGGGTGGGGCTGGCTCAAGGGTTGCACTCCATGGTCTCAGACCTTTCCCACCCTGAATGAATCTCTGATAGCAGGAAACTCTTCCCTGCTTTGGGAAAGCTGCCAGCCAAGTCTTTCCCTGGAGCAGTTTCACTCTGGCAGAAATGCCAAGGAAAGCAGCAGCAGCAGCAGCAGGGGAAGCCTGGCCAAAAGCCCGGGGAGAGCCCCCCTCCATCCTGCCACTGCTGCTGCTTGTCTGTGTCACCACCCATCCATCACAGGGGAGAGGTGAAAGGGAATTTACTCACCCTCACAAACTGCTGGTTTCCCTGGGAGCTGAAGGAGCAAGGAGCTCCAGGTAATTTTGGAGCTGTTGCAGCAAGGTATCGGCTGCTCGTGTGTGATTGGGAACAGCTATTTATGACATTTTTAAGCCCTAAACTTTAAGGTTTTGCTGCTTTACAGAGCATGGCCTCAAGCTGTGACTAGAAGTGAGTTTGGCTCTTGACTGGAGTGCAAAGAGCCAAGTTTTGCAACAGAAATCTCAGTTAATGCAGCAAGAGCTGAGGTCGTGCTCCATGTCACCAGCCTGCCAGGGACAAATGGCACCTGCCTCAGCCTGGCCTGCTCCAGCCAGGGATCTCAAAGCAGAAATCTGCAAATTAAAGTCTTGGAAGCTGCTCAGAGAGCTTGGCCATGGCTGGAACCCCCTCTTGATCAAGCACTTGGTCTCTCTTCTGGAATGGGATAAATCCTCTGTTAAAAAAGCTCTTCCAGAAACATGCACACAACCAAAATGGGGATGAATATATTCCCTGGTTGTGGAAGAGCTCACACAAAGTCAGATTTTTCTATCAGTGCCCTAACCTCTGTTTTCTCCTCATTTTTCTCCCTACTCTCCCCTCAAGGTCCTACTGAGGCTGCCTCTCCTCCTGGGCTCTGGTTTCCACCTCACAGCCACCTCCACCATGCCCCTGTTCTCTGCTCCTTGCTCCTCATTCCTTCAGATTTCCTGACCCAAATGCCACCTCCTTTCTCTGAGAGACGAGTTTCCACACCACAGCCATCCGAGCCTTATTTCTGCCCCACTCCTGCTTTTCTCTGGCAATGCTTGAAGTTCCTCAAAAACTTAAACCAGTGCCCAAGAAATGTCCCTGCCTCTCGTGGAGATCAAGAGCAGGTGAGATTTGTATTAAAACTGCTGGGTGGAAGTTTGTAAACTCAGAGTTTGTGGGAAGAGAGGTGAAGTTTAGGCTGGAAAATGGGTTTGTGATGATGTCTGATAGGGGTGGACAGAAATCTTCATCAGGGACAATGCAATTGGCTAAAGGATTATTGTACCAACTCAGCAATGACATCTCACCCTGGATCCCAAATGTTTTAAATTATCTGCAATCAGAGAAGAGGGAAGGGGATGAAATTGGGCATCCAGCTTAATTCTTAACAGGCAAAACCAACAGAAATCCAGGTTGCTGGATTTCTAGACACAAAGCCTGGACACAAAGCACTCCCCTGCTGACCAAATAGACTTTTACCAAGCCAAACTGACTTTTACCAAGTCTTGTCCCCCTCTGTGCCTCTGAAGCCATATGACATTTTCCCAGATTGTAAATTGGGGAAATTGTCTCCTTCCATCCCATCACCAATCACCAATCCCAGACAAACCTCCACTGGCAGACACCTCCCACCACATCAGACTTTTCCAGGAACTGGAGATGGGGAAGGAGCCCACCTCTCAGACAACCAATGCCACAAGGAGGGAGACAAAAAATAAGGGGGAACACCTTTTTTTTTGGCTTGTCTAGAAAGTGGCAGGAAGACTTTTTGCCTCCCAAATGATGAGTCAGATGAGTCAGGATGACCCAGCTCTCCTCCCCAGGCCTGTCTGTACCTGTCAGCTGGATTTTGCTTGTTACAGTGCAAGGTTGGCCTCTGAGGGTTTGAGTATTCCAACAAGAATACAACAAAGGCAACAACAAACAACAGAGCAAGCCATGTCTCAGACAAGTAATGCTACAGGGAGAAAGATGAAAGCAGGGTTGGGAACCTCTTTTTGCTTGTCTGGAAAGATTTATTTATAGCTCTGCCACGGCTGTGCAGGGGGAGGGCTTTGGCTCCAGCCAGCCAAAGAGGTTAAAACCAGATGTTCCTTCCATTTTTGGGTTAACCACATCAGCTTTGCAAAGGATCTTTAAAATATTATTTGTTTTATTACAATTACTTGTAATTGTAACAATTATATGGTTTATTACAATTATTACATTATTTAAAATCTAAATTTGCAAAGGATCTTTACAATGTTAAGGGCTCAAGGACAGTGCCTTGCTCCTCGTGTTCACCCCCAGTGTTCAGGCACTTCAAGGGGGTCTTAGGTTGAAAGATTTAGCTGGGGGTGTTAATTTTATCACCATCTGTCAGAGATGGGGCAGTTATCTTCTGCTCATTGGGCAGTTGTCTTTATCTCTTCCAGAACCAATCTTCCCTCCAGGAGATCTCTGCTGCTCATGGGCCATTAATTATTAATTATCTTCTGTCCATGGCCAGTGAGTGTCCCTGCATGGCTGATCCAATTCCACCATCCCATGGGGAGATGCTCCGCCCAGGGGAGGAGCCAAGCATTCCTACCTGGGTACAATCTGAGCTTTGGGACACCCCAGCAGCCTTTGCCCCCTGCATTGCCAGAGGAGCAGCTTTCTGCTGCCCTGCATGGCCAGAGGGAGCCCAGGCCCATCTGCAGCAGCCCTGGAGCTGCAGAGGAAAACTCCCCCCTTGTGCAGGATCCCTGCTGCAGCAGAGCCACAGCTGGCACTGCAGGAGGGCTGAGCCCCCATGGGATGGGGCTGGGACACCTCCCTGGGACACAGGGGGCAGGGACTGCTCTGACTCTGGCTGTGGTTTTTTTCTTTTCTTTGGTTTTGTTTTTTTTTTTTTTTTGCTATTGCATTTGTGTTTTTTATTTCCCTAATAAATAACTGTTATTCCTCTTCCCATATCTTTGCCTGAGAGCCCCTTAATTTCAAATTTATATCAATTCAGAGGGAGGCGTTTACATTTTCCATTTCAAGCGAGGCCCCTGCCTTCCTTAGCAGACACCTGTCTGTTCAAAGCAAGGCACCTGGGCACTGAACATCAGCCTGCAATCCAACAAGGAGAGGAATCTTTGGGACAGCTTCCCACTCATGGAAGAGCTTCTGGAGTGTCCTGTGTTGCATTTGGGCTCTACTTCTTGGGTCTGGCAGTGCCCAGGGACAGGAGTGGGCACTGCCAGGGGCTGTTCACAGCAAGTAGACACAAACCCTGAGGAGAAAAGCAGAGCCACTCTCCAGAGGGGCTTTTCTCCTCTGACCTGAGTGTTCTTCACCACAAACACCCACTTTTATGGAATCACAGACTCAGAGAATGGTTTGGGTTGGAAGGGACCTTAAAGATCATCCCATTGTATCCCCTGCCATGGGCAGGGACACCTCCCACTGTCCCAGGTTGCTCCCAGCCCTGTCCAGCCTGGCCTTGGGCACTGCCAGGGATCCAGGGGCAGCCACAGCTGCTCTGGGCACCCTGTGCCAGGGCTCACCACCCTCACAGGGAAGAATTCTTTCCCAATATCCCACCTAACACTCCCCTTCCTCAGCCTAAGGCCATTCCCCAACTTAGTCCACTCCCCTTTTCAGTCTCCTTTCAAGAGATGCAGCCCAGTTTGGCTCCCTCTGCCACAGGACTTTGTTTCCCCAGCTAAGAATCCACATTTCAATCACAATTCCTGCTCCCTGTGTGCTGTTTTCCTACAGCATGCACCAAGTGATTTTCTCCAGTCCTCAAGGGGCTCACCCAGAGATGCTGGGATATATAACATTTATTAGGATGGAATTAAGAGGGGAAAAAACCCTTTTGAGCAATTATGTCTAGGCACAGATTTCTGGATCCACGTCTCCCACGCCCTGCCAATCACACCGTGCTGTCTCCAGTTCCTACAGAGCCTTCCACTCCCTGCTCACAAAAATAAACACCCAAGTTAACTCCAGTAGTGAGCAGTCACTGACAGTGGGTTCAGCTCCCCAAACACTGCCCTGGGAAAGCCTCTGGGCTCTCCCAGCACTGTCTCCATCAGAGGCAGAGCTTCCCACAAAGCCGCTGCTTGGAGATGGCTCAGGGACACCAGGTCTTCTCCAATGGCATTAGGGGAAGTTTCTTGTCGCGGACTTTTTTTATGAAAAATCCTTTCCTTAGGATTTTTTCTCCTGAGAAGCTGAAAAGCCTCAGGAACAAAATGTAAACATTGATTATCTGCTGCTGTGGAGTGCAACAAGTGCATCTGGGATTGGCCCATGTTGGATGTTTGTAATTAATGGCCAATCACAGTCAGCTGGCTGGGACAGAGAGTCTGAGCCACAAACCTTTGTTATCATTCTTTGCTATTCTATTCTTAGCCAGCCTTCTGATGAAATCCTTTCTTCTATTCTTTTAGTATAGTTTTAATGTAATATATATAATAAAATAATAAATCAAGCCTTCTGAAAGATGGAGTCAGATCCTCATCTCTTCCCTCATCCTAAGACCCCTGTGAACACAGTCACGGTTTCTCTTCAGAGAAATAAATCCCACAAATCCCACAAATACCAGAGAAACAAATCCCACTGTGGCTGTGGTTTCACCTCGCAGACAGACTTGGGATGACTCCAGAGGAGGCCATGGAGCTGCTGCAGGGCTGGAGCCAGGCTGGGAGAGCTGGGGGTGCTCAGCTGGAGAAGAGAAGGCTCCAGGGAGAGCTCAGAGCCCCTTGCAGGGCCTAAAGGGGCTCCAGGAGAGCTGCAGAGGGACTGGGGACAAGGGATGGAGGGACAGGACACAGGGAATGGCTCCCACTGCCAGAGGGCAGGGATGGATGGGACATTGGGCAGGAATTGTTCCCTGTGAGGGTGAGGCCCTGGCACAGGGTGCCCAGAGAAGCTGTGGCTGCCCCTGGATCCCTGGCAGTGCCCAAGGTCAGGCTGGATGGGGCTTGGAGCACCCTGGGACAGTGGAAAATGTCCCTGCCTATAGCAGGGGGTGGAACAAGACCATCCTTACGGTTCCTTCCAACCCAAACCATTCCGTGATTCCATGATAAGATCACACCAGGAGGGCTCTTCAGCAATGATGCAACAACGACAGCAAACTTGGTTTTAGGTTGAAAATACATCATTTTGCGCACAAAAGAAAAAAACAAAGCCTCTTTTCCTCTGGATTCCTCTTTGAAATAGAGGAACTCCCCTTCCATCAAATGTGGGGCTCAGGAGCTGTTTGGGAGCACAGGCAGAGAAGCAGCTGTTGTTTTGGGCAGGATTCCTCTGCCCCATCTCGAGCATTTTACCATGGGTGTCCCCACTGCCCACCAAACCAAACCCATATTCCCTGGGCACAGTAAGACACACATCCAAAGTCCCACAAATTGTCCTTTCAGTGACTTTTTCACCCCATGGGCCACAGTAGGAGCTCAGGGTCAGGAGCTCAGAGATGCATTTTCCAGCCAGGCTTTACTTGTTGAGCAAAGTGAATCCTCCAAACACCCAGACCTGCCCAGAGGAACCTGAAGTGATACCCGTGGATGTTTCTCAGTGCCTTTTTCAGCCTTAATGACTTCACTGTTTCATTCCGGGCCTTTTTCACACCTTGCAGTGGTCTCAGGGCAAAAGTTTGGATCAAATTCTCAATTATTGCTGCTCCCACAAAGGATTTGGGATGCCCTGATCTCCCAACACTCACAGACACTTTGTGAGTTCACCTCAGTGACTCCCACCACTCAGATTTCACCCCCACAGACCTGTGGGTGTAATGGTGTTTGCAGGGGTCTCAGGATGAGGGAAGAGATGAGAATGTTGACTTTATGTTTCAGAAGGCTTGATTTATTATTTTTTGATATATATATTATATTAAAATTATACTAAAAGAATAGAAGAAAGGATTTCATCAGAAGGCTAGCTAAGAATAGAAAAGGAATGATAACAAAGTTTTGTGACTGACTGAGACAATCTGGACAGCTGGACTGTGATTGGCCATTAATTAGAAACAACCACATGAGACCAATCACAGACCCACTTGTTGCATTTTACAGCAGCAGAAAATAATTGTTTACATTTTGTTCCTAAGGCTTTTCAGCTTCTCAGGAGAAAAAAATCTTAAGGAAAGGATTTTTCATAAAACATGTCTGTGACATGTAGGGACAGCAGATTTGAAACTGGCCTGTTTTGTGTGATTTTAAATGGTGAAAGCAGCCAGGAAGCCAAGGAGGAGGGGAAATAAAACCAAAGAGCAAAGCATGGCCCTCAGCAGCCTTTGCTGGGCTGTGATGGATGCTGTGTTTGTACAAATCAATGATCCATGGCACAACAGAACAAATTCATTACAAGCAATGTGTGATTTTAACTGTGAACCTTCCCTCCTGTGGGTCTTCATTGTTTCATGAGTATTCTTGACAAAATACACATTTTAGGTTTTCCCTCCCTGGCCTGGCCACCCTTATCTCACCAGGTATGTGAAAACAACTCAGCAGCTCCTTTTTGGGCTGGCCAAAGCCCCAGCCCAGTGCTTTGGACAGTATTTCATGAGGAACAGTTAATCACCTTAACTGCTCCTGCCTCCCTGAATAAAAGATTTCAGAGCTTCTGCTTTCATCTCCTCACAACTGGAGAGGGAGAACCCTCCAGCTCATCCTGTGAATCCCCTTATTCCTTTTTACATTTCAAAAGGCAGCTATTGTGCAAAAATACATCTTAAAAGCCCCAGAGCACTGGAAGGTTTTTTTTGCTTTATTTTCCCTTCCCAGCACCTCAGTGGATTTCATCTACAAACTGTCACCTTCAGCTGGGGTTTGGGCATAATGGGTTTTGCTGCTTGGCTTTGTTTTTAGTTTGTTTTTCCCTAGCAGCCCAAATCTTTGCTTTTTGAGCCTTTGGTGTGTTTGGGATTCATCTCCTGGGCTTTTCCTAGGTGGCACAAGATTTTCATCTGTTGCAGGTGGAGAGCTGAGATGCAGAGGCTCTGTCCCAGATCTCCTGAGGTGTTCTGCCCACCCAAGCCCCAAAGTCTCTTTCTGTCACCTGGACTTGGTGGCCCACGGCAGCTCAGAGGACTGTGCCCACATTCCCGCCATTTTAACCTCATGATCAAATTCAACACCATCTCATGAGCTTTTTTATCTTTGCATCTTCATCCTACCAGCTTCTGTATTTTAGTATTTTAGCCTCCTCCCAGTCCAGTATCCATATTTCTTTCCCTGGGGAAATGCTGGACCCCTCTTCCTTACTCCCCATCACCTCCTGAGTGCATTTTGTGTTGTTTAATCTCCCTTTTTGAACCCCAGCCTTCAGCCCTTCAGGCTTTGCTGTCACTGTGGTATTTTCTGAAAAACCCCTTTGCCAGGATTTCTTCTCCTGGGAAGCTGAGATGCCTCAGAGAAAAATGAAAACAATAATTATTTGATTGCTTCTCCCTTTTTTTTGCTGCTTTGGAATGTGGTTTGGAAATTGTTTACCAACAGGTGCATGTCTGATTGGTTTCATGTGAATTGTTTTTACCTAATGACCAATCATAGCCAGCTGAGTTGACTCTGAGGAGTCAGTCATGAGTTTTTATTATTCATTTTTGTTAAGCCTTCTGTCTGTAGCCTTCTCTTTAGTATAGTTTTAGTATAGTATTCTTTAATATATAATATACTATAATATCGTATCATATCATATCATATCATATCATATCATATCATATCATATCATATCATATCATATCAATAAAAACATATATTATATATACATATAATATAATTATATTTATATATAAGTATATATTACATTATATAATATTATATAATAACATTATAAATATTATTTATAATATATTATATATATTATACAATGTTATAGATATTTATATATTATATATTATATATAAATAGAATTATTATATTATATTATAT